>NW_023596297.1:37380946-37401655 GCF_011947565.3 Pollicipes pollicipes | reverse complement strand
GAGAAAGGAGAGGGAAGGAGGAGGAGGGGAGGAGAGGAGGAGGAGGAGGAGGAGGGGGGGGGGGGGGGGAGGAGAGAGAGAGAGGGCGAAAGAGCAATAGAGCGATAGAGAGCAACAGAGAGCGATGGAGCGATTGGGAAGGATGAAGCGACAGAGAGCGATAGAGAGCGATAGAGCGAGGGCGAGAAAGTGAGAGAGCGAGGGCGAGAGAGCGATTGTGAGAGAGCGAGAGAGCAGGGAGGGCGGGAAAGCGAAAGAGAGGTGTAACCATCGCTTGACATGTAATATCCTAATTGTAAGTCGTCGCATCGTAGCTATCGCAAGTGCGGTGCGCTATCAACAGCGAAACTGCGAAACTCACCATTCTGCTTTTCATGGAAAAGCAGATCTGGGAAGGTCTCCAGAGTTCTCCGTTTCAGTTTTGGCAGTCCGATGACGTTGGTTGCCGTGCTTCCGCGCGGCCGACCCTTGTTCTTGGTGATCTTGGCAGGTTCCTTCAGATGTTCCAGTTCGGCGATATGCCCCAGTCGCTCCGCATGCCTCGATCTGTGACATGGACAGAACCAGCACCAAAAGAGACCTGTTCGGAACTGCCAGCAAAAGGGGCCCGGCGGCCCTCCTCGGCCTCACCCTGGCTAGAACTTCCTGAGGAGAAAACGGAACGCGCCTCTGTAGCCGCACCCTGCCTGGAGCTGCCTGCGGAGGAGACGGGGCTAGTATCTCCAGCTGCGCTCTGGCTAGAAGGTCCTGAGGAGACGGTACGTACCTCTGTAGCCACACCCTGCCTGGAGCTGTCTGCGGAGGAGACGGGGCGGATGTCTCCAGCTGCGCTCTGGCTAAAAGGTCCTGGGGAGAAGACATCTCTAGCCACGTCTTGATCTGGAGCAGAATCTGAAGGCTGTGACCCCAAGTCAGCATCCACACCTGCATCGATGTCATTCGTGCAGGAATGGGCATCACCACTGCCTGCATTGTGCAGGATGACAGGTGCATACATCTGACCCTGCTTGAGGTTGGCCAGGGTGTCTTTCAAAGCCTGGGTGAAGGCATCGAACCCATCGCCTGTAAGTTCAGAACCTACTGATGCTATCTGGTTAGCAATAGCCAAAGCTCTTCTGTAGCGCTCGTGCTGTGTAAGGGCCCGTGTCTCCCTGGGCGCACTCTGAAGGGTCAGAGTCGGGTCACGTCGGGTCACTGGAACATGCTGGCTACCCATATTCCATCTGGAACTGAAGAGGGTGTCCTCAAACAAACCCAACCCCAGAACCTGGCGCACCCTCAGCATGTGCCTGCATGGGAGCTGGTATCTCCTACGAAATGAGCACTGACAGTGAGTGCTAGATGGGGTGATCGGACAGCCTGAGGTAGTGGTGCACCTAAACTCATCACCGACCCGATCCAGTTCTACGTTATCTATCACCTTTGCCTGCGCTTCGACAGCCTGGAAAGCAAATGGCGTCAGGTGCGCCTGATACACACCCATGTCACCTGTGTGGATACAGACAGGCCTTTTGTGTCACATCTTGTGGGTCTGAAACTGATGGTCGCGCCTTTGTGAGAACAGCAGCACGGTCACTGCCCCGGCAAAGTCTGGAAAAGAGGAATGCACACGGCACACATCTTTCAATTTGCCATTGAAGTTCTCCAGTCGGTTGTTGGTGAACGTCCCGTACAGGCCACCATCCGTCAGACCCCCTGACCCACTCATGGCGGATGGGGTGCCAGTTGGTGTCAAAGTACTCTCGGACGCACTGAGGCGACAGGCTTTCCCGCAGCCTGGCATATGACACCTCATCAGGAGCATTCACAAGTGACTGTAGCACATGCAGTGCACGCTCCTTCTGGTCCTTGGTCAAGTTCTGACCGACGGTGATCTCCCTGCGGAAACTGCGAAGAACATGAAACTTGCACAGCTGCAGGTCACTATCTGCAAACACGGAACGGATGGCACCTCTCAGGGCACTGTCTTTGTCGGTCATAAAGACCTTGATAGCAGCACTAGCCACCTCGTTGCCAGTCCTGAAAATCTCCAACATCACTTTGATCATGTCCTGGGTCTCTGATGTGACCAGGAACATGCCAACCAACTCGCTGTGGCCCATCCCATCCACACACATCATAACGAAGAGAGGGAACCGAGTGTCCACGAGTTTGTATGTGGAGTCAATGAGGCAAATCTCGGGAAACTTCTTGAACTTGTCGGCCATGTACTGATCTTGAAAAAGGATACCGCAGACTTCACCGTTGTCCTCAACAATAGTTGTTGAAAACCCCTGACCGGTTAAAATCTCTATGGCGGCTTGAATGTCAGAGCTATGACTTTTGGGCTTTCTCGTCATGTTGAACAGATCATGGCGTGTGATGAATTTTCCTGTCGAATCTTCCATCACAGCCCTCACGAATTTGGGATCTGCACCCACAGCCATGTACTCATTGACCTTTTGCTTGTCGTCCGGATCCAGCTGTCGTTTCTCCGGTTGCATTAGGCAGCCCGCTCTCGACGTCTCATGATTGTGTTCCAGCTGAAGACAAGGACACAAGGTTGTAACATTTGTGCATTACCTGGCAGTGGACGGCAATCGCCTCAAAGGAAGTAGAAATGATCATTGGTTAGTGCCATGTGTGACATGATGGTAATACGTTTTTGTTTTTCGTTTTGTTTTGTAAGTCACGGCGCTGTGGCTAAGAATCTCTCTTTAGGCGATTCTAGCGCTGAAGCCAACACATCGAAACCACTTTTGTATGCCGTCGCTGATGTGCCTGGTATCTTCATGCCCACTATATTTTGTGTCATGGCCGCCGCTTCCCGTGGTTACCACACTTAAGTTGCTAGCGAATTGACATCGACGTATCTCTTATCTCTTCACCCTTTTGTCAATCTTGCTTGTGTAGCGTACATGCGTACATTTACGTATCGACTTTATGTGCTTACGTCATAAACCGAATACGCGCCTTTCCTGACATGCGTTTTTCCAACGAGCATTAGCCTGCACGCAGATTGGCAGTCAAAATATTTGCGCAAATATAATGCCTTACCATCTCTTTCATGTGCTCTTTTGCGCTTTATAACATTTGCATGGACTTGTCATTGACAGCCACGTCCCAATATGATTATTATCCATAAGTACTCGTCTCTTCGCGAACTAAGTTCCCTTCGCCCTCTATTCTGACTGGCACGAAGCAACGATGTTTATCCTACGGGCAAATGCCCTTTGTCTTCTCCTACGTTTGTCAGCCGGCCAGATCATATATTGCCTTTCCCACCTTTGCAAACCGAATTTGGTTGGCCAATGTCGGGTTTGACTTTCATGTCAGCGTTCAAAGTGAGTGGGACTAAATATCCCCTTCCCTTACCCGAACTGAATACGAAACCACATCTGCATTGCACCTGTAGCTGAATTTGTAACGCATCAACAGCCAAACGTTGACACTTTTGAGCTTCGCTCGCCGGCGGTTGACTGCGTTCATAATTTTCAATCAATACAGATACAAAAGGACAATGCGGGCTTTGTTAACCAGTTGGTCATGACATATATAGCTCGCATGTTTCACATCTGCTTTCATTCCTTACATCGATTGCTGTATGTCGATTGGCACTCTTTTATGGTGAGCCACGTACGTCTGCGTGTTTCTTGGGATGTCAGCTGGGTGGGAGAAAATTTCGACCTCGTAAAGCTAATTGGTGCAACCTCGTTGAAGGTTCATTACCACCACCTTATTACTTGTCGAATTATGGCTATTACGCTACCTGGGTTAGAGACGTCAGACGTTACATGAAATGCCACGACGTCGCGAGTTTCTGTAGTCGCCATCATAACGCCATTTGTCTAACGAATACGCTAGAGAGCAAGATAAAGAGGATGGAAGAGTGCGTGATGGGGCCCAAAATGGGTTGACCGTGTTCTTCAGCAATTTGTGGGAGCTCAGTGCCTGTTTGCACGTATGTAACAAGCTTCCTAGTGGCATTTTGAAATGCATTTAACCTCCTACTGTTTGAACTCAGCGAAGAAATGTCGGATCTAGCCCATGAAAGGAAGAATTCCACAGCTGCAAGGGGTTTCGAAATGAGATAGCCATTTTGAAGGCAATGCAGTGCAGTTTACATTACTGTACTCATTAGGGCTTAGAACCACCTGGCCCCTGGGCGCGACGCCCGCAAACTTGTGCTTGCGCAAACTGCGTGCAAACTTGTGCGGACTATGCATGGTCACCTAGTCAAGCATAACACCATGGAAACATCTCCCGTGTGTTGACACCTTATTGCTACTGTGGCACCCAAGACCGACGTAAATATTAGCGCGCAAATATTCGTATCTGGCGTACGGTAGCGCAATTTCCGGCACCAATGGAGTTCATTGTTTATTTGGCTAGCCATAAATCACATGCGTTCAATTCATGTTTCGAACATAATTCACGTTTTGCGCTGCAGAATGCAGGAAGTTGGACAGAGGTAGCAGTCATGGTAGAAATAGGACTGGGCATCGAGCACTTAAAAGACAAGTCTACAAGCAAGCATGCGAATGCAATCGAACAGCACTAACGAATTAAGATGCAAGACACGCACACAAAATGACGTTTGGATTCTGGAAACACAGCACCAATTAGCTCGATACCTCACGAGAAGTCGAAGTTCCACAAGTAAGTCAGCCCGTCTGCAACGATGGCAATTTCGCACGTTCAGTTTGGCACCCCTTCTAACGTCATACAAGCGTTCCATCACGTAATGAAACGGTGGCGTATTGGAAAGTATTTTACTGATTAGTGAAATTCTGTTACTACAGCAATCCTAAGCACATCAAACGTTACCATCATCAGCTGTGCATCAGCTGTCAAACGCTAACAGCTACAAGTGAGTCGATTTCATCATAAGTGGCGCGTGCCTCGGCATATTCAAATAGTGGGTCATTCCCTGTAAGCATAGATGGAAAGTGGCATGTGGACGCCAAAAGAACTTTTGTCAATTATTTCCCCAGAGACATGCTGAGAAATGGCAATACTCACCATCACTTTCTGCACACAAAGCTTGCCACGACTGCAGAGCGCATACACCTGGGCGAGGCATTCCAACTTTCTCGTACTGCAAATCAACAAATAGCTTTCATTAACACGCATGATCAATGCTCTTAACAGCCACACGATTGGTGCAGCTAAGCGCTTGCCTGGTGACTTCGTTGAGTAACGGAGTCTGAATTATGGAAGCTGGAGGGAAGCGAGTCGTCTAGTGGCTTTTTTGACAGGGGTGTGCACAAATCTGACGCCAAACGGCTCTGACGCCACAGACGTTCACGCCCAAGCCATTATGACAAGACCCCGCATAACACGCTGGACCCATGTCTCAACACGATCGACGCCACCCGGGAGCGTACAGTGCACATTGGATAGCAGAAAATCGGTAGTATAGATATAGATATATATATATATATACAATGATCTATATATATAATGATATATATAATGATATATATATATATATATATATATATATATATCGACGTCGCCGAAAGCATGTCAATGACTCCTTTGCTCAGACTTCTTTGCCGTTTACGCTTACAGTCTGGCCCATGAGATTGTCTTGTGCAAGGATAGAGTCGTGGGGATACAAAGCCAAGTTTCTTTCGAAAGAATCACGTGCACCGACACCCTCCACGCTAATAATTTCTGCGTGTGAAGGTTTTCGACATGCAATCTTAATGATAACCGATTGGATTCCTCCAGTGCGGTTACAATGCGAGTGAGCCAATTTGTCTGTCAATATGCCAATCTGGCTGTACTTAGTGCTTATAAAGAGTGTTGTGGACGTAATGCAATTAGCCACGAAAGCTGCTCAACGTCATCCCTCACAACGGTTTGCGGTCGATGTATGTATCCAGCAGCTACCTTACGGCGTTAGAAAGGAAACTAGCGTGACATGTACATGTAAACGCCATTTCTCTGCACTCTTCCTCTGCCAATACTCCGTGTGATTGTATTGTTCTGAACCGTTGGGATGCAAATCAATAGTGGCATTGAGCGATATATACATGAGCGATAAGTGCAACGTTAGTATTGGTTGACTCGTACTGGCCCCTAGATCAGTGAATGAGTACGATCACACAAAATGTCTCTGCTTAGTCATGGAGGCGACCGCCAATCAGGATGTTGACAGCAGTGATAACTTTCGCAGTGAAATGAAGACTTTTCTTCCTTCAACTGATTACGAGCGACATCTTTGCTTCTTGCAGTGTGTACCAAAAGTACAGTGTAAGCACAACATAATGCAACGAAAGGAATCTAAGTTTCCTCCCAGATCTCGGAGGACTTGACTTGAAAGAAATAGTACAAATTCAGTGAAAATGTCTGAAAGTCGGGTACAAATAAAGCGGACATCGAATAGCACAAATGGGGCTGATTTGATAACAACTGTTCTTAAACACAGTCAGGAAACAAATTGTTCCCCATCGAAATATACCAGGGCGTTGTTCCACAACATGCGTTACTGAGCTCAGGTGCGCAAAATGACCCACCCGACCCAAAAAGACGCCAACAAATGGGTTTCTCTCCAAATGAAGTCCAAAGGTGCGAGGTTTGATTCCCTACGGTGCCACTACTCTTGCCAGGCGGTGAAACAGGCGACGCGATATAGCGTTAGCAGCTGAGTATGGTCTAAAGCACCAAGACACACCAGATTGCAAAAAGGGCGAGCTTGCAGGCAGTGCGAAGCGCATGGCGGGTCGCGCAATTACGGGTCGCTGCCAGTTACAGGTTGACTCCCCTTCCCCCTTCAGTACTAGAGGTAAAATAGTCATTGCTCTAAAGCCGTTAGCCTCTAAGGTGCATCATGCATAAGGGTGCTCATGAAAGACTTGACCGCCGGTTGCAATGAGATGGTTTTCGGCGTAACCGGGTCTGCGTATCAGGCCAATGGCGCCATCGAACACTAGTGCACCTCTCCCGTCCAAGCTTTTAAAATACGAAAACCATGCATACGATGCCACCTCTCGACGCAACTCGAAGATGTGATAGTACATGCGAGGCAAAATGTCTATGCAGAGCAAGGGTCGGATGGCTTTTTTATCTGGCAAAACAGCTTTAGGCATAACTTGTTCCTTACCTTGTTGACCGCACTCGCTTGCTGGACAATCCAAGATCACGATGTTTGCCGCCATGGACACAGATCAGAGACACTTTGTAGTACACCAAACGCCTAGCAGCATCCTCAGCATCCGGCTGGCCTCTGAAATACTCAGCCAGCTTGCCCTCCGGGTTTTTCTCAAGCTCACTCGATAGCTTGGCAGCCTGCCGCCGGCAAAACACCGTGTTGCTGCCATTACCCAGTTCCTCCACTGCAGCTTCCAGTTCGGCGTACGATGAAAACGTATCTCCCACTCGCAACACCATCGCGGCGGAGATAAATACGCACAATAGCCCTGAACGTCCTCAATGCCACCTCCTTGAACAACTGGAAACAACGACACTAGGCGCCCAAGCAGAATAGGAAGTGGGAAGCAGGGGAATACAACACTGTGCACTCAAAAGTTTTGAGTAGTAGGTATCGACACGTGCTATAAGTATACCAGAATCGTGACTAACAACGTATTTAGTATGTTGTAACAAAAGTTGGCAGTGCTGTGCTAGCGGCATCTTTGGTTTGTTTGTGGCGATTAAGTGTAATCACGTTTCCCGATCGCAAGGCGCTTGAAGTGTGGTGGGGCATTGGGGATGGTGGTTGGATGATCAGCTTGTGTGCAAGTAATTTCAGATGCCTCCGGGCTTATCAGATGTATGTTGCTCTTTGCCAAGTCATAACATGTACCAGTGTACATACAATGATTCATTGAAACATTATGTATCAAAACAAAACTGTATCATGTAATGATTCAGTTGCTGCACAACTTGCCAGTTATGAATATTGTGGCCTAGGCTACTGGCTGTTGGATGCTTGTGCAGTGCTGCATGCAAAGTGATTGGTCTGCACAGGTATATTTATGCTGGAGCTAAAGGTGTTGTTATTTTTTAATACATGTATATTGATATTGTTTTCTGATTGGGATTTGAATATTCAACATATGCAATGATAGCCTTTGTCCACAGTGGTGCTACCACCCATGAAATGGGCCAACCAGTAATAATGTCAGTTCGGCACAGCTGCATGATTGCATTAGATGTGTTTATTGATACATGAAAGGCATTATAATGTGATGGAAGTGTTTGGTATGATGCAATGTTGTGCACATACCTGATGACATTTAACCAAAGGAGTGATCTGCCTGCACTGTTTAGAAAAGGTCGTCTGATGTCCAAAATTGGATGAGATTTACAGCATAATTCGGCCTTTGTGAAATTATGAGTTGTTTTTTCGGGATCAGAAAAATCCATGTGTGTAGCTCATTGGGCTGTGTTGATGGCCAGTCCACCTCACCTCCACATAGTGTGTGTTTATCATTGTGTCTGGACACCTCATTTGGATTAAATGCTATTTAAAGAGAAATTGCTATTCTATGCATTTTGTTTAAATGTGAAATGCACATAATATGCATTTTGATTACATGCTATTTAATATGCATATATATGCATACTATATATACATACATATAAATAAATATATATATATATATATATACACGATCAGAATATTGTTAAACTCAATACTTCTATCGCCAGTCGGTGGTCGTATTCACTCTGTGTTCCCTCTCAACTCTGCTGAAAAGAGTTGGCGGCAGCGGGACTCGATCCCGCGCCTTTGACATCGCGGCGTGCATATGGGTCTACGTTTTGCGTGATAGCTCGAAAATGAGTGCGGCGCCGCACGCTTTTAGTACCGGAAATCGTAAGAGCATTGTCCACGCTTCATGTCTACACACTTTTTTATGCATATATCTGTATAAGATTTAGAAAGCCGTGGGCCTGAGGAAGGTCATTTTAACATGAGAACCCTATGGCTGGTCGTGAAATGTGCGCCGTTGCTGCCATATTTTATACTAGACTTTGGACCCCCGGCGTGAAGTGCGTTTTCCCGGGATTTGCCAAACTGCCGCACGCACACACTAAGTATGAAAAGTACCGAACACAAATATGATTGTTGCTACTGTTCATGCGTGTTTGAGGTGAAGTTGACTGTTTACAGCACCCGCGTACAAAATCCACTGTTTTTTTTTTACAAACATCAGTTATTTTTCTGCTGACAAGTGGCAGCGCTTCAGGCTACAAAGCGAATGTTGCCAAGTACGTTCCGTGCATGTCGCAACGTTCATGTCCACCCGTAGGTGCTTGCCAATGCCTCCTTTCCTTCGTTGTTCGGTACCCTAATATTCTGCCGTGTGCAAGACATCGAGGTACCAATGGGGGGCGGGCGGGGGGGGGGGGGCAGGGAAAGGGGACGAAGCATAATTTTTTAACACTAATATTCGTCCACAATTGCGTATCAGGTACTCGGGAACGCATAACAATCAAGCTCTAGAATTAAATTTGCAAATGCGTCGTAGTGTAAATTTGGGGCTGTGGACATTTCCCATACACCAATTGAAGGTACCAGGGACAAGGAGTCTCGCTCCGGTAATAACCCATATACGACTCATGGCTACATCATGTCGCTGATTTTCACCTTCTTTCAGGAGTCATGTATGATGAAAATATGAAAATTGCGGGCCCCAGACACCCCCCCCCCCTCTCTCCCTCCTTTCTTTCTGCTGGCTGCACTCAACAATTTGCTGTTCTTGGCATGTGCAACACATGTTGAGTCTTACGCAGCTTAATATCTAGGCAGTGCGTATGCACCCTCCATAACGGAGAGCGGGCACGCACCCGGCTTATACACCCTCGAAAACAGGATAGTTACGCACTGGGCTTATGCGCCCTATACACATCATATTATACACCCTATTATACGCCCTATACACCTTATACACCTCCCCCCCCCTTGGGCCACGAAGGGGCCCATTGGCTCCGGGGGTCGATAGCCGGCCGAACAGGTGCAGTTTTTTAGCAAAACGAAACAAAACTGGGTATCTCTGGACTTTCAGGCGACCAAGAACAGTTGTAAGCGAAAGTGAAAGGCCTATGAGAAGTCCCAAAAACTACTCAATGGTTGGAAAAGTTGTGAACTGGAAATGTTAAGCCCCATTACACCGTCTAGGGCCCCATGCTGTTTCGGGGCCCCTTATGCCACTTGCAGGCTCATTTCGGTCGTTTAGGAGCATTCAACGTTGTCCTTCACTTATTTGCATTTGCTCAGGGGGCCCTGCACTGTTGTTGGGGCCCTTCCTGTTAGCGTGCCAGGGAACTCTTGTCAATCACGGGCCCTTCCACGGATTATTTCCATTCGCCAGAAAGGCTCTGTGAGCGGTGACCAGACTCCCATACCTTAACCTGCCGGGGTATTCTCGGTTGCCCAGGGGCCCTTTACGTGGGTATCGGTTAACCTACCGACACACTTGCGATATGCCCATGGGTCCTCTACATTTGTCTAGGGCGTTTCCAATACTCTGTCACTTGCTTAGGGCCCTACATTCTTATCTGGGGCCCATCTAATGGCTTGCTTGGGCACACTCAGTCGTTCGGGGACCGTCTACACTAGGTTGTTGGCACTTCTTTTCTGAATGGGGAGTTTACGCTTCTATGTGGGGGGGGGGGGGGGGGGAGGGGGAAGGGCTATCTGATAACCTGCTCGGGCACATTCGACCGCTCGGAGGCCCTCTATATTGGCCCCTAGGCACGTGCTATTTGAATGGGGCCCTACGCAATTGTCGGGGGGGGGGCCTCTGTTCACCCCCTCGCCCACACTGGATTGCTGGTGGGCCCTGCACATCGGTTCTCAGTGTTTGAATTTAGAGCCCTCTGCCCGTATCGGGGTCATCTGATAACCTGTTCAGGTACACTATCCTTCGTGGCCTTCCGCATGGGGTTTCTTATTTGAATGAAGGGCCTTAAGCTCCTGTCGGGGCTCCCATCTGATAAGATGCCTGGGCCCATTCGATCGTGGTGGACCTCCACGTCTGGTTTTGGGTACTTCCTTTTTTACTGGAGTGCCCTCTGCTCTTTTTGGGGGTCCTATCTGTTAACTTGCTCTGGCGCACTCGGTTATTCGGGGTCTTCTACATCGTGCCGTGGGTAATTCGCATTTCAACGGAAGGCCCTACGCTTTCGCCGGAGCCCCATCAACCTGCTCGGGCACACTCGAATATCCGAGGGCTCTCCACATTGTGTCTTGGGTACTTCCTATCTGAATGGAGGGATCTACGCCTTTTTCGGGGATCCCATCTGTTCGCCGGTTCGGCCACATTGGATTGTTCGGGGGCTCCGTACATTGGGTCTTGGTGTTTGAATTTAGGGCACTACACTCCTGTCTGGGTCATCTGATAATCTGCTCGGGTATACTCCATTTTTCGGGTGCCCTCCACACTGGGTTTTGAGTACTTCTTATCTGGATGAAGGGCCCTGCGCAGTTATCGGGTTCCTTATGATACGCTACTCGGGTACATTACATCATTCTGGGGCCACTTACTTCAGATCTTCAGTGCTTCCCATTCGAATGTAGGGCCTTACACTCTTGTTGGAAGCCCTATTTGTTAACCTGCTCCGGCATACTCGAGCATTCGGTGGCCCTCTACATTGGGTCTTGGATGTTTCCTTTTTGAATGGAGGGCGCCACGTTTTTGACCGGGCCCTATACGTTTGCTTGCTCTGATAGACTGGATCATTCAAGGGTCCTCTGCATTGGGTCTTGAATACTTCATATTTGAATGGAGGGTCCTACGCTCTTTTTGGGAGCCTTATCTGTTAACCTGTTCTGGCGCACTCGATCGTTCAGAGCCCTACACGTTGTGTCGTGAGTATTTCCTATTTGAATCGATGGCATTATGCTTTTAGCGGGCCCTATTTATTCAGCTGCTCAGGCCGGTGGCAGATGCAGAGAGTGGGAAGGTGGGGCACAGGACCATGTCCCATGGACCATGCCGAGGGAACCTAAAGGCTCCGAAGGGGCCCATAACCGGCTGGACGGACGCAGTTTCCTTACAACAAACGCACAACAAAATTGGATCCATTTGTGCCTACAGATGACCAATAACCATTGCGAGCAAAGGTAAAAAGTTCATAGGTTAACCAAGTTTATTCTTCACTGATTGAGAGTATTGCTTGGGGAAAATTTGGGGGCTCATTACGCTGTCTACAGGCATTACGCTGTTGGCTGCCTGTCCCTATATGTCCACTTGCTGCGTCAATCTGATCGCTAAGGAGCTTTCCACGTTACTCCTGATCTCTTCCCATCTTTTCGTAGGGCCCAGTGTTCTGTTGGGACGCTATCTGCCTCCATGCTTGAGCACCCTTGATCAATCGGGTTTTCCTACACGAATTCCACCCATTCACCCGAAAGGCTACATACGCTTTTTCCGGGGCCACATATTCCAGAGTGCATTCAGTTGCTCAGGGGTCCTTCATATAAATCTCAGGTACTTTTTACTTGCTTGAAGGGCCTTGTGCCGTTGCTAGGGCTCTTATAATGTAAAGCACGGAGACGCTCGATGCTCAGGGGCCCTCTACTTTATTCGAGAGCTCTCTCCCTTTGGTCTCACTTGCGGCTGACTTTTCACTCCTATCGAGACTCGTGTCGTTAACCTGCCCGTGCACTCTTGATTGCACAGAGGTATTAATTTACAGTCTTGGAAAAGTTTCCCTTTGCTCGGAGGGTCCTGTGCCATGACCGGGACTTCATAGGTCAGCCTGTCGAGGCACTCCCAATCGTTTAAGTGCCCAGCACGTTGGTCTTGAATTCAGTTTTTGCTTGCTCTGAGGATCCTATACTTGTTGACGGGAGCCACTGTGTTGGTCTAGTACGGCACCCATGACTGCTCAGGTTCCCTCCCTATTGGCCTTGGTGCCGTCACCATTGAGCGGCAGTCGAATACGCGCCGATGAATTTTTACGCGTAATTGCCGAACGTAATTCTACGTGCCTCTGCCGTCGTATGCGTCATTTCCACTGGCTATTCAGTGTGTCACACTCAGTTAGATTTACGATGAACCTTCACGGGATCCTCAATAGCTCCGTAGGACGTGAACTCCCTCGCTCTAGCATTAAAAATTACGGTGCTGTCCGATATGAAAAGCCCTAGTTAGAATTCATTCCGCTTAAAAGTGACGCGAGTTGGCATCATCACGCCGCGCCAATAGACCATGAAGCCACCCACTTAACAGCGGCCGTCGTCGAGATTCGAACCCGGGCTTACCGCGTTAGAGACCAGCACTCCAACCATCCATCCATCCACTGGAGATGCGGGCCCGGCAGCCGAAAATTCGTGATTAGAATAGAAATGGTTCAGAGTGAGTTGATGGATTTCGTGATTGTTGCATACACGCTCAGTGCCGAACAATGGGAGTTTATTGGCTGGGCAGGCTTTCAGGCACAATGCGATACACGTGGCTTGGCACGTCGCAATCCATTCGTGAGCTGGTTGTATCTCCAAACGGCGCGGCGGAACATGTTGAAACACTGCCGCAATTCGCTGCGCTACGGTACCAGAACTCCTCCCTTCTTGGCAAAAAGTAGCTTAACGGTACACACTATAAGTCCAGGCGCTCTGGCGGGCGCTGGTTGCGTGCCGGACGAGCAGGCGGCGGAACCAAATCGGCTGTTTCCGCCGTTCGCGCGCCACCGGGCTGCGGGAGGCTGGTTTCATCTTCCGCGGATGAAGCGGACATCGCTGACTGGTTCACAGCTTCCGGGGACGGAACGAACGTCGCTGGCTTGCTGTCAGTCGGCTGTGGTGCCGTCACGTTCCTGGGCGCAGCCACGAACGGCTGTGAGGTTAGGCTACCAGGTGCGAGTTGCTTCTCTGTTTCGACTAGTCCGTCCTCTCCAGAAGTATAACGGGGACGGATGTGATCGAAGTGATGACGGAACTGACGGTCATCTTGCAACAGAACCTGGCAAGACGGTCCACAGACATCTAGCGCGGTTCCTGGGAGCCACTTACAGGCCGAACCAGTCACTTCTGTGATGAAGACTGGGTCTACCGTACGGAACGATCTGTTGACAGAACCACTCGCTGTGCTGCTGCAGTACTGCCTTTCCTCCGACGGGTGGAGCTGCCTCAGATGCGTTCTTGGAGCGCGTTTGAACAGCATCTCTGCTCAGGCTTTCCTTGTTGCCGTATGTGGCGTATTGCTGCACTGGAACGACCATCTCTGAAGCTTCGTGAGCAGGGGAGTGGAGCGTTGCTTCTTGATTCCGGTTTTCACGAGCTTCACCATGTTTTCCGCTTGACCATTAGATGCAGGGTGAAGCGGAGGGTTGAAGACATGGCGGATGTTGTTCGTGTTTGTGAAGTCGCTAAACTCTTTACTGGTGAAGCAGCCACCGCTGTCGCTCACGATCACTGCGGGGATCCCATGTGTGGCGAAGGTAACCGTAGGTGGTCTACGGTCTTTCTTGTGCTGACGTCGTTGGTTATTCAGACGTCTGGCCATTTGCTATACGCATCCACCACGGTCAGGAGCATCTTGCCTTCTACAGGGCCAGCGTAGTCCACATGTACTCTGTCCCACGGAGCGTCTGGATACCTCCATGGCTGAGAGGGCACTTAAGGCGCTGGTTTCTGGTGTAGCTGGCATGCATCACAGACTTGTGAGCTCGGCCATGTCCGAGTCCATCCCAGGCCACCAGATCTGGCTGCGGGCACATTTCATGGAGCAAATGTCGGGATGCCCTTCATGAAGAAGCTTGAGTGCCTTTTGGCGGCACTGTGGTGGCATCACCACTCAGCACCCCCAGAGCAAGCAACCGCCCTGGAAACTCAGTTCGGCATTTCGTAACTGGTACGGCAGGAGAGCTGGCAACATCTCTGACGACTTGGGCCATCCGTACCGGGTGTAGTGCAGAATTTCAGAGAGAACGGCATCTCTTCTGGTCCATTCTCGAACAGCGTCCACAGCTACCAGTCCACCAACAGCTTCAAGCACCTGGATGACTTCCACGAGCGGAGCTACTGCAGCCTCTGCCATCGTTTCAGAGGTTGGCAGGCGGCTGAGGGCGTCTGCTGCTGCATGCTGTTCTGCATTGCCGGGGATGTGTACCAGCTGGTACTGGTAAGCGTCCAGCGTGACCTTCCATCTCACCATGCGTGGTGGGACGGCTTCTGGCAGGTTCTTGGTTTTCCCAAGGAGCCCCAGGAGCGGCTGGTCAGTTCTGAGCGTGAAGGGTCTTCCATACACGAAGCTTTGGCACCGCTTGACGGCGAAGACCAGAGCCAGACCTTCACGGTCGATCTCACTAGTTCTTTTCAGCTTGGCTCAGAGTGCGGGAGGCGAAGGCGATTGGGCGTTCTCCTTCTGGTGTCATCTCAGACAACACAGCTCCTAGGCCATAGGAGCTGGCATCTGCTGACATGACTGGTGCATCACCGTCGAAGTGTGCGAGACAGGGAGCTTCTGAGAGAAGAACCTTCGTTACCCTGAAGGCGTTCCGCTGATCTGCGCCCCATCGCCACTCCACGTCCTTCCTCAGGAGTGCATAAAACGGTGCAGTAACCGCACTCAGCTTCGGGCAAAGCGGCTGTAGTGGTTCAGCATGCCGAGATACGTCCTCAGTTGTCCAACGTTTTCAGGATCTGGGGCATCTTGCACGACTGCTACCTTCTGTTCTGTTGGGTGCAGACCTTCCTTGTTGATCCTCACCCCGAGGTAGGAGACCCCTGGCAGGAACCACCGGCACTTTCTTGGGTTGATTCTTAGCTTCTCCTGATCCAGTCGCCTCAGTACTTCATCCAGGTTAGCAAGATGTGCGGTGTTGTTCGGACCCATGACACAAATGTCATCAGGAAACACCATGGTGTTTGGGATGTCAGCTAGCAGGGTTTCGATGTGGTGCTGGAAGATAGCAGGACCACTGCTTACTCCATACACCAGCCTGGTTGCTTTAAAAAGATGTGTGTGTGTGTGTGTGTGTGTTGACCACTGTGTAGTCTTGGCTTGACTCTGACAACGGAATCTGCAAGTACGCCTGTTCCAGGTCGATTATTGTGAACTTAAGACCTCCAGCAAGTTGGGTGAGAAGTTCCTCCACTTTGGGCGGTGGATATTGCTCCAAGTGACTGGCCCTGTTTACAGCCAGGTTGTAGCTGCCGCAGTCTTACTTTGCCATCTGGCTTCAACACTGTCACCAGGGGTGCAGCCCATTGTGCTGACTTGCAGGGATTCAGGATTCCAGCTTCAATTTGACGATCCAGCTCCTCTTCCACCGGTGGTTGCAGAGCCAGGGGCACCGATCGCGGTTTGCAGAAGACCAGTTTGACATTTGAATTTATCTCCAGGTGGGCTTCAGTGTTGGCTTTCCCCAACTCGGGCTTCGTCAGATTTGGGAACTTTTCAGCATCTCTTGTGCTGTTTCCCCCAGTGAGGCCTTCACATGGAAAATTGCATGCCAGTTGAGTTTTACCTTGGAGAGCCAATGTATACCCAGTAGGGGCTTGCTGGATCCATGCACTACAACCAGGGGTAGCTGGACTCCTGTGTCACTTTCTTGCCAATCACCTTGACTTCCCCAACCACAGAGATGGGCTCAGCTGTGCAGGCTTTCAGTCCCTGTCTGGATTCCTCCAATTTCCTGTTTGGCCACAGCTTGTGGAAGAGCTGTTCTGACATCACTGATACTGCTGTGCCAGTATCAACTTCCCACTGCACTGGCTTCCCATCCACTTGCACTGTTGTCTCAATCAGGTGGTTCTCACTTGATGTTGTCTCCTGTATAGACTTGTTTATCCTCCGGAGGTATTCCTCAGGTGGGCTTCCACGCTGAGTTTGCAGATGGTGTGCTTGGTGCATCTGTTTTACTCTGGTTAAACCATGCTGACCTTTGTTGGGGCATACTGTTTGAGTGTGATCCCATTTTTTACAGTGAAAGCAGTCCTGCTTTTTAAAGGAACACTCCCACTGGCTATGTTCTGGGCTGTTGCATCTTGAGCATCTTTCTGTGTTCAAAACACTACGACTGCGCTGGTTGCTTTGGTGCATTTTCTTTTGCACCACATTTGAGGTGGGCTTTTATGTTTGCACTATGTTCTGTACCTGGACATTTATCTGTAATGCAGGAAATCTATTTGAATGGCATGCTTTAATGGCACAGGTTTGGGCTCTGGCTTGCTCCAAGCTTCTTGCAAATGGGTGCAATTCCTTGAGTGTCATTTTCTGTTGCAGGACCTTTCCCCTCACCCTGGGATCTCTGACTCCCATGATCATCTGCTGTCAGATTTCCCAGGTGGAATTGGTGAAACCACAAGTACTGGTGGGGTGCTTGGGGCAAACCACAGTTGCGTCAGTGGACTTACCTTCCATTTGCATGGTTTGGCCAAACACATCACACTCTTCATCTCATTTTTCTGCAGAACAAAATATGACCCAGCCGCCTGCACATCTTTTTGTGGACATCATCCACGGCCTCTCCCGCGACAGGCAAGCGCTGTGGCAGCTTTTCTTGCTGATCAGACACTGCCGGGCCAGCAAAATGGAGCAAGTGGCCTTTTTTCTGGGCAGGATCTTCTACTCCCATCGCCAGACACATGTTTCCACTAGACGGAGCCATTTAGGGCACTGATTGGGGGGGGGGGGGGGGGGGGGGGGGGGGGGGCGTCACATCAAACTGCGGCAATTCCAGCGCCGGCAATGCCATCCCTTTTCAGGCGGGACTTGGAACTTATGGCGGGCAATTAAGCGTAAACATGACACACCAAAATTAATATCCTCGTCACCAATCTTGCTCCATACACGCTCAGTGCAGAGCAATGGGACTGTATTGGCTGGGCAGGCTTTCAGGCGCGGCCCCAAGCACGCTGCCCGGCGCGTCGCAATCAACTCTTGAGTTGGTATATTTCCAAACGGCGCGGGGGGACATGTTGAAACACTGTCATCATTCGTTGCGCTGCAATATCACAGTGATCGTTTGATGTCTATCACCTATCGAACCAACTTTTCGCACGGGATTCTGCATTTTTGCACTTTCTTGCCTCCAACGCTGCCAATACGCGTACGCTTGACACGTACAACCATCTGAAAGATTTTTGGAGGGTGTATAAGCCCGGTGCCTAACTGCCCTACGTTTTGGAGGGTGTATACGCACAGCCTTTATTATAATTACTTTATTATTTTATTATAATTACCTTTATGCCCCCTCAATGTCCTTCGGGTCCCATATCGGATTTACGGTGCTCCCATTTGAGATTTCGTCGTGGTCACCTGAATGACACTTCAGGCTTAGGATCAATCAATTTCTCCCCACGACAGTCCGACATCAAGGACAAACTGAGTTCGGGGGAGGGGCAAAACGGTGGAAAATAACAAAAGTATCCCCAGAACGTACGGTAACAAGCAGGGGCAGATCCAGAGAGGGTGGGGGCTACGGGGGCCGATAGCCGGCCGAACAAGTGCAGTTTTTTAACACAAAACGCAACAAAACTGGGTATCTCTGGACTTTCAGACCACCAAGAAGTTGTGAGCGAAAGTGATGATGCCAGCTTGCTAAGGGCCTATGAGAAGTCTCAAAAATTACTCAATGATTGGAAAAGTTCTGAACTGGAAATTGTCAGCCCCATTACACCGTCTCGGGCCCCATGCTGTTTCCGGGGAACCTAGTTGTCCCTTGCAGGTTCATTTCGGTTTAGGAGCATTCCACGTTGTCCCTCATTTCTTTGCATTTGCTCAGAGGGCCCTGCGCTGTTGTTAGGACCCTTCCTGTTAGCGTGCCGAGGAACTCTTGTCAATCACGGGCCCTTCCACGGATCATTTCCATTCGCTAGAAAGGCCCTGTGAGCGGTAGCCAGAGTCCCATACCTTGACCTGCCGGGGTATTCTCGGTTGTTCAGGGGCCCTTTACGTGGGTATCGGTTAACCTACCGACACACTTGCGATACACCCATAGGTCCTCAACATTGGTCTAGGGCGTTTCCAATTCTCTGTCGCTTGCTTAGGGCCCTGCACTCTTATCGGGGGCCCATCTAATGGCCTGCTTGGGCGCACTCAGTCGTTTGATTGTTGCATACACGCGCGGTGCAGAGCGATGGGAGTTTATTGGCTGGACAGGCTTTCAGGCACAATGCGACACACGTGGCTTGGCGCGTCGCAATCCGCTCGTGAGTTGGTTATAATTTATCATTCCAAACGGCGCAGCGGAACATGTCGAAACACTGCCATAATTCGCTGCGTTACAGTACCACAGTGATCGTTTGATGTCTATCACGCATAGAGCCGACCTTTCGCACCGGATTCTGCATTCTTGCACTTTCTTGCCTCCAATGCTGCCAATCCGCGTATGCTTGACACGTACAACCATCTGAAAGATTTTTGGAGGGTGTATAAGCCTGGTGCGTAACTGCCCTCTGTTTCGGAGGGTGTATATGCTGTCTATCTATCTATCTATATCTATATCTATCTATCTATATATATATATATATATATATATATATATATATATATATATGTACACATACATGTATACATACATGTGTATATACATGTATATACACATATGCTCATAGTGTTTTTTGCAGCCACAGGTTGATCAATGAATCAATGACACATTCTTTAATGATACAAGTTTTCAAAAACACACTTTTGAAAATATAACAAGAAGCAAATGATTACTGATCAATAATGCCAGATTGACTGATGTAATCACCATAACCCAGGTAATCACCACTAAAACACAGGAATGTACACATATAAACATGCTATCCAGACCTGTGTTCAACTCAAGGTGAATTGTGAACCCGCTCATCAGCCAATCAAATTGGGGTGAGTTATAGGCTGCATCTGCTCATTAAGAAAATGCTGGTTTGGATCATGACCTGAATCACATTTGTCACATCCTTCATGAGCTGAGTCATAAACTAGTATTTCCCCAAAATTGCATCAGTGAGTCATAAGGCTGAGGTCAAATTGACAGCACAAGGAAAATGGTGTGCCTAGGAAAATTCACATGCCATTTTAGTGTTAATATTTATGGTGCGCCATAGGCAAAATCACATCTCATTTTAGTGTTAAAATTAACACCATGCAGCAGTATCTGAAATTTGGTTTTGGCTGTTGGGGGAGAGAACAAAAATATTAAAATTGCAGCTTGTAGGGAGAACAAAATACCCAGGTGAATTTGCACTGCATTCACAGCTGGCACTAAAGGACATTCTTTGGCAGCAGATGACACTTAACACCATGCTCTTGGTGGTCTCAGTGGTTGCTAAAGACCATTAGAAATTGGCTGCTTGCAATTCTGAAATTTTCTAGCTTCCTAAATAAGTGCTTCCATCCTAATTCTATGCTTGCACCTACCACATTTTTTATGCTATGGAGCTGATAGAAAGTTGCTGAAATTGATAGTTCTATCATAAAGGTGTCAGTCCCAATAATGGCTGATAAAGGCAGATGCTTAAAATGGGCACCAGTTACACCATTCCCCTGAGCACATGATGCAAGGTTTATGATTGAAATGTCATGCAAGCCACAATATAAATACGAGAATCTGGGGCATGGTACTTCTTGCAGCTACATTCTAGCCAATGTACAATCTTTCTAACCCTAGGCTCTTACTGACCCAGATATACAAAATTTGCGAACAAGTGTGTAGTTCCCTATTTAATCAGATGCTAGCTGATAGGATGCTAGCCGGTCTCCAACTTTTAGAAAAAAGCTAGGCCAAAGTCAGGGAGGACATGGCTTGCACCATTTCTTTGGGAGAAAATATTTCTCTGCT
>NW_023596297.1:37261700-37380936 GCF_011947565.3 Pollicipes pollicipes | reverse complement strand
ATATATATATATATATATATATATATATATATATATATATATATATATGTACACATACATGTATACATACATGTGTATATACATGTATATACACATATGCTCATAGTGTTTTTTGCAGCCACAGGTTGATCAATGAATCAATGACACATTCTTTAATGATACAAGTTTTCAAAAACACACTTTTGAAAATATAACAAGAAGCAAATGATTACTGATCAATAATGCCAGATTGACTGATGTAATCACCATAACCCAGGTAATCACCACTAAAACACAGGAATGTACACATATAAACATGCTATCCAGACCTGTGTTCAACTCAAGGTGAATTGTGAACCCGCTCATCAGCCAATCAAATTGGGGTGAGTTATAGGCTGCATCTGCTCATTAAGAAAATGCTGGTTTGGATCATGACCTGAATCACATTTGTCACATCCTTCATGAGCTGAGTCATAAACTAGTATTTCCCCAAAATTGCATCAGTGAGTCATAAGGCTGAGGTCAAATTGACAGCACAAGGAAAATGGTGTGCCTAGGAAAATTCACATGCCATTTTAGTGTTAATATTTATGGTGCGCCATAGGCAAAATCACATCTCATTTTAGTGTTAAAATTAACACCATGCAGCAGTATCTGAAATTTGGTTTTGGCTGTTGGGGGAGAGAACAAAAATATTAAAATTGCAGCTTGTAGGGAGAACAAAATACCCAGGTGAATTTGCACTGCATTCACAGCTGGCACTAAAGGACATTCTTTGGCAGCAGATGACACTTAACACCATGCTCTTGGTGGTCTCAGTGGTTGCTAAAGACCATTAGAAATTGGCTGCTTGCAATTCTGAAATTTTCTAGCTTCCTAAATAAGTGCTTCCATCCTAATTCTATGCTTGCACCTACCACATTTTTTATGCTATGGAGCTGATAGAAAGTTGCTGAAATTGATAGTTCTATCATAAAGGTGTCAGTCCCAATAATGGCTGATAAAGGCAGATGCTTAAAATGGGCACCAGTTACACCATTCCCCTGAGCACATGATGCAAGGTTTATGATTGAAATGTCATGCAAGCCACAATATAAATACGAGAATCTGGGGCATGGTACTTCTTGCAGCTACATTCTAGCCAATGTACAATCTTTCTAACCCTAGGCTCTTACTGACCCAGATATACAAAATTTGCGAACAAGTGTGTAGTTCCCTATTTAATCAGATGCTAGCTGATAGGATGCTAGCCGGTCTCCAACTTTTAGAAAAAAGCTAGGCCAAAGTCAGGGAGGACATGGCTTGCACCATTTCTTTGGGAGAAAATATTTCTCTGCTCACCCCCCCCCCCCCCCCCACAAAGTTGTGTACGAAACTACACCACCTGGGACATCAGGCTGCTGCGTGATCGCTCGGGGGCCGATACAGCAGGGGCGGAGGAATTATTTCCTCCTTACAGAGCAATTCAGCGACATAAAGTTAGCATCACTACATCTACTCACTGGCTTTGAATCTGAAACAATATTTTTCTCAGTGCATGACACTGAGCTGAATCTATATATTGCCTTTAACTATAATACCGATCAGTCACGCCACCACCGCTCCTCGCGCGGCTCCTCCAAGACAAGGTGGGTCGGCTGACGGGCATGCAACAAGTCTTTAACGACAGAACCGCTGCATGTTATTTATCAGTTTTTATGTTGCTTTTTAGGATCGTAATGACTTTGTCAACAATACTCGTGGGAAAAACTTGGCTGAAATAACAGGTAGATCTAAAAAATGTGAATAACAATATAAACACATCAGTAAAAGTTATGGTCAACGGAGGACAATAAACATTACGTTAGCTTTATACTCAGGCCATGATTCTGTGGCGACGCTCCGTAAATCGATAAAAAATCCATACTTCTGTGTAATGACCCTTTTATGCATTTTCATCACGCATCCAGCTCGGATTCCTTGGTAGAGAATATGCTTTCTCTCCGATGCGAAGTCCTCCCCAAGAGCCGGAGTCTCGCAGAGCCGTGGTTTTCCGCGTGCCAAAGCGAGTATTTGGGATGGTGTTTGACGTCACCATTATGCGTTCTTTACAATACCCATTTTTTATAGTTTCACATACAACTTTGATAAAAGTGCTATACAAAAAGAATGAAAAATAATTTACTCATCAATATATGAGTATTTCACCCCATGTTCGGAGGTACATGTATGACATTATATACTTTCATATCAATTTTTCTTGTGCTACAGTTATATCTACGTGCAATCCAGAAACGTTGAATCGCGCCGTGTGCGAGATATTCTCTGCGCTTCACCCTGGTCCGTAAAGAGACGCTGTTGTTTTGGGTGCGGGCTCGGGGCCGGTGTGTGGTCGCGTGGATGTTATTGTTGGACGGCAGGTGGGTTAAACATGTGCTGGTGATCAGCAACATACCTGAACACTGAATGCATTGCAAGGAAAGATTGTATGAGATATGGTGGAAAGATTCGGCTGTAACCCGCATGCAGTGGCCCTCGTTCAGTCGTGAGTGTTGTGCGCGGTGCTGTTGAGGCTGCAGGAACAGCTTGCCTTCATCTGACGTCGCTTAGAGAACATTTTTTTACATTCTTTCCATTGTATATTCGTGGATAACAAAATGTCTTGGGGCTAAAAATGCTAAGAAAGACCCAAATTTCAGACACTGCCATGCAGCATAAGTTATAAAACTTTTTAAAGCCTCCACACAGGGCTATTATCACAATTTCTCAAAAGAAAAGCCAATGTTGTTCATCCTGAAGTTTGCCAAATCTCAGCCAGAAACCAGAGGATGTATTCATTTTGATATCTTATTCATATCTAACACACACATATACATATATATATATATATATATATATATATATATATATATATATATATACGGTGTAGGTGTACTTTCCTACCTAACGTTAGAAAAAATCATTGCACACCATTTGTCGTGTTCAAGGCGGCACATTTTGTAAATCATCTCAAAACAGGTAGAATCATGCTCCTACCTTCGAATTTCAATAACTTCGATGGCGAGCTCCCGAGCGCCGCGCGCACCGCACCGCCTGGACTCCCCAGCGCCGTTTCTGCGTTGCCGTTGCGTAAATACAATAATTCTGCTTACCAAGAACTGTACAAAATGTACGGGACCAAGGTAAACCATTCGTCGTGTTTAAGGCGGAACATATCGTAAATAATTTCAAAACAGATAGAATCATGCTCCTACCCTCGAATTTTACTAAATACGATAGCGAGCTCCCGAGCGCCGCACGCCCCGCACCGTACTGCCTCGACTTCCAAGCGCCGTTTCTACGTTGTTGCGAAAGCACAATATTTCTGCTTATCAAGAACCATAAAACATGTACGGGACCAAGGTAACAATAATAAAGCAACCAAAATCGTTTCTTATCGAGTTTAGGTACATTTATGAAACACGCAGGCCAGAATAGTCCAGAACATATCCTAACCTAACCTAACCTAACCTAACCTAACCTGAGAATAGACCAGAACCTAAGCTAAGCTAAGCTAAGCTAGCCTGACCTGACCTGACCTGACCTGACCTGACCTGACCTAACCTAACCTAACCTAACCTAACCTAACCTAACCTAACCTAACCTAACCTAACCTAACCTAACCTCCCCACCCTATGTCCCCTTCAACCCAGCATCTCATTGGCATCCATGTTCCATGCCATATATAGGTGCCATATAGTGAGCTTTTATTTAGCTGCTATGTTCTCATTCTGCTTTACATTCCCCACCCAATCCCCCTGCAACCCATGGTCCCGTTGGCGTCGAGGATCAAATTTCATGGATTCTTGCTACCTTGTCCCGGTACATTTTTATGGTTCGCAGTAAATATGGTTTATAGTTATAGTATGGTTTATATAGTATAGTTTATAGTTATAGTTATGGTTTATAGTATGGTTTGCATTTAATATGGTTTATATGGTAAATATGGTTATGGTAAATATGGTTTATGTTTAGTAAATATTTTTATGGTTCGCGGTTGGGTTATGGTTGTCCTGCCTTAAACATGACGAATGGTTTACTTTGGTCCCGTACATTTTGTACAGTTCTTGGTACGCAGAAATATTGTATTTACGCAACGGCAACGCGGAAACGGCGCTGGGGAGTCCAGGCGGTGCGGTGCGCGCGGCGCTCGGGGGCCCGCCATCGAAGTTATTGAAATTCGAAGGTAGGAGCATGATTCTACCTGTTTTGAGATTATTTACGATATGTCATGCCCTAAACACGACGAATGGTGTACAATGATTTCTTCTAACGTTAGGTAGGAAAGTACACCCTGACCATATATACATCTATATATATATATATATATATATATATATATATATATATATATATATATATATATGTATATGTATATAACATACATATAGACATATAAGAATGAGCCAGAGCTCTGATAATTCATCTTGCAGCCTGCATGAGTCATGAGTCAACTGCTTCAGTGTAAACATAGTCTGAACTTAGTCAAATGAAAAATGGAACAGCTGAGTCACGAGCTGAATCAGATTCCACAATCTGTGAACCAGTCCGGAACTGACTCAAGACATTCGGGTCAAATCCAAGTCTGATGCTAACCACATCTCGAGACAAGTATCCCATTCTATGCACTACCCGGGTGACATTATCTTTCCCAAGGCTCTGTAGTCCAGTATATATCAATATCATGCTCAGCCGGTAGATAACCCTATTCTGTAAATTACGCTCAAGAGTTTCTCCAGCCACGTCTCCTAACCACTTCCACGATGCCTCTCACTGACCACCAGCCGACCGACCTTGCCGTGCCCTACGAGCAACTCGCATTCCAATGGGAATTGGGAACCCAAAATGGTGAAGGTTTCTACTCTCATCGAATGAAAAGAAATTCACGACGTTCACCTCTAAGCAGTCTCGTTTCCTCTGTTCAGCCCTAGGTTATTGGGCTGCTCTGTTTAGCATCTATGCGTACTAAACGCCGCCACTATAAGTACAAATGGGTACTAAACACGGTTCCCTCTTAGCAAGAATGCGTACTCAATATTCTCGGGGATGTGTTGCGACGTTCCCCAATACCGTGTAGGATGCACCCTTGCTGACGTGACGTTTGAGATGTTCACGATCGCGGGTCGTGTGTTACCTTTGTTTTGCTATGAGAACGGACTTGTTTGAGCGTGTTTTACAATCCTTTCGGGAAAGGTAAGTATTGCAAATAAAGGCATTGCTTTGGTGAGTTGTTGAAAGTGGTTATAAGTAGAACCTCGGCCTCGCATAGCCATTTACGGCAGGTTTTTGCCACCTGCGGTTTAGGAGATTTGGGTCAGGTAGGTAGGAATGACCAATGTTCGGATGTTCATAGATATTATCACGGACTAGCATCAAAAAGCTTGCCAGCCATAGCATGTTGGCATGTTGTGCTAGTCATAGCATCATCAACATTACAACAACAATTTTGGAGCATGCAATGTTTAAAACAAGCACTCAGAGTTGGGTTGAGTTCATCATCTATTTCAGTGCATAGATAGCCAGTCTTTCAAGAAATTACGTTTTTTTTTTACTTTGGTACCTGTACAGCCGGCGGAGGGAGGAGCTACGCTGGCTGCAGGGTTCGTGTACTGCCATAAGGCATTCGCTGGCGATATGCTGTCACTGGTATTCGACTGGGTATATGCCGTCACTGGTCGTGAGGTTTAGGGCTCTTTCGGGTCAAATGAATGCCGTAGGGCATCATCTGACGATATGGCGTCACTAGTATTCGATTAACATCAGGCGCAACAGGCCTCATTTCATCTTTACCTTTCGTACCTGTCTGCCACAAGCATTTTTGTGCCGAATAAAGGTTTGACCGAATCACCCGAATGTGTGATGTCACTAATTATCACTTGATACGAGTGCACTTAGGCCCCACAGGCACGGTGTATCATGTTCCGTGAAGCATCATCGGATAGCGTGACGTCACTGATATTCGACTAAATGTTGGTCGCAGCAAGCCATGCTTCATTTTTACCTTCGAACCTGTCTACTGCAAGCATTGGCATGCCAAATTTTGGCTACCAAATCGCCTGAGTGTGTGACGTTACTGGTCATAGGTTTCACCGGTGTTTTTGGGCCCAGTGGAGACCACATGGTATCAGCTAAGGACGTCACTGGTATACGACTGATTGTGTGACGTCAATGGTCGTGGGTTTTCGCGGGCTCTTTTGGACCGGCCGAATGCCGTAAGGCATCAGCTGACGATATGACGTCACGGGTATTTGGCTGAACATCAGGCAGCAGGCCATGCTTCATCTACACCTTTCGTACCTGCCTGCTGCAAGCATTGGCGTGCTGAAAGGAGGCGCTGCCGAATGACCTGTGTATGTGTGACGTCACTTGCCATGAGTTTTTATGAATTTTTTGGGGCCAACTGAAGGCCTTTAAGTATAAGCTGACGATGTGGCGTCACTGGCATCCGACTGTATGTGATGTCACTGGTCATGAGATTGGACGGCCTCTTTTTGGCCGACAAAAGGTCATACGGCATTAGCTGACGATGTGACGTCACTGGTGTTCGAATAAACGTCAGGCGCGACAGGCCATGCTCCACCTTTACCTTTGGTACCTGTCCATTGCAAGGATTGGCATGCTGAAGGAAGGCTCTGCCGAATTACCTCAGTGTGTGACGTCACTGACCATGAATTTATATAGACTGTTTTGAACCCACTATAGGCAATACCACATCAGCTGACCATACGACGTCACTGGTTTTCGAATAGACATCATGCGTAACAGGCCATGTTCCATCTTTACCTTTCGTACATGTCTACTGCAAGCATTCGCGTGCTATATCAGGGCGATGCTGAACCATCTGAGTGTGTGACGTCACCGGTCATGGGTTTATACAGGTGCACTTGGGTCACCCAATGTGACAAAGCATCATATCCCGTGAAGCATCGCGGGATGATATGACGTCACTGGTATTCCACTCAACATCAAGCGCAACGTTCCATGCAACATCAGTACCTTTCGTGCCTGTCTTTTACAAACACTGGCGTGCTGAATGAAGACTGCCGAATCTCCTGAGTGTGTAACGTCACTGGCTAAGAGTTGTTGTGGGCTTTTTCAACCCGCTATATGGTATAATGCACCTAGCTGGCGACACGACGTCACTGGTGTTCGACTTAACATTAGGCACAGCAGGTCATGTTCCGTCGTTGCCTTTCGCGCCTGTTAAACAATTGGTGGGCTGAATGATGGCTCTGCCGGATCACCCGAGTGTGTGGTCATGAGTTTTCAGGCTATTTTTGGCTGAGTGAAAGCCAAAAGGCATCAGCTAACGGTATGTCGTCACTGGTAATCCACTGAATATGTGACGTCACTGGTCATGAGTTTTTACGGGCCTTTTTGGGCCGACCTAAGGCCATTAGGCATCATGTAGCGATATGACGTCACTGGTATTCAATTAAGCATCAGGTGCAATAAGCCATGTTTCATCTTTACCTTTCGCACTTATCTACTGCAAGTATTCGCGCGCCACATAAAGGCTCTGCCCAATCACCTGAGCGTGTGATGCAACTGGTCTTCAGTTTACACGGGTTTACTCGGGCTGATTGAAGGACATCAAGCATCATTTGACGATGTGACGTCACTGGTATTCAACTAAACACCAGGCGCGGCAGGCCATGTTCGTGTTTACCTTTCGTACCTGTCTATTGTAAGCATTGGCGTGCTAAAGGAAGACTGTGGAGTCTTTCGAGTATGTAACGTCACTGGTCATGAGTTTTTACGGGCTGTTTTGAACATCCCATAGGGTAAAAACATCAGCTGACGATATGACGTCACTGGTATTTGACTTAACCTCAGGCGCACAGGCCATGTTTCATCTTTACTTTTCGTGCCTGGCTACTGCATGCATCGCGTGCTATATGAAGGCTTTGCCGATTCACCTGAGTATTCACCCACACTCAGGAGACTCGTCAGAGCTTTCATTCAGCACGTCAATACTTGTAATAGACAGGTACGAAAGGTAAAGATAGAACACGGCCTGTTGCGCCTGATGTTAAGTCGGACACCAGTGACGTCATATCGTCAGCCGATGCATTATGCCGTATAGGGGCTTGAAACGAGCCCGTAAAAACTCTTGACCAGTGACGTTACACACTCAGGAGACTCGACAGAGCCTTCATTCAGTGAGCCAATGCTGGCAATAGACAGGTACGAAAGATAAAGATGGAGCATGGCGTGTCGCGCCTGGAGTTTAGTCGAATACCAGTGACGTCATACCGTCAGCTGATGCTTTATGTCCTTCAGTCAGCCCGAGGCAGAGCCTCTGTGTGTCGCGCGAATACTTGCAGTAGATAGGTGCGAAAGGTACAGACAAAACATGGCTTATTACATCTAATGTTTAGTTGAGTACCATTGACGTCATATTTTTATCTGATGCCTAATGGCGTAAAGTCGGTCCAAAAAGGCCCGTAAAAACTCATGGCCAGTGACGTCACACAGTCAGTGGACTACCAATGACGACATATCGTTAGCTGATGCTTTACGGCTTTCACTCAGCCAAAAATAACCTGTAAAAACTCGAGACGTCGCACACTCAGGTGATTCGACAGAGCCATCATTCAGCTCGCCAATAGTTTTACAGGTACGAAAGGCAAAAATGGAGCATGACCTGTTGCGCCTGATGTTAAGTCGAACGCCAGTGACGTCATATCGTTGGCTGGTGCATTATACCGTATAGGGGGTACAAAAGATCCCGTAAAAAGCTCTTGACCAGTGACGTTACACGCTCAGGAGATTCGACAGAGCCTTTGTTCAGCACGCCAATACTTCCAAGAGACAGGTGCCGAGGGTAAAGATGGAACATGATCTGTTGCGCTTGATGTTCAGCCGAATACCAGTGATGTGATATCTTCCCGTGATGCTCCACGGGATATGATGCTTTGTGGTTTTGGGCGGCCCAGGTGAACCAATATAAACTCATGACCGGTGACGTCACACACTGAGACGATTCAGCATTGCCTTGGTGTAGCACTCGAATGCTTGCAGTGCACAGCTACGAAAAGTAAAGATAGAGCATGGCCTGTTGCGCATGATGTCTAGTCGAAACCCGGTGACATCATATCGTCAGCTGATGTCTTGTGGCCTACAGTGGGTTCAGAAGAGTATACAAGTTAATGGTCAGTGACATTACACTCTCAGGTAATTCGGCAGAGCCTTCCTTCAGCACGGCAATGCTTGCAATGGACAGGTAGCAAAGGTAAAGGTGGAACATGGCCTGTCGCGCCTGAAGTTTATTCGAACACCAGTGACGCCACATCATCAGTTAATGCCGTATGACCTTTCGTCGGCCCAAAAGGGGCCGTAAAATCTCATGATCAGTGGCATCACGCACAGTCGAATGCCAGTGACGTCACATCGTTAGCTGATGCTTTACCTAACCTAACCTAACCTAACCTCCCCACCCTATATCCCCTTCAACCCAGCGTCCCATTGGCGTCCATGTTTCATGCCATATATAGGTGCCATATAGTGAGCTTTTATTTAGCTGCCATGTTCTCATTTTGCTTTACATTCCCCACCCAATCCCCCTGCAACCCATGGTCCCGTTGGCGTCGAGGATCAAATTTCATGGATTCTTGTTACCTTGGCCCGGTACATTTTTATGGTTCTTGATGCTGCTTGATGCGCAGTAATGTTGTGACTCGCGCAGTAATGGCGCCGGTGTCGCGGATGCTGTGTGTGTGCGGCGCTCGGGAGCTCGCCATCGTAGTTATAAAAAAATTGAAGGTAAGATCATGAATCTACCTGTTTTGTGATTATTTACGATATGTCCTGCCTTAAGCACGACGAATGGTTTACCTTGGTCCCATACATTTTGTAGAGTTCTTGGTAAGCAGAAATATTGTATTTTCGCAACGGCAATGCAGAAACGGCGCTGGGGGGTCCAGGCGGTGCGGTGCGCGCGGCGATCGGGAGCCCGCCATCGAAGTTATTGAAATTCGAATGTAGGAGCATGATTCTACCTGTTTTGAGATTATTTATGATGTGTCCTGCCTTAAACACGACGGATGGTGTACAATGATTTTTTGTAACGTTAGGTAGGAAAGTACACCCTGACCGGCATCTGACATAGTGGGTGGATTGCTTACATACTAACCCCTTCGTGGCTCGAATCATATCTAACAACATCTTTAAGCTGTGAGTTTTATATGTGATGGCTTTCTGTATTATACATATTGTTTTTTATTTCTTTGCCTTTTTATACTGCTGTTTCATATAGTCTTCCAGTTCGAATCCATCAGGGTAGAAATTTAATAGCCAGATATTAAATAATGTTACCAATTGTGGCTCTGTACTTGCTGCCCTCTATCTGGTATCCTAACAAGTTTATGATGTGTATGCTTTGTGGCAAGTTTGTGTGTCATGAAGTTTTTTTGTCATCCTTGCTTTTTATGCTAACCAGGCTTTGTATAACATAGTATGTGGTAATGCTGTGCCTCATTCTCAACATAACTTGCAAGAGAAACATGCTATTGTGCTTGATAGCCATAACTGTAGTGTGTCTCCATCTATGACACATGGTTTCATATTTCTTCTATAGTGCATATAGCAAACCTGGTGTGGATTACAGTGGGTCACTAGGTGGATGTCTAATGAGTGGGAGCTGCTAGATAAGATGATCACATTTGATCTGTGAAAGCTCTACAAGTTGTTCAGTTATATTTATGAAATGCAGACAATATTTGTGATTATATAGTTATATTTTTCTAAGATATGCCTCTTTGACATTTAAGGTGAGTTATAGAATTAAGTGAATTGTATATTTTGCACCATGCTATCACCTTTGATGATAACACTATCTGCTCTCTACCTCAGAATCAACAGCAGCAGACCATCATTTTGAAGACCCTGAACCATCATCAGAAATGTAATTATATTGAAAGTTTTGTTCCTTAGTTGCTATCCATTCAAGTGAAGTTCTGAGGCACAGCAAAAGGTTATCCTCAAAATCTGTTGCTGGTAGTTTATCAGTGTCACACATTTTGTGAGGCCCTCAGGCTTTCAGTGCATGCCAACCAGACATGTTTGTGGGCTAAGCAGGTGTTCACAAATTACCAGAGGGCATTGTGGTAAAGATGTTTGTGTATGCAGGTGATCCATATCTGGGTCTTATGCACTCATTATGCACTAGCACTTCATAGTCAGGTGTTGGCTGGTACCTTGTGCATTTTTGCACATGGCAATACTGAAGTAGAGCAGTTTGTCTATGGAAGATAACCTTTTTGCTGAATGCTATGATAAGCAGCCATTTTGTTGCAGAGCTGCACCCAGAAGCAAGATGCCATGTAGCCGCCTTTGCCTGGGTCGAGGTCGGCGCGGCCCAGGCTCCTCTATCCGGATTGCTGTCATCGCATCCTTAACTGTGGCATTTCTCATTCTGATTCGGCAAGCTGCTCACAATAAAGAACTCAGAGATATTTTACTGCTAAGAAAATCACAGTTCCAAGAGGTTAGACACAATTTGTGTTCCCCAGGGGCTTTCTGCACAGCCTCCACATCATGTGTGAATGTTGAAGGTCTTCTGTACAGTAGTGCCTTTTTTTGGTGAACACCCCCATATGACATTGTAGGAAACAAGTGGCAAAACACATGAAACATTGCTTTTGCATGATTGCTTAGTAACTGGCAATGTAACCATCATTTGCGCATGCACCCTTAATGGTGTGTCAGCCAGTAGCCACGTGTTATACGCCGAATGGTGTCCAGATAGGCCGGTACTGTGGGAAGATAAATCGGCCACTGTCGCGATTTGCACTTGCCGGCACCCTCTTCAATATTGGCCCCCATATGTTGCTCAGTGTTATTCCTGATATAGCAATACGAGGAGTGGCAACACATGCCGCTGATGGCTAGGGATTCTCGTCAGGTCTCCCTTCAGCATACTGGGTGAGGTAGAGGACGCATGTTCCCATTTCAGGGATGTTGCCTCTGATGATCGCATTTGTTGCAGAATGGTTATTGGGACCGCCTGACCAGTGACCAGATTCATCACCTCGAAAAGGTCGACTGGCATGATCGGGAACAGATCAAACGAGATGCAGAGCGTAAAGGTGAGAATGTGACAGTTTTCACGTGGTACTTCCTGACGGCTATATATGATGTCTAGTTGTATCATGTTTTTTGTTATATATTCGTTAATGGTAAGAGGAGGTACTGTCATGTAGAGGGACTTGGTTATATGCGTTCGGGATGTGCATTTATGGTAGCTCAGAAATATTGTCGTGTTTGTCTTATCTCACAAGATGTTTTTATTTACTGCATTCGATTCTTAAGAAGCAAAAAACACCCTCTGATAAAGAACAACGCTAACTGAGTGGATAAATTAATATGAGCGGTGTTGTATCATTAGTGGTACGTGCAAACAGCAGAGATCGCTGGCAAAAGGTGCTGTGGCAAAGCCGCCAAGATGAACATTGTACGGTGGGGAAAAGGTACTCGCGACCATTTCAGTTGACTTGGTGTAGCCGCTGTCGTGCTGTCACACTGAAGATTTTACCCTTAAAATATTAAAAGCAACCAGGACCACCTATACCAGCTTGCATTTGTATCACCTCACGGGAGACATAGCAAGTGATTTTGATGATTACCATCTCATATTGATGTTTTTGCATGACGAAGTCACCACTCTTAGTTTTCATCGCTATATGATGCTGTAGGATGTGGCCTCAATTGCCTGGGAGCAGCTGGGTTGCCGTGAGCATGTGCACTGGCGGCCCGTGCGGTTATGTGCCTCAGGCCCGGCCGAGAGGGGCCAGAGCTTCCAGCTGCCGCCCGATCTGGAGGCGCAGAAGGACAAGCTCTACAAGGTCAACGGCTTCAACGCCCTGGCCAGCGACCAGATCAGTCTGAACCGCTCACTGACTGATATCCGACATCCCAAGTACGTCACGGCAGTCGCCCTTCCGGTGCTGGGTGCTGGAGTATGTAATGATTGTCACATGCTCGGCGTCAGGTGTTGAAGGACATCCCTATCGCCACCTGCTCGGTGACGAGTATTGTGTTGTCACTTTTGTCCCGTCCTGTTTCGTGTATTACGTGGTCAGAAGTGTTACGGTGTTTCGTCACCACCATTAGCAGGTATCCAAGCACTAAGGTAATATGTTGTTTTACCGCATCAGGTCGAACCAGTTTGCCCCGAGTGGCGTTGTATCTGCTCGATATGTGAAGTCGCGCCATGGTTTCGGAGTCCGTTACAGCAACATCGACGGGGCTAGAGTGGACTGGACCCGCATAACTACCTATTGCCTTTTTGAAGGATAGAGATATTCCAATTGCTCGGTAGCTTTTCTATTCGACTGTGGTATTGATAAAAAATTGAGAAATTCTTGTTTCGTTAGGGTCATTGCGAAGCGTGACATGAATTACTGTTGAGGCGTGTTCTTAATAGACTAGAAAGAAACCAAGGAATGCCTGTTGTTGAATCCGTTTATAATATTTCGTCGCCGGAGACATTTTCGATGCGTCTCGCACCTTCAAAAGTTAAAGGCCGAAGTGTCTTAACCACAGATTGTTTCAAGGATCGGATTTCTTGCAATGAGGTCGGTGCTCTCTGTCATATTATGTATGATATTGTTGTAGCTTCCATTGCAACAAGATGTCGCATACCATCACCGACGCCATGACAGGATATCTTCGGTATCTCAGCCGTGTCTGCCGCCCATGTGTCGGTTGTAAAATTTGATGGCACGATACGGGTGGTAAAGCTGATAACACTGTACGGAGGACCATGTTCCTCGCGTTCGGAATCAGGTGATAACCCTACAGTCTACACCGAGGCGCGAAGTTGCGTGTCAAGGATAATCTTCATTCCGCGTCTTTTGTCGAAAATGTCTAAGGCTAACAGAGTGAATGACTGAGGAGGTTTTTCCAGTTTATACGGATGGATATCGGAAAGGACTAAAGCTACTGCAGAGCTTTGCGCAGACCTCTCAAGAAAGGTTTGTGCAGGCCCGTGGTGACAAGGGTTGCCTCGCTCATTGCATCTGAGATTTGGTTGTGGTAAGGAGCGTGGCAGTTGGCGGGTCTCTGAACGGCGGCGCCATGTGACGGCCCATCATGTGACGATCGCCGCGTGACGGTCCGCCGTGTGACGGCCTTCCGTGTAACGGCTCGCCGTGTAACGGTCCTCCGTGTGATGGTCCGCCACTTGATGGTCCGCCGTGTGACAGTCGTGCATATGACAGTCGGTCGTGTGATGGTTGTCCATGTGACGGTCGTCCATGTGACGGTCCGCCGTGTAACGGTCCGCCTTGTGACGGCCCTCCGTGTGACAGTCCTCCATCACACGAAGGACCGCCGTGTGACGGTCCACCGTTTGACGGCCCGCCGTGTGACGGTCCACCGGCTGCGGTCCAGGTGCGACTCGCGCCACTACATAAGCCAATTACCGACGGCCAGCGTGATCGTGCCGTTCCACAACGAGCATCTGTCGACGCTGCTTCGCACGGCGGCCAGCCTCATCAACCGGGCACCGCGCCACCTGCTACGCGAAGTGTTGCTCGTCGACGATGCCAGCACCAAAGGTAGGCGACGCGCCGGCCGGCTGCCGGTCGGCGCCCTAGAGGAGCCTGTGGGCGGGGGTGGGGGGGGGGGGGGGTCAGGTCGCCCGCCACAGTCCCTGCAACCGTAGCTGCTGGCAGGGTGCTGCACGATGGTGGGTGTTCAGGGAGGCGTCAGCGAGCCGTGTGAGAAGGTAGAGTATGCTTTTTGTGGCTCTGTTACGTATTTTTGTCGGAAAGTGGTGCAGTGTCAAAATTTTGGGTAGACGAGGTGTGGCGTAATTACGTCTTACCATACGTGGTGTCGCTGGAATGTGTGGAATGCGATGCCGTCACAGTTCACGCTTCAGCATATTTTACTGGATCTACATCTGCTGATTGCTAAACGTAAATGATGGCTTTGTAAAGCTGTGTGAAGCTTTGTAAACTAAGCTCAACATAGTATGTCTTAAAATTTATGTTTGCTCTTCAAGCAAGCCCACGCGGGCTGTTCCTTTGATTGGCTGTATCGTTCTTGCATGTCATCATCGTTGATGACGTGGTACTCAAAATAAACTGAAGACGAAATAAAGCAACTAGAAATTGTCTTCAAGCTCAGGAGTTGGTGTGATTCCGGGCGCATGCGGGTGTACTCTTGCATGGTCTTAAGTGCACAACAATTTGGTTGTTACGCTTCAACATCACGTAAACATAAAGCATCCTTTTTTAATATTGGTGAAGCCAGGTCCAACTAGCGTAATACCAATTCATATTTCGTCAGCAACGTAGTCTAAACGTGAGTTATTTCCTTCCGTCGCCAGACATTCCCAGTGAGCCCAGACATTGTCTGTGACCCCAAGCCTAAGAGTGAGTTATGTCCTTCGATAACCAGGCATTCCCAGTGGGTCCAGATACAGATTCCGTTGTGATCCCGGGAGCTGCCAGTGATCCGGCCTTGTGTCAGCCGCCGACGTCATCAGGCTCCGTGTCGGCCACCGACGTCATCAGGCTCTGTGTCAGCCGCCGACGTCATCAGGCTCTGTGTCAGCCGCCGACGTCATCCAGCTATGTGCCAGCCGCTGACGTCATCGGGTTCTGTGTCGACCGCTAACGTCAGCGGGCACTGTGTCGGCCACTAAGGTCACCGTGCGCTGCGTCGGCCGCTGACACCGCCATGCGCCCGTCCGGCCCCAGACCACGCCAAGGCGCCCTACCTGGACGACCTGGTGCAGCGTATGTTCCACGGCGTGGTGCGCGTGGTGCACCTGGCGCGCCGCTCGGGGCTCATCACGGCACGGCTTGAGGGCGCCCGGTTGGCCACCTCCGACGTACTCATCTTCATCGACTCGCACTGCGAGGCCGGAGTCAACTACCTGCCGCCGCTGCTCGGTGGGTGGGCGCCGCCCGGGACGGCCGGGCTCTGCTGACTGTGGAGTACGATCCGAGGTCCGTGAACACATGGCTCTCATATAACACACAGTTCGCTGGAATTGGACGTAAGACTGCGCTCTGCAATTGGCCGTGGGTCGCAGCAGCTCTTTAGTGGCTTCCCATGTTAACCGCGTGAGGTGGTGCTGCGCGATATCAGAGTCGGGGTGCCGAGGTCGCAGTCACTGGTCGCGTTAGCTGGGCGGCTGGAGACGCTATCAGCAGCTACGTCACACTTTGATGTGCGCCTCCAACCAGTTCCACCGATTTGGAAAAGCGACACAAATAATTTACCACACTGACGCTTTGCGACGACTGTTGTCGCCTAGTCTTCCTGTCCAGCCGTTTACACCAATAGGTGCCTCTGTATGTAACTTCATTCGTCTGGTATGCCTTGATAGGCATCCAAAGTGCACTTCTATGACGTCAAGTTACCCTTTTATCGCATCGGCGGGCATGGACCTCACAAACACTGTTTTGACCGACAGAGCCAATAGCATTGGACAAGCGCACCTGCGTCTGCCCCTTCATCGACGTGATCGACTTCGAGGACTTTCAATACCGGGCGCAGGATGAGGGCGCGCGAGGCGCCTTCGACTGGGAGTTTTTCTACAAACGGCTGGATCTGCTGCCCCAGGACAAGGCCAACATGCCCGAGCCGTTCCCGTGAGCAGTCATCACGCCACTGGAAGGCCGCTGGGATGCTGCTGATAGCGATTAGGGACTGTCTGGCACAATGGCTGCTTGCCACATATGGCGCCGGAGTGCTCAGCAGAGGCTGCAGTACGCCGTGCATCATGTTCGGGACGGGAGCGCTGCGGAGATGGTGCGGCGCCGGAGTGCTCAGCAGGGGCTGCATCTACGCCGGGAATCACGTTCGGGACGGGAGCGCTGCGGAGATGGTGCGGCGCCGGACCGTGACTGACGGTGGCATAGTAACATTGCCGTGTGTTGTACTGTGGTCTGTCCACTAACGCTGAGGCAGGTCCCGGTCTCCTGTGGTCTGTCCACCAACGCTGAGGCAGGTCCCGGTCTCCTGTGGTCTGCCCACTAGCGCTGAGGCAGGTCCCGGTCTCCTGTGGTCTGTCCACCAACGCTAAGGCAGGTCCCGGTCTCCTGTGGTCTGTCCACCAACGCTGAGGCAGGTCCCGGTCTCCTGCGGTCTGTCCACCAACGCTGAGGCAGGCCCCGGTCTGCTGTGTTCTGTCCACGAACGCTGAGGCAGGTCCCGGTCTCCTGTGGTCTGTCCACGAACGCTGAGGCAGGTCCCGGTCTCCTGTGGTCTGTCCACTAACGCTGAGGCAGGCCCCGGTCTGCTGTGGTCTGTCCACTAACGCTGAGGCAGGACCCCGTCAGCCCGTGTCGGGACGCTGCGATCTCCTGCTAAGCCATGTTCTCGCGATGTGATCCGCTTCAGCCCATGGCTTCACGCCCTGGTCTGTTCAGTGGGTTCTCACTCGTGCCTTGGTCCCGGTCAGCCCGTGTGTCACCTTCGGCGGTGTTGCTCCCCCCCCCCCCCCCCCCCCCCCCCCCCCCCCCCCCCTGGGACGCGGTGTCTTACGCTGCGGTCGCCGTCGTGAGTCCGCACTCTCATGCACTCTCCGCACTTTCTTTCCGTGGTGGTGACATCACCGTATGGCGTGCGCAGGTCTCTGGTGATGGCCGGCGCCGTGGTGTCCGTGGTGGTGACATCACCGTATGGCGTGCGCAGGTCTCTGGTGATGGCCGGCGCCGTGGTGTCCGTGGTTGTGATATCGCCGTATGGTGTGCGCAGGTCTCTGGTGATGGCCGGCGCCGTGGTGTCCGTGGTTGTGATATCGCCGTATGGTGTGCGCAGGTCTCCGGTGATGGCCGGCGCCGTGGTGTCCGTGGTGGTGACATCACCGTATGGCGTGCGCAGGTCTCTGGTGATGGCCGGCGCCGTGGTGTCCGTGGTTGTGATATCGCCGTATGGTGTGCGCAGGTCTCTGGTGATGGCCGGCGCCGTGGTGTCCGTGGTTGTGATATCGCCGTATGGTGTGCGCAGGTCTCCGGTGATGGCCGGCGCCGTGGTGTCCGTGGTGGTGACATCACCGTATGGCGTGCGCAGGTCTCTGGTGATGGCCGGCGCCGTGGTGTCCGTGGTTGTGATATCGCCGTATGGTGTGCGCAGGTCTCCGGTGATGGCCGGCGCCGTGGTGTCCGTGGTTGTGATATCGCCGTATGGTATGCGCAGGTCTCCGGTGATGGCCGGTGGCTTGTTCGCCATATCGCGCGACTTCTTCTGGGAGTTGGGCGGCTACGATCCAGAGCTGGACATCTGGGGCGGCGAGCAGTACGAACTCTCGTTCAAGGTCGGTGCTGCCGTCGCTGGGGTTCGGCGCCGAGCGAGACGGGCCGCGCTGCCGTGATGGGTCCGGACAGTGTGACCACTCTAGCTGATGTCCCCCTGAGGCTCGGTACCGAGGAGCGCGGGCCGCCCGGCGGTGACAGGTGCGGGCAGTGTGACCACTCTAGCTGATGTCCCCCTGAGGCTCGGTACCGAGGAGCGCGGGCCGCCCGGCGGTGACAGGTGCGGGCAGTGTGACCACTCTAGCTGATGTCCCCCTGGGGTTCGGTGCCGAGCAGGACGGACCGCCCGGCGGTGACAGGTGCGGGCAGTGTGACCACTCTAGCTGATGTCCCCCTGAGGCTCGGTACCGAGGAGCGCGGGCCGCCCGGCGGTGACAGGTGCGGGCAGTGTGACCACTCTAGCTGATGTCCCCCTGAGGCTCGGTACCGAGGAGCGCGGGCCGCCCGGCGGTGACAGGTGCGGGCAGTGTGACCACTCTAGCTGATGTCCCCCTGAGGCTCGGTACCGAGGAGCGCGGGCCGCCCGGCGGTGACAGGTGCGGGCAGTGTGACCACTCTAGCTGATGTCCCCCTGAGGCTCGGTACCGAGGAGCGCGGGCCGCCCGGCGGTGACAGGTGCGGGCAGTGTGACCACTCTAGCTGATCGATGAATCCGTATGAGCCGTACGCTATGTGCTACGTAATAATGAATCACAGCACATTTTAATGTTATTGCTGCACAATGCGCAGCACAAATTCATTTCCCAATTCCAGGAAGGGCGATTTTGTTGCCAAGGTAAAAATACCCATGTCGATCCAGGGAATAGTAAAGTCACCAGATGACTTCCGTGAGATAGACCATATATTGCAGCTGCTTCTTGTGTGTGTGTATCCAAGACGCTGTTAATGTTTTTCTATATCTGTTCATTAGTCCCTTGTTTTGGTCGCTAAGTAAATAATGCATAAATCAATCAAATAAATTGAGGGACTCAAGAGACCGTTGCCTGTTTCATTCCAGATCTGGATGTGTGGAGGCCAGATGTTGGATGCTCCCTGCTCGAGGATCGGACATGTTTACAGAAAGTTCGCCCCATTTCCCAATCCCAGAAAGGACGATTTTGTCGCCAAGGTATAACTTCATGTCGATGTTAGGAACAGTAAAGTCACTGGATGGGTTCCGTCAGATAGACCGTACGTTGCAGACAGTGTATATCCGAGACGCCGTTAATGTTTTTTTGATCGCTGCACTAGTCCCTGGTCTCAACGTTAGTGATTTTAAGGTGAACGGTAAGATCATTGAAGATGAGAACTGTCCGATGGTTATTTCTTGTACAGCAGCGCTTCATCTCGGAGGCTGGGCGGGCGCTCCGCTGAACCAGGCGTGTGTCGTCACCGTCGCCTGTCGCGAAGCGTGCTCACCGGCATCGTCTCCGCAGAACTACCGGCGCGTGGCCGATGTGTGGATGGACGACTACGCCAAGTACCTGTACAAGCGACGGCCGCACTACCAGCGCGTGGACCCGGGCGACCTGGCACCGCAGCGGGCTATCCGCGAGCGGCTCAAGTGTCGCTCCTTTCAGTGGTTCATGGACACGGTAGCGTTCGACCTGGTGAAGAAGTATCCACCCATCGAGCCAGGCGACATCGCGCACGGCGAGGTGGGTCGAGTCACAGCGGCCACGGACTGCGCCGGGGCTGGGCCGCCGGGAAGGGCCGCTGTCGGTGCTCGGTGACAGGGCCGCCCTGACCTACCATAGGGTGACTCGATAAATAAACTCGAATTAATGCGGAGTCGAGCCACCCGTATTGCCTTTTTGGAGGCCAGCAGTGTTCCATTTCGTATGCATACGGAATTTAGCTACTGAATGAGCATCCGTTGCTGCATGTGGTGTTCAGTAGCAATTTCGTATGCAGCTCGTGGATTCCTCGGCTGTGTACCCCGCATCAGTCGTGTCGGTCAGTCCGGTTGAGCCTCGAGGTACATGCACCCCACCAGCGCTGACGGAAGGCTTTCTTCCCCGTCGTCTTCAGATCCGCAGTGTGGCAGACCCTTCACTGTGCGTGGACACGCGCTTCAAGCCGCACTCGCAGCGCTTCGGCATGGAGAAATGCATGAAAGACGAGCCGGGCCTGGGCGGCGAGCAGACGTTCCACCTGACCTGGCGCAAGGACCTACGCGCCGGCCAGCGCCCCCTCTGCTGGGACGTGCCCGGCGGCGACCAGCAGGCGCCCGTCTTCGTCTGGGACTGCCACGGCCAGCAAGGCAACCAGTTCTGGACCTATGACACGGTGAGCCGGCCGCTGCGATCGGCTGCCGCTCAGCTGTCGCTCAGCTGCCGCTCAGCCTGCTGGGATCCGTGTGACGTGCGCGCTACTGGCCGAGGGGCCGGTGGGCTAGAGCCGTCCTATTTATTCAGCCGTGCCCGGCATGGGATGCCGTTTGCGGCAGCCTGTTTTACTTTTTACTCGGGGCAGAGGGCTTCACTTGAGGTTCATATGCGTAAAATGCATCCGTTCATTATCGTTACTGGCATATGCATCCATACGCCTACACATCTCGTCATATGCGCACACTTGATTGCCATTTGTTCATCATTTAGCAGTGGCATTGTCATTGCCATGTACAGCCCTTGTCATAACTGCCAGATACATCCCTTGTCATAACGGCTACCATAAATATAGCACTAGTTGTACTCATCGTCAGTGGAGACTGTGGTTCGGCTCCATGTGATCCCGCGTGGTTGTGTCTGTTGTATCCTATGTCCGGAAGTCGTTAACCACAAGAAATATTTCACTTTTGGGATAATGTACCGTTTGGGGTGGTAAATTTGCGCGCCCGCGTGGTTTTTCCGCTCAGCTGTCAGTCTGCGGTTGTTGAATTCCGTTGGCGCAGATAAAGATCCCAGCTGGTTACTGCTGGGTGTCGGTCCCTGACCGGGGCACTGTGACCGGTGTCGCCGGGTCGGGTCCATGTCTTCTGGCAACGACTCTCCTCCCGGCCGCAGAAGCACCAGTGGCTGGTGCACGCTGGCAGCCGCCGGTGCCTGGACGGCAGCCCCGAGCGGCGCGAGATATACGTCAGTCGCTGCGACCCGAAGGCGCGCACCCAGCGCTGGACCTTCGAGCACTTCAACGCCACCGAGCTGGCCAAGATCTCGTACTGAGCCGCCGGCCGCTGCCGCCGGGCGGCGCTGTGATAGCGCGTGCCTTACTCGATGGGACGGGCTCCTGACAGTGATCGTCGATGGCCCGACGCTCGAGGGGACTGCCGCGGACTGCTCCCGAGACTCTGCGAGACTTGCTGTGATTATTGCTCTCCCCGGCGCCGTCGGTCGGCGTTGGGATCTGCCGGATGCTGGGTCGCTCTGCCATTACTACGTGCCAGTGAATGCTTATTAAATTTATCATTGTTTCAAATCGGCGATGCGCGTCGTGGGTGTGTGATCTTGTCAGATAGCATGACCCGTGTTCGGACTGTAAGGTGGAGACCAGTTGCAGTGTCTTACCAGCTCATGGGCGGGAGCTAAATCACCTGCTGCGAGGGGAATGTTCCAAAACGTGAACCTAAGCAAAGAGCTGCTATCATTTTTCCGATTCCGCTGCCGACGCACTTGACCTCATTTTCAGCGGCTGACTTAAAAGTTGTGCTGTTTGCTGAGGGCATCTGCTGTCCTGACTGCTTGCGTAGCGTGATAAGACTCAATGACAACAAGCTCCAGTCTTCGATTATTTAAACGCCGACTTGGTGAGGGGCCCTTTTTTGAGTGCCTTGTTTTCTTCGTGGTCTGTTTTGTCATCAGTGATTGTGCCATGGAGTAGTAGTCGATATGTGGCCTTTCAGCGGCCAGATTTTATCCGTAGATTAATAGTGCAAGTTCTGATTTTATCCGAGTACCTAAATTTTTTGCCGTGTATGTCGCGTTTTTGCCGTCCATGATTTGTACCAAATGGTGCGTTTGCGAGGGGTCAGTGTTTGCACACCGCACTGCTGTGTCCATTCCACGTGATCTACCGCGATCACTCACTGCATTCCGTGTGGTCGGCACGCGGCGCCCGCGCCGCGCGGCCCGGTCAGCTCGTGACCGTGCGGCGGCCGCCGGCGGCGCCGTGATGTAACCGTGACTCGAGCTGAGGCGGTTCCAAATTTCCTCGTGGCGAGTGGTGTGCGTTTGGGCATTATTGGGTTTGGTGGGGTTCGGGGGTTGGTTGGCTGCTGCCATAACTCGGGCCATCTTTGGTCCGGTGGTCCGGGTGGCCCGCTCGTTGTTGTAGTCGTAGGATCATGGGATGTGAGTTGGGGTCCAATCTTCTGTAAAAATCGCTGGTGCTGTGCCTGCGGTGTGGGACGGTCGGCGCCGGGCTGCTCAGATGGATGCTTAATCGACGAAGGCTCAGGTAGAGTACCTCGAGCTGGTGGAGCGCATTCTGCGCTTAGTATGTTACAGGAGCTGCCGTGAGGTGCTGCCGTCGGCGGAGAGTGGGAAGTTCCTCTGGTGTCGTGCGTGACGCGGCGTGCGTGCTCGGTGCTTCTCGTCTGCCATTGCGATGTGAGCCGGCAACCCCGGTGTGTGCGAGGTGCAATACTGCGAAGGTTGTCTATGCAGGTTACGAATCCGTCACAAAGATGGCCCCGTCGCGGTGCCAGCGCGTGGTTGTCACGCGCCGTTATCAGGTTCAGTGCCGTAGCGTTGTCACGGTGTCAGCTCCAGCCCCTGGCAAGATGGTCGTCGAGCGTCGACACCATGCCGTTCCACTCACGCAGGTACACTGCTTTTTTGCTATTTCCCACTCAACTGTTTGCTCAAATCCAGGATGCGGAATAAAAGCGTCAGTTGGACCGATTTTCCTGAGCGGTGTTATGCGACAAACATTTTAGCGGTGAACTTAGTAATGAGTTGTGATTCTTGCTGAAGAGTTATGGGGGCTGTTGTTATAAATGTGGTTCATTTGGCTGACATGAAACATCGCTGCATGCTATTACCGGGGGTACAATAGTGCTGCCGATCAAGAAATGTTAGCGCCGTGGGTGCCGGATTAACGCCTCTTCTCCCCCCCCCCCCTGCCCCTTGCATGAGGTACGGATGCGCTGGAGGCTGAAATTCGCTTGTTGCGCGGAAAGTACGCCCGTCGCCTCCGTATTTTTTAGCACCGCCTTGAGAAAATGCTATACAATGGAACCCCGTGCGTCGCAATTTTCAATATCGCTTGAGGGAGTCAGCAACAATTCAGCTGCGCCTGCTGTCGGCGGGCCTTAACGCAATAATGACCAACGAAATCCAGTTTGGAGGACTGATCTGATGGTGACGCACGATGCGCGGTGTGGATGGATCTCGACGTAACAGTGACGGACGGATTTAAGGGGTGGGACAAAGCGCATAGCAGCCATGGACGAATGTGGTGGTGGTGGGCCTAATGGTAGCCGGTCAACAGCCAGGCTACGTTGGTAGGGTATGATGGTATGGACAGATCAGCCTGACAAGACAGGCCACATGCACGACAGGTCTGGCTCATTTGTGAATCGTCGAGATCTCGCTGCACCCGCTAGGTAGGCTTGAATCATTGTGTATGGATCATTCATTGCATTACCTCGAGAAAAACAACAACAAATTGGTCAAAGGAGCACACGGGGTATTGGTGCATCGGGGGCGGCAAGGTGTGTGTCCGCAGTCATGCCTTAGACGGTAATGATCGCAGGCACGGCCAACAGAGCGTAAGCTGGCCAGCTGATGTCCCGCGCTTAAAACTAAACCATCGGTGCACTTGCCCGCACTAGAAAAACGGGCTGGACGAATCGGGGGAGCCCGGGCAGCTACACCAAGACCTTCAGTGCCTTCGTCATGTGTGTGAGAAGCGTCTCGTCGCATAACGCAGGCAACTTATAGTTAATGCTTAAGCTAGTGGCATAAATGCTAAACAATTGATCATTTCGAAACATGGTTGGAGGCGCTGGAATAATCAAATTCAGTATCTCAGATAATACAAGGTTCATACAGGAGAGGGCCGCACAGGTCCACGCACCATAGCAGCAGACATCTGAACCACGTCGCTGATGCCGGACCTGCTGGCACCGGCGACACGGTCTGGTCGGGACAGCCGGGCTTATAATCGAGCATCCAGTCAGGATATCCGGTACATCTGCAGCGCCCAATCCGGGCAACAGTGAACTGGACTGGCTGGACCATTCGCTGGCTACCATCGGCATCGCCCGGAGCCTGTCACGCACCGAGGGCTGGTGCAGGTCACTAGCGCGGCCAGTGCCGGGCCCGTTCACCTTCACGGCCGGGCCTCTCCCCCCCCCCCCCCCCGCAACAGCAGGCCGTTGGTGCGCCGCTCGCGCGGCGTGTCTCACGCGCCGTTAGTTTTGATTCGTCTGGCACGGGGCGGCCATGCCCGGTCGGTTTTGTGGCGCGCCAAGGCGGTCACCGGCGTGAGAGCGTCCAATTCATGAGACTAGATGACCCGGCCCGGGTCGGGCGACGTGGCGGCCGCTGAATTAGCTGGCCAGTCGGGCGACCGGTCGCAGCGCCAACAGCTGGCGCAGAAGACCCAGCAGCGCCACCCAGACGGCACGCACGCGGCTGGAGCGAGCCGCTAGCGCCCGCCACGCCAGCAGGAATAGGAGCAGACGCGACGCGTGGTGCAGGTAGTACATCCTGCCGGCAGGACGGGAGGTTAGCGGCCGGTCGGCACTCATCTCAGGCAGCCGGCGTGCAGGGCTAGGTCGGTCAGCCGGTGCGCAGGGTCACGTCAGGTGTGACGCTACGCAAGGTCACGTCAGCCAACCCGTGCGCATGGCCACGTCAGCCGACCCGTGCGCAGGGCCACGTCAGCCAGCCGGTGCGCAGGGTCACGTCAGGCAGCCCGTGCGCAGGGTCACGTCACGTCTGACGTTTCGCCGCGTTATGACCATCGGATCCGGCGGTCCATGCGGATTTCGCAGCACGCTGGGCTTCCACTAGTCGCCAGAGGTGGGGCTGGCGTCTCCCACTCACATGCGCATGTGGCGCCGTGCCTGCTCCAGTCGGTCGTCCTCCTTCAGGATGAAACGGCGCACGCCGTTACAGTAAGTCGCCATGTAGCTCTGCCAGTCCAGGTCCTGCGAAATGGACCGTCACTCGGTGAACCGCCGGCGACACGCGCTGGGCGCCTTACTAAGCCGCTTATGTAAGCCGTTTTGGTACAGCGGTGGTGGTGAAAGGCTTTCCCTCTCACATATGGTGCCGGCGGAGAACACCTAATGGAACTGACGGCTCCGTCAAACGCCACGCAGGCCGCGTATTCAACAAACCGCGGATGACGAGATTGTGTACTGCGGAATGGAAATGACAAACAAGTGTCGTAGCGTCAATCAGACTGCAATCGAAAAGACATTCATATGGTCTCGAATGCGTTGTTTCTTCTTTTCGTAGACGGAACAGATGGCCATAATGCGTACTGGAAAATAGGAATAACGAACGAGTGTCACAGCTCCGATCTGTTGGCGGTGGAATGGTCATGTATGTGAGCTCAGAGGCGTTGTTTCTCTTTTCGCGGACTGAATACTGCCCTTCGGTCGCATGTCACTGTGCCCCTCAAGAATACCCACTCAGCATGTAGTTTACGCAGGACACCTGGCATACATGTGACATGCGTATGGAATGATGCGTATGAGAAAGAGACCTTTTGAGAAGACGTATAGGACACCGCAGTTTAGCTTAATCATTTTTTTAAAACGTGATCTGTGATTCCTAGTACTGCTGAGGAGCATCCCGAAAATAGAACAATTTCAATCCAGTGATTATGGCAAACGCTGTGACTGCACAGGTACAGGACGTTCCCGGCAAAGGGACGCGAATTTAACTAACGCATATTTCAGACGCTAAGTCCCATTGCAACGCGAATAATGCATCGACATCAAGAACATTCGCTGATGTTGCGCATCGGCCAACGGCCATCGGCCCTATGTCACTCTTTTTTTGTCTCCTACAATGAGATTAATATTGGTCCCAACAGCCCACTGAGTCCAACAAAGCCCTCTGAGCTTAAGGACCAACGACGCCTCAATCGTTGAAAGAGCACTAGGCGGCGCACTTTTCGCTGGCAGCGATGTGCTTCGCGAACCTCAGTGAAAGCCTTGGTAGACCACAAATGGTAAGTTCGGCTGTCGACTTCGCCGTTTAAATAAAAGTGCGCCGCGCCGCCAAACTAGATCTGGTCTATGAACGATTGGTTAGATTCGCATGAGCCATGGAACCAGGCATCGAAGCGCATGCGCGCATTGTAATCGGCTGGTGGGAACTTCACGCTTGAGGTTACCCTGAAAGCGAACAGACTGAGCCCTTACCTTGCCAGTTCAACGCAGTGACCTTGCTACATTCCTCACCCGGGCCGACGTATGGATCTGTGAAGCCCCGCAGCCAGATCATTCATGCTTTTCCAATCTCGGTCAACGGTCTCTTGGCTCGTTTCTTCGGGCTGACGCTGCCAGTCGGGTTTCAACGCTGCTGTTTACGATAAACTTTCCTCATGGCGTCAAACAGCGTTTTGGTGATCGTGTTTTTTGGTGTTTTAACCTGCCATATAAACTACTTTTCGTGTCTCAGTGCTGTTTTTTTCAGTGCTGCTGCAAATCCTGAGGTCGGATTTTGCTTAGCACAACCAATTCACTAGCTTTACCGTCTCGTCTTCTATGCACGATGTCATGGTGTCTCCAGGAGCGCTTGGACATGAAACAAGGCATTGAGATGGCTTTCAGAAGCCATGTGATTCGTGCTGCCGTTTCCTATGCAGAGAGCCACTCCCTGAGGAAATCTGTCCGTGTTTCTTGGAACTCCCGGCACCTTTCAAGAGGCGCATTTGTCTATGCATGTCTTCCAAGAAGGTGCGGATGCTTCCGGGCCAACGCCATCAACGGAGTCATCCACCTGTGCGTTTCGTTTTGTTTGCGTCCCGTAGCTGAGTCACTTAAGGATATTGCGTCATCGATTTTGTCATCATGTAGCTTGGTGTCACGCAGGCACGACGATTCCCGCTTATGTAACAGGTGCGCAACACCGGCAACACCATTCTGGCGCTGCAAAACACAGCTCATTATTTCGTCTGAGCACGTCCGACTGCTCCGGCCCGCCGCACCGGCGCCCAGTCATGCCCGTGCGGTGGTTCGGGCGCCGCCAGCAGCGGCGGAGACGGCCGAGTGCCGGTACCCACGGCATCAGTGGGCGCCGCCCGACGGTCAACAGACACAGCCGTGGTGCATCACTGACTCATGGCTGTAACGGCGTGAGCGATCGCCCAGCCGGCTGGCCCAATGACCGGCAGTGCAAGAGGAAAGTCAGACTAGAAGAAAGCTCCCCAGTGAGAACTTCTCAAAAGGTCGTGCTCTCGGCACTCACCGTCGGGAGTCAAAATGGGACCATTAGGCTGCTTTGCATTTCAAGGCGTGTGGGACCGATGTCCTTTGAGCTGCGTCATTTCCATCACAAACGCAATGCAGGCCAACTTCCTGCCATTTAAAGGCTAGAACACTTATATTATGGCGCAACTACTCTGTGTCATCCACGGCCCACCTGCGTGTTCACCTACCTTCAGCTGAAAATGAAACTCTTCGCGGTCGTCCTCCGACATCTGGTCCAACAGCCACGAGACGTTGTTAGTCTTGAACGTCCACTGGTGCGTGAGGAAGTACGCTAGGCAGCCCGAGGCCTTCAGCATTTTCTTGTGTACCCGCACCAGACTGAAGGACACAGAAAACACCACGATGACCTAAAGTGCAGCTCGAAGCGCTGGGTAACGGCATTGACCATACTGCGCCGTTTTACAACGCGTTCCCACCAGAATGACAAATAACACGGGCACCAGCTGAGCGTTTGACCGTCTAGTGAAACCCACGCCATCGAAGCTGGCTAAAGCAGTCGTCATGATCATCGCATCAACCAAGGGTACATCTACTGCAAAACCCTGACGGCAAAACCTTGACGAGCGAGGCGCGTGAGGTGGCACTGCGAGCCAGTACAGGCTGTAGTGGCAGATGCTAACTCACATTGGTCTCTTGCCGAGCAGCATGACGACCGCGTCGACTATGTAGGCGGGCAGGAAGTGGCAGATGCCGACCCAGAAGTTGTTGAGTAGCGGCGAATTGGTGAAGGTGGCACCCGGGTACCAGATAACGTTGCGCATGGGGGTGCGTCGCAGCTCCTGGATGCCCCAGTTCAGCACCTGGTGCCAGTAGATGGGCCGGATGGTGCCGGACGAGCAGTTATACACCATCATCTCGCGCGGCCTGCCGGCACACAGGAGTGCATCATCAGCTATCGAGACCCGCCGAAGCAGAGCTACGTCCTTAGCCACCGCAGCCCACCCACAAAGACGTACGATCTTGCTACCGCGGCCCGCCGACCCCGGCGTACGTCCTCGACCCCTTCAGCCTGACGACATAGAGGTACGTCCTCCGTCTCTTCGGCCCACCGACACTGAGGTACGTTCTCCGTCCCATCGGTCTGCCGACAAGGAGGGGCCAGGTCGTGACCCGGGTGGGTCACACGTTAAAGCTCAGCTCCAAACCGCGTACCTGGTCGATCCGGCCAGCCACGGCCCGGCGGCCGCCAGCCGCCTGCCTGGACGGATCGTGAGTGCAGGCTGGCGTGGGACCGACCTGCGGTGGCGGCGTGCCAGCAGCTCCCCTTCCGTGTACGTTATACCAATGCGGCGCGAGGCAAGACCGGGCTCTGCTACTGGCGAGCTGCCCTTCCCTCGGTTAGTGTGACGCATTTCTAGGCGCTCGATAATGGTCTGTCCACCTGCAAACGGGTCTCCTTGGACGCGCGGCGTCTAGGAGGCCTCGCCACGGCGATGGCGAAAAGTGGTAAAGCCCCGCAGTGTGTTTAGATGTCACGATTGCCAGGAAAGCCATATCAGCAGACACGGAAATGCAATGGGAAACGCTTTGCTCAAGGTTCAAATGTTAAATGCGTCTCGCAAACATTACTTTGTGTTAAATATTGCTGATACGCGCATGTTGTTCTCTTCAACTCTCATCTAATAGCTGTCGGGAAATTGCTCTATGGATACCATTCTCTTCCGTCAGCGATGCAAATCGTCTGGCTGCAGCCGACCTTGGGTTGACGGCGGCGGCAGCCGGCGGAGCGCGCCGCCGCTCCCCGGCCGGCCGTGTAGACACTGTGACGGGGCGGCGCGACGCGGCCGCCGGCCCTCCCAGCAGGCCGGGCCGATCGGACGTGGAGGGTGCGCGCCTAACGATCGCTGCTGCTCACTTTCGGGCCCAGGCAGCCGGCGGCGTAACGGACGGGGATGTCACAGGCCTGCACGGCGCGGTGGGCGCCGACTCAGGCGCCTCTTTAGCAGCGGGCGAGGCTGGTCTCGCAAAGCTTGTAGCAAGGAAACTGCAACCAGAAGGTCGCCGCTAAGAGAGAGAGAGAGAGAGAGAGAGAGAGAGAGAGAGAGAGAGAGAGAGAGAGAGAGAGAGAGAGAGAGAGAGAGAGAGAGAGAGAGAGAGAGAGAGAGAGAGAGAGAGAGAGAGAGAGAGAGAGAGAGAGAGAGAGAGAGAGAGAGAGAGAGAGAGAGAGAGAGAGAGAGAGAGAGAGAGAGAGAGAGAGAGAGAGAGAGAGAGAGAGAGAGAGAGAGAGAGAGAGAGAGAGAGAGAGAGAGAGAGAGAGAGAGAGAGAGAGAGAGAGAGAGAGAGAGAGAGAGAGAGAGAGAGAGAGAGAGAGAGAGAGAGAGAGAGAGAGAGAGAGAGAGAGAGAGAGAGAGGAGAGAGAGAGAGAGAGAGAGAGAGAGAGAGAGAGAGGAGAGAGAGAGAGAGAGAGAGAGAGAGAGAGAGAGAGAGAGAGAGAGAGAGAGAGAGAGAGAGAGAGAGAGAGAGAGAGAGAGAGAGAGAGAGAGAGAAGAGAGAGAGAGAGAGAGAGAGAGAGAGAGAGAGAGAGAGAGAGAGAAGAGAGAGAGAGGAGAGAGAGAGAGAGAGAGAGAGAGAGAGAGAGAGAGAGAGAGAGAGGAGAGAGAGAGAGAGAGAGAGAGAAGAGAGAGAGAGAGAGAGAGAGAGAGAGAGAGAGAGAGAGAGAGAGAGAGAGAGAGAGAGAGAGAGAGAGGGAGAGAGAGAGAGAGAGAGAGAGAGAGAGAGAGAGATGTTTGCGTTTCAGGCCGTTTTCTGCGACCACATCCACAGCTAGTCAATTATCGGAGACTACCGCTGATATGTGAAGTCAAACACGATAGGTCACCCGGATTGTCCTGCAACAGCTGCAGCTCACTTAGCACGATCCGTGTAACACTATGGTTGGCACCTGACAACAAAACAGACATGGATGTGATTGGCGAGGCTATACTGCCATTTTCTATTAAAGCACTGTCAAGTGATTCTTGCAAAAGACCCAGGCGTCAAACGTAATTTACAACTTTACTTTGATCGGTGCTGAGTCTAGGTGTCATTTTTTGTTCGTGCCTGTCGTGAGGCGTCCGTGTAGCTCTTGTTACAAACAAACGCCTTGGGCTTCGGATAAAGCGCGGATACAGGTAAAGCGCAGGTCGGTATTACCTTCCTACAGACGTGATTGCCAATCACGTGCACGGCCCGGTCGTTCATCCACGATTTTGCATTTGTGTTTGGTAACTGTTGTGATAAAGAAAGCAAGCAGTTTCAAGCGGCGATCAGTTTTGTGCACGTGTCGTGTCTGCGAAACGAAAATTCGACAACACATCGGACGCATTTGGAGGACCAGGCTAGATTACCTCCAAGCAGTTACGGGTTTGTCACAACCTTAGGCTTATCCAGACTGTGCGCAGGTGAGCCAGGTCATCGTCTCCGGCCTCTCGTTTGATCAAAAGAAGTTGGATTTTCACACGAGATACAAGCGGCAGGCAGCTAAATCCGTTCCAAGGCTAGCAGACGATTTTTGCTTAAGATGCCTTGCATGCATAACAGGTTGCCTCTGCGTCTGTCAGGGGAAGAACATGGCTCTCTTGAAAAACACTTGAAAGTGTTCTTAAAAGGTCTTAAAATCTTACATAGCTGAGTTTTCGTGCAGTATTGTACCTTGAAACACAGCGTCTCACTGTTCGGCGTGCATACTTAGGAGTGATTGGACGACAGTGACCCTGCATAAGCTAAGCACTTTTTGCCCTTATTTTATGACACTGGGCTTAAAATAGGCACATTTTGTGTAGATGGTTGAAAGAAATACGACAGGCATATAAGCAAACTTCGTCAATTAATGTCAGCCTGTGTTGATTTCCCGTTGTCTGCCGCACAGAAACATTAGTTTTTCACCCCATTAGCATCGAAGACTGCTTTACACTGAGTGTGAAAGAATAGGGTCAGGTAAACCAGTTGGATGCTGTCCTTAGTCCTCTCCAATAATATAAAGGCAGCGACGCTGTGTCATTTCCCTTTGTACCGCACCGGCAGGCCGAGTCTGAGACAGCTGACTGACAGCTCGGTCTCAGAAAACAGACTTGATTGCACGACTGTGAGCAGGCCTTACCAACTGAGCACTCTAGTTCCTTCGTGGCACGGGCGGCGACGGATAATATGACACGACCGTCCCCTGCCGACCCCAGGCTGGTGGCGGACAGCCAGCAAGCAGAAGGCCAGCCGAAGGTCGCGCCGTGTCTGTGAGCTGCAGTTCGACGCCTGCGGCAGTACGTCCAGCCCCGGCGCTGGTCCGGTGCCAGTCGGCCCTGGGTGGAAAACCCCCGAACGTGCTCGTCCACTCCGTCCCACCCGGCAGCGCGGCCGTCCACCGGTCGCCCAGCCCCGAGGAGCGTACCCCACGCCCGCCCGTTCTCGAGGGCCGTTTTGTTTGCAGCTGAACATGCGAATGATTGTGCGGGCATGTGGACTCGCCCGCTGCACAACAGCACAGTGGCCGGCACCGCATGACAGCAGGCGTGAGAGCGGGCGGACAGGACAGCTCGGCGATGGCGGCTCTGCCCCAGCGGACTAGCTCCAGTCCACCCTTATTTAGCCTCTGATGAAGTTGTCGTCTCTTTAACAGGTTCAAACCTTTGAACTTTTCACAGGCTTTTTATCCAGTTTTGGGTATCATGGTGGTGGGAGCTTTGTGGTATCTTGGAAGGTTCCATATTTGAATACATTGAGGCAAATATAAAATATGATGGAAAAGCTTACTTGTAGCTAATGGTATGTTTTATGCGCAGAGGTTGCTTTAGATAAGAAAATTTTACCACTTATTTAATATACTCCTTTTGACACAAGGAGAGCATTTCAGCTGATCATGTACTTCAGTACATGAAGGTGTCATGTAGATATATGTGGGTGGTATAAACGACACCGGCCATTACACCAGTTGACGGCTAATTTTCTTTAAGACTGACAGAATCCAGCGAGGCGATTTTGCATAAAATGATACTTTGTACGACCGTTTCGAAGCGGAGGCTCACACTGTAAACAACACGGCCGTTTGGTTGTGATCTTTACGACTTAACAGAATCGCACAATGCGACCGTTACAACCAGGGCGTAATTTCACAAAATGAGCGGGGCTGAAAAGAAAAAATGACCCAGTATATCTTTAGAATATGCCAACAAACATATTTATCCATGGATTTTGCACACTTTCTTCCCAAAGTTGGGGGGGGGGGGGGCGGGGGGGGCTGAAGCCCTCAATTGAATAGGAAACTACACCCCTGACCCCAACTCCGGCAAGACCACTGCTTGCGGTCACGTCCAGCATCACATTTGGTTTGGGTTGTGTTAAAGTGCAAGACATGTGCGGACTAGCAGCTAACGACTCATTATCAGGAATGTCGGTCCCTGCACGGCCACGTGGTCGATGCGTGCGAACAGACGCGTGACACATGCAAAGGATTGAGAGGAGGGGCAGCGCACAGTTTTGGTTCCCCTTCACCACGCACCGCCGTGAGTCCGACGTTAATTCAACAAAGCTTGTGGGTGCATCAGCTCAGCGCGTGACGCCTGTTGCTGCGCCGCTGCCCGTGATGTGTCGTGGTCCTCACTGCGTGTCAGCTGACCTGTGGACGGCCGTGTGCCAGGCGACCGTGATCATCAGGTTGATAGGCACGTCCACCGGCACCACATCGGCCACCATCTCCTCGCTGCAGAGCAGTGTGCGCATCAGGCCCTTGCCGGCGCTGGCGATCATGCCGGTCGGCCCGTTGAAGTTGTCGATCCATCCGGGTATCGGCTCCTTCCAGGCGCAGGTCACTGCGGAGGCGCACACGTGGTGAGGAGAGGAGCGTGGCGGGCACGACAGATCCTGCCAACGGGCGGAGCGCGGAGAGGCAGAGGTCACCGACCGGCGCTCGGTGGGGCATAGGTCACGGGCCGACGCTCGGCAGGGCAGAGGTCACGGGCCGACGCTCGGCGGGGCATAGGTCACGGGCCGACGCTCGGCAGGGCAGAGGTCACGGGCCGACGCTCGGCGGGGCAGAGGTCACGGGCCGACGCTCGGCAGGGCAGAGGTCACGGGCCGACGCTCAACAGGGCAGAGGTCACGGGCCGACGCTCGGCAGGGCAGAGGTCACGGGCCGACGCTCGGCGGGGCATAGGTCACGGGCCAACGCTCGGCAGGGCAGAGGTCACGGGCCGACGCTCGGCGGGGCAGAGGTCACGGGTCGACGCTCAGCGGGCAGAGGTCACCGACCGGCGCTTGGCAGGACAGAGGTCACGGGCCGACGCTCAACAGGGCAGAGGTCACGGGCCGACGCTCGGCAGGGCAGAGGTCACGGGCCGACGCTCGGCGGGGCATAGGTCACGGGCCGACGCTCGGCAGGGCAGAGGTCACGGACCGGCGCTCGGCGGGGCACAGGTCACGGGCCGACGCTCGGCGGGGCAGAGGTCACGGGCCGACGCTCGGCTAGCAACAGACTACATCCGGAACGTACAAGAAGCGAGGCATTTAGGGCTACTACATCTTAAATAAAATCCATAGCCGACTGTAAACACCACTGTCACCTTACCCCTATGCGGGGCAGCCCCGTCAAGTCATGCTAGGCTGATTGATCGATAATTCAATCGATGCACTAATAGGTAAAAGAGCAAGTGCCTGATAGGTGTTTGGCCAAGTGGCCCCTTTTCTGGCTATAGCTTATGGCTGGGCCTTACCTTGACAATGGACATCAAACGGCCGGAGGATGTAGGTCACTGTTAACGAGACCGTGAAGGCCGATTGCACTGCACACAATTTGATGGCTTCACGGTGGTTGAACGTTAATCGTTAGGTGCCGACAAATGTTCCACTCTTACTGCTCCACCAACTACTATGACACTTGTAATGGCTCTCGTTCCACTGCTGGTGTATCAGAAATATAATAAATGGCGCTCTGCAGCACGGGGGTTGGTTTTTGTAATTGCGTGGGCCCTCACAACCTAACCTTCAAATGTGTGTCTCTCAACGGAATTAGGCCCCTTTTTGTTGAAGCACGACAATTCTCATTGGTTTATTGGTGTGTGCACCAAATAGCTCCTTATAAAAGCTCAATAATAGCCACGGGCATCAGATAATGTCCCAAACGCTCAGTTTTCTGCAATGTCCAACTTTTCCCAATTTCCTTGCAACATCCCAGAAAAAAATGTTGAGAAAAACTGTTTCACCAACCTAACATACCGGAGCTCGAATCAGCATGGCGGCGGAGCATTCACAAAAGAAAACAAACTGACATGACTGCTTCAGAGTGGATTCCTGAACATGCTGTGAACTATCATCAGCATTAACCATCAACATTTTGATGTGTCATCATTATTCTCAGGCACTGTCTGTTCAACTGCAGCTGTATTCTGTGTTCTATGTATCGTCTGTCTAATAAAGTATGCCAACTGAAAGCCTATGGCGAATTCTTTTGTAAACCCCACGCGGCACGCCAACGCCCTGGCTGCCAGCCCGACTGATCGTGATGTGGTGCCATGGCGTGCGCAAGCCGGAAGTGTCTGCAGCTACTCAATGCCCCACGTGGCCAAAGCACAACGTGGATGAAGCAAGCCCTCTCTGCGAGCTGCGTTTTACGTGGCGGGAGTAGGATTTCGCGTCACAGTGGAGAGGAACTCCGCGCAGTTACAGCTTGGCTTGGGGACCCGTTTGGCCCCACAGCCTGGCCCGGCATGAACTGTCTGCCAGAACATTTGAATGCACTACTTGGGCGTAGTTTTGGCCGCGTCAGCAAAATCAGCGCTGTCCGTGTCCCCAGCCGAGAACACACGTCCAGAGGCGTCCAGATCAGAGGCCACGGTTGTGCTGACGCACCTCTGATCCCAGCACCCAGCTCCGGCGGACGCCGTCAACACCATAGCGACGTGCTACAGACATCCGGGTCTGGTCTGGTCTCCGGACCTAATCCGGACCTCGGGGTGCTATGCCGCAGCGAAGATGGGCACGGACCGAACCTGAGCCAGAACATAACTCAACTGGCCCGTGCCTGCGGGCCGCGGGGTGACCCCGTAAGGTACTGTATACAGACCAGGCTTGCACTACTTCTCTGCCGTGACGGCCTCCTGCGGGCCAATGTCATCGAGCTGATCGTGTCACTGCGTCACTGACCGTCACCAAGCCGACGGGACGTTTTCCCTGACCGTCAACTAACCGTCGGCACGCCCTCTCCTGACCGTCACCGAGCCGTCGGAGCACCCCTCCCCCTGACTGTCACTGAGCCGACGCCCCCCCCCCCCCCCAACGATCACCGAGCCGACAGGAGGCGTCCCCTACCGTACTCGACCTGCCGGAACGCGTCACTGGCATATCGGAATGCGCCTCGGTCGGCCGCTGCCGGCCGGGCCTCGTCAACCCTGACCGTGGCGCCCACACATCCGGCCGGGTCCACCGGTGAAAGCGAACACCGTAACACCGTAACCTAGACATTCGGCAGCTGGACCGAACGAGAGCCGGGTCCGACCGCAGCCGTTCTCACTCGGAAGAAAGTGAGAGCGGCACCACAGCGGCTCCACAGATGGAAAGTATTTGATGGCAATTGGTAGCCAGCAATTCATATTGCGCGACGTTAGACTGGATCAGTCTATTGTCCTTGGTGACACTGGAATAGCAGAGCACGCCCAGCGGAGCTCCACCTTGACCCACCAGCGGACGTGGGCGTCGGTGCCGCCCCGACCTGGGCAAAGTCAGCGGGGCCGTTCCGACCTGGACGGGGTCAGCTGACGCCGGGTCAGACGACCGCCGGGCCGCACCCTGACCATGGCGCTCGACGTCGGGTCATCGGAGCCCCGGCCAATCGGTCAGTCGGCTCATCAGTGCATTACTGCGTCGCTTCTTGACGCGTTCGGTCACTGCCTAGTGGTTCGGCAGTACATGGTCCATGGTTGGCAGTACATGGGCGGTTCCCATACACCCCAACCTGTCTGCGCTAGCCAATCAGTCGTGTACACCCGGCCACTGGTGTGGTAGTGCTCTAGTACCCCGCTCATATCCCACTCTGTCAGCCAGTCCGCGGTCAGGCCTCAGTTTTGTGGAGCCCTACCCGGTGAGGCGTCGCGGCACCGACTGGTGACCCCGCGTCTGGACCCCGGCCCCCGGGTGGACCCAGTGTCCGCAGAGGCAGGCCGCCTCGGCGAGAGGCCGCGGCACCGAACGGTGACACCGCGTCTGGACCCCGGCCCGCAAGCTGACCTGGCCGGCGCAGACCTGGGCATTCAAAGCCCGTCAAGCGTGTCCCAGTCCCCCTCAGTCGCTGATTGCTCAACAATTAGCGCCGATTGGAAGAAGTGGTAACGCCGTGCGCTCTTGCGCTGCGTGTGTAGAGCTGAGAGCCATCAGGCGGTTTTTAAGGTGCAAATCAGCTAATTCTGATTCATCTGTGCCAATGTGCTGGAAGCATTGGACATTGTCTGGCGCATTGAGTCGCGCATCTTACGGTGATATTTTATGATCTAGCATTTACATGTTTACGCATATCATGTTTGAAGAACACTCAAAGACAGAACCTTCGCGCCAAGACGTCAGACTACGGTATCGTAAGTATGTCATATGTTGACTCACAGGAGCTTCTATTACCCACTGGTAAGCTGCTTCATGGTAGGCTGCCTGCTGGTGAACTGCGTGTTGTAGGCTGTGGCCCACACGCCAGCGCCACCATAAATGAAACACACCAGTATGTATTATACACTACAACCGGGTCAATACCAACACGCTGGGTGCCTCAAGCATTCCCAGCGTGTTTCGTAATCCTACACGGTTAGGCCCTTTAAGATTTCGAGGTTGTTTCATTGACCATCGAAGCCGCACAGCTGTGATATAACAGGGAGCGGCGATGTTGGGGCGGCAGTTTTGGGGCGGCGGTATTGGGGCGGCGGTGTTGGGGCGCCGGTGTTGGGGCGGCGGTGTTGGGGCGCCGGTGTTGGGGCGGTGGTGTTGGGGCGCCGGTGTTAAGGTGCCTGTGCTGAGGCGGCGGTGTTGGGGCAGCGTTGTTTGGTGCCGGCTTGTCGCATCGATCCCGATATCATGGGCGGCGGTGTGGGGCGCCGGTGTCGGGGCGCCGGCGTCGGAGCGCCGGGTTGGGGCCCAGGTGTATGGGTAGTAGTGTTGGGGCGCCGGTGTATGGGTAGTAGTGTTGGGGCGCCGGCTTATCGCGTCGACCCCGATGCCATGGGCGGTAGTGTGGGGGCACCGGTGTCGGGGTGCCGGTGTCGGAGCGCCGGCTTGTCGCGTCGACCCCGATGCCATGGGTGGTGGTGTGGGGGCACCGGTGTCGGGGTGCCGGTGTCGGAGCGCCGGCTTATCACGTCGACCCCGATGTCATGGGCGGTAGTGTGGGGGCACCGGTGTCGGGGTGCCGGTGTCGGAGCGCCGGCTTGTCGCGTCGACCCCGATGCCATGGGCGGTAGTGTGGGGGCACCGGTGCCGGGGTGCCGGTGTCGGAGCGCCAGCTTGTCGCGTCGACCCCAATGCCATGGACGGCAGTGTGGGGGCGCCGGTGTCGGAGCGCCGGGTTGGGGCGCCGGTGTATGGGCGGTAGTGTTGGGACGCCGGCTTGTCGCGTCGACGCCGATGCCATGGACGCCGGTCTGGCCGGCCGGTGATGCCACAGGCCCGTTGGTGGCCGCGTCGATCACCGCTGGGCAATCACGGTCAAGTTGGGGTCACACCTGTCGACCAGCTGTCTGGCGGGGGGGGGGGGGGGGCTGACGGTCGTGTCCAAAGTGGCGGCAGAGTGTCTCCAGAGAAGAGAAGTGTAATCGGCGACTGGTGATGTCAGCGCGTATTTCGTAGGCACTTGGAAGATTGTGGATACACTGGAAGACGCGCGGCTTTAAAAAAATGTTTAAACTATGTGATCAGATGTGGTCGGATTGTGATCAAACGAAGGTGAACTCTGAGCAGAACGTATTTAAGTAGGAGTGAAAGCAAAACCCTTCACGTGAGACGTCAATTCCGCACGTGCCTCCACTTACGTCATACAGCTCCCAGAGAAGACACTGCGCCTCCAACCATTTCACGGCAGTATCCGCAAACTCCACAGCCGTCACAAGTTTCCGTTTCGCCTGCGGCTGAAAGCCTCAATCGAGTGTGCCTGGTAAAACCCGTACCACCTGTGCCGCCGCCGCCGGCGGTCTGGTCACGGTCTGTGCGGAATGCGGAGCGGAGGGGCGGGTGCGGGGGGGGGGGCGGTAAGTTGGCGTCGGTTCCCGTGCCGGCTCTGGCCCGCCGCCGCCATGGCCGGACGATCAATAGGCGCTGTGCTGGTGAGCACGTCCGGCTGCGGTCGCCACGCCGGTGAGCGGGGGCGCCAGCCGGTGAACGAGGGCGCCGGCCGGTGAGCAGGGGCGCCGGCCGTTGAGCAGGGGCGCCGGCCGGTGAGCGGGAGCGCCGGCCGGTGAGCGGGGCGCCGGCCGGTGAGTGAGTGGCGCCGGCCAGTGAGCGGGGGTGCCACGCAGGTGAGCGGGGGCGCCGGCCGGCACTACGGCCGCCTCGCGCGCGCGCGCCTGTTTGTGCAGTGCGATGTGCACACTTTCACCAATCACCGGTCTGGGACGCCGCGGCCGGCACGCAGCGCCGGGCTGCCACACCGCGGTGGACAGTTCGTCAGCGGCCGACTGAGCCTCAACTCAGCCCGAACGCCGCTGAAAGCGTTAAACCAAGGGCTCCCGACACCACACAGAAGTTAGGCGGATGGGGAGCGCAGGAGCTGGTCAGAAGTGACCATTGCCGTCCTCTCAGGCTCAAGTGGCAATCGATCGCTGACAAAAAGCGATAACTACCACAGGGATTCCCTCCCTGATTGACGTAGAAAAGGCCGGAGTAATATGCTAGCCTTCTGCATTTCCACAAATTTTAACCATTCGGCCTGGCGCCTGTTTGGGCGCCAGGTGGGTATACGCCGCCATCCTGCAGCGTCCGCTTGGGCCAGCCGTGAGTTTGCTGCCGTCCTGCTATGTTCTGACAGCCAGACGTGAGTGTGCTGCCGTCCTGCTATGTTCTGACAGCCAGACGTGAGTGTGCTGCCGTCCTGCTATGTTCTGACAGCCAGCCGTGAGTTTGCTGCCGTCCTGCTATGTTCTGACAGCCAGACGTGAGTGTGCTGCCGTCCTGCTATGTTCTGACAGCCAGACGTGAGTGTGCTGCCGTCCTGCTATGTTCTGACAGCCAGACGTGAGTGTGCTGCCCCCTTCAGTGATCCCCCGAAGTCAGGGCGGAGGGTGCAGCCGTCCACCATGGTCTGCCAGGTACCGACTGGGTCACGGCGTGAAGTAGGAACCAGCCCCGTTGTCGACCAGACGGCCGTCGGCCAACTTAACTGTGATATTAAAGCCATCGCTCCGCGGCACCGACTCGTTTTTCAGGAAGGTTGCAGCACGAGTAGCGGTGCTAAAGCACAGGCAACTCTCACATTCCAGGACATTCAGAGCGCGGACTTACATCGTTCGAATGCTCGCCACGCGTGAAATACCGTACTCAGTAGCTGTTTCAAATACCGAGGGACCTGGGAGCCGTCAGTTGGCTGCAGCTATGTGCTGGTCGTACCATGTGACCGTTTATATTATTACTGACCACGCCACTGACTGACTGACATTGCCACGCCACGCCAATGGCCAATTAGGATTCAATAAAAGTGGTCAATTAAGATAGTTGCAGGGACGAAAATGCTACCATATGAAACTTAACTAAAGCTGGCTCATACCTTTTTTATTAGGATCCATCTTTTTGCATGTGCAAGAGAATTGCAAAGTAACCGGTTAGGCTCCATTATTTGTCGTTTAATCTCCCCGTCGGCGGCATTCATCCAAGCGTGACAAAAAGTTAAGTCATTGACTGAGGTTGACCCATGTCCGCATAACTGAAGCATACAGGCCTCTATGTCATACTTAATAAGTAGATATACGTCTTTTGTGACATGGGATGAGCGAGGCAATAACAAACATGCGAACAGTGTGGTATTCAAGGGGCGGGGACAACGGGGCTCAAGCTCCGTGGGACGTGTACAATGCGTTGCGTCATTAGCATGAGAATAAGTACGCACGACAATTGCTCACATTCTAACTGAGGAATGAGACTCAGAATGCGTAAGCAAAATTGATTCTACAGATTCAACGCCTGATGGAAATTGGGTATACCGCAGCGACGGCATGTACAATCAACTCGCATTTAGCGTAGAAATTATCGGAATTCACGGCTGTTGTTATCTGTTGCAAAACCACCGCGAAAACTCGCTATCTGTAGACCTCGGAAATGCGATGAGCTTGCTTGGCACACCAGTGCCCAAACAAGTATGCCAGGGGCGCCTGCATGTTTGCTGTGACACAGGTACATTTCATCTACTGCCATAAATCATGTAGCGATAGTGAAAAGGCTTGAGTATCACTGGACTTGGATCGGTGGTTTAGAGATGTCGGTGATGTCAGATGCCGGCCTCACCAGAGCAAGCCTGACTGTCGATCACATCAGCAACCTTGATACTGACCAATATATATATATATATATATATATATATATATATATATATATATATATATATATTCCACAAACACTCTTCGCACCTTGTGTACCAGAACATGCAAGAAAATTGCTTGTTAGCACACGTATACCAAAAAAAGTTTGTCGGAGTCCTCCTGGCAGTCATCGTCTACTGCTTAACAGTTTCGGGCCCGCGTGGATTTGAACCAGGGAGCCAGACACCGGATGTCTGCTCCAGAGCAATTAAGATCATGAGACCGTTCGGCCACACACGCCACATAATATTACTTGTCAGATATCAACAAGCCACGGAGCTGTCGCATCTACATGTGCCTATAAAACAAGCTCTGCTGCTGATCGTGATAATCGGGGCTGGCTGTTTTTCGCCCGAATTCCAAAGATTCAACTGGCATGAACGTCTCCCGTTTCACATGGCGATGCTGCGCATAACCCCGACTAACCCGTCAGCCTATCTTCTCTCCGCGGCCCTCAGCGTTCTGCACGCTGCCCCTCCCACTCCCCACCCCCTCTCTCTGCACCCCGACGGGGGCCTTTGCACGTTCCCAGCACGTTCCCTTTGCACGTTGCCAGCAAAGATACAGGATGGGCTTAGCACAGGTTTGCCTCCATCACCGTCAGTCGGGACGTACGAATGGATATGGCTACAAATCGGGTCGTCATTCTGTACGGCAGGCGCTTGAAGCGGCCTTAGTCGGCAGACTACAGCTGCTTCCGACGGAACATACACTTAGTTCATATGTCACTGGTATGCATTGCTGTACCCTTCAGCGACTTGGTATTTAATGCAATGAGCTCAAGCTTATGCGGTCTACCTGGTGTCATGTATCACATCACAGTGTTTTGTTTGCTCTAATCACAAAGCTGCATTACCTCTGAACTTTGGCTAGTTGTTTTCAACGACTAACGATCTCCTCTTTGATTACCACAACAATATCGCCGACATGCACGAAATGAAATAGCAGTTATTGTGGTAAGGCCAGCATGTATACATAACTTTATACGAAACTGCCTTCTGGATGGGTATACAGCAATAATGAAAAGAACAGCTTTTCTTACATTCATAAATCAAAATCCCCGGGCAATTAAGTAACATCCCATTCCCCACCAACGCGCTGATATTCAATGTTTAATACGCGTGAGAAACGATAAAAATCGGCCAACGGCCGAACATCGAAGGCCAAAAGGAAACAAATTAACCTGATCCTCGTTGAAGCTGTTTTGAAATTTAATCCCGTGAGACGTCAAGACATGATCCCCAAGCAAATGTACAACACAAGGGTTAGGTCTGCCCGATGATGTTCACAAGCCAGGGAGGTAGCTAGAGACTTAAAGGCGGGGGGGGGGGGGGGAGGCGCGGCGACGGGCGCCATGCCCCAACGAGACCAGGAGGCTTGGACTAGATGCTGGCCGAGTTCGGGGAAGTCTGTCCAAATTCGCCAAAGTTCGGAAAAATTGGCATTTTGCACCGTCAAGGAGGATTCTGAAATATATATATATATATATATATATATATATATATATATATATATATAATATTACATACATCCATCAAACTGGGTAAAAATAATAGAAATACTAACGACGCAATTGCAAATGACTAATTTAAAAGCAATTCTGAAGTATATTTTATAGGCGTCGCCACATGTTCATTTTCACCCTACGAAAGTTCTCCCAAATTGTAGAGATGGGACAGCCATTTTCGATTCGTCTCCACCCAAAGCCCATAGCATAAGGCCAACACTAAATTGTTAGGAGAGTTGTCACACATTATGATTGCATTGGCGTGTGGTACTTAGAACTAACTGTGCCCCCTGCAGCGTCACTCTTGCACTTGCACAATGCTATTTCTGCACCGCACACCACTCCACTCCTGACCTTGAACGTTCTAAATGACCCTGAAAAGTTCATGAAAGCAAACAACAACAGTGACGAAAGCAATTCGTCACGAAATTCACGCGCGCCAGGTTGCCGGCATTGGCAGAGGTGTCCCCGCACGGGCAATGGGTTTCATTTGCCTTTTTCAAAGTGTGTATGAACCATATTTTCACAAGCCTGCAATCACAAGCATTATGATAAACGTGCACATAATGAGGTTGTGCACATAGCCATATAACCTATATCATGCATACTGCCGCAAAAGTCGAGTAAACGGCCGACGTTTTACAAAGCTTTTGAGCATACAGGGTACTTAGAAAACTGCAACATTACGGAAATGAGCGCTCGCACGACGGAAATTGATTATGTAAATTTTCCTAACGCACTGGGTATGGCCACAAAACATAACATACCACGCTTTTTACGAAAATGCCTCTAGGCTATGGTTCACCAAACTACCTCATTGTCTTCGTAACGCTTTGGCCAAAGTGTGGTCGTGGTAACATATGCAAATCCATGCGATTTTTAAACAAACACCGTACATAGCCAGCGTACATTTCCACACATTGCCACCTACACAGCTCGTCAGAATGTTTCCAAAGACCTTGACATTCAAGTGATGCCCATGAAATGTCGCCACGTCTTCATAAGCTGTGATATGGGGTACGATGCGGAAGGGGAAAAATCATTCCAAATAAATTGAGAACCAAGAGCAGCAAACGGTAGAAACCACTCCAAGCATACAATTTATGCATGTAGCCTAAACTGGTATTATATGATTGCAAGAGGGATGCGAGTGTTGTGGCCCTTCCATTCGCGAATATGTAAATTAATGCGATTGCTACGCTTATAAATAAGTGAATTCAAAGGTTTGTCGCCACCCCACCCCCATCCCCCACCCTCACCTCCATCCTCTACCCCTTCCTTGGACGTTCCAACACCGCTACCACTTGCTCATACGCTGTGTAAATACTGTTATGTGAAATAAGTTATGAAAACGATATGATATTTATCTCATTTTGAAAAAAACATATCAATGGTGTTATGCTTCCAGTGTAAAGATTCCTGAACACGGATGATGTTTTTTTCAGCAGCGTGCAACAAGCCAGCAAAGCTCCAGAAGTCTTTCAAAAATTTAAGGCACCTTCTCCATTCTTCAAAATGGCGACCAAATGTGGCGTCATCAGATCGATACGAGGGCTATTTAGGCATGCATGTCTAAGAAAGTTGTAGTGCACTTTACTTCAGACACAACGTTCTAGCTGCAACTTACGTCGGGTTAAGTGCTCAGTTTGGTAAGATGGCAGACTTCGAGGAATTGCTTTGTCTCCCAGAACGTGGGTGCTTCTCAGCACAGCGGAGCACTGAAATTCTAGGCCAGCAAACAATAAGTGGAATTTAAGATGTCTGGATATGACCATGTAGTTCATAAAGAGGCTACTGAGAGCATGTACCGTGTGATGTTGCATTTCAACGAAATATTCATCGCTTCACATAACGACTGTATCAGGCTTGCCTCGTAACGGAGAAGACGCGAACGGCACATCAAGCATAGAACATTAAGCCTATCCTCGGTGCTCAGTGCGTGTCCGTGTCAATTCTGTCGTTCTAAATGATCAATTTGACCCAATGAATATGGAAGTAGTGCCAACCACGCTGTGCCTCATCGGATCCAACTAAACCACGTGACTCGCTAGCAGCTCGCCTGCGCCGTGGTGCTGGCTGTATACGTCGTCATGGTGCAGGCTGTATACGCCGTGGTGCTGGCTGTATACGCCGTGGTGCTGGCTTTACACGCCGTGTTGCCGGCTGTATACGCCGTGGTGCTGGCTGTATACGCCGTGGTGCTGGCTGTATACGCCGTGGTGCTGGCTTTACACGCCGTGTTGCCGGCTGTATACGCCGTGGTGCTGGCTGTATACGCCGTGGTGCTGGCTGTATACGCCGTGGTGCTGGCTGTGTACGCCGCACCATTGATGGGCTATCGCAGCAACATGCCACCGAAGATTATCGGTTCATGAGCACACACTGCACGCTTCTTCTCTGTGAGACTTCGAGTGAGACTCTCAGGCGCGCTCCTCACCGATGGATGGTCGGACGATGGCGACAGGCAGGTCTCCCTTCTCATTAACGATCAGCGACTCCGCCAGCGCTTTGGTGAAAGTATATGTGTTTGGTCGATCACCAAGCAGCCTGAGAAGCAGATATACGCGGTCACAAAATAGTCGTCCCGTCGGCTCTCCAATGGTACAGCTATGTGCTGCGCGTTTGACACACTCGGCAAACAACTCCGAGACAACTCCGAGGTGTGACAGTGTATCGAAGAACCGATCCTTCATTCACTTCCCACCAGATCCTCTTCTGCAGCATCCGTGGACATGACCGCGACTGTATCCACAAATCTGTGATCGTGATCGTATGACCGTGATCGTATGCGTAATCGCGATCGTCTGCGTGATCGTACGCGCAAACTGATGTTGTCCGTTGACCACGGAGTATCCGACATCCACGTAGGTAGTGAAAATGCACTCACTTGGGCGTTATGTCTGCGATGATATCCTCTTCCAGCCATTCCACGGTGTCCATGACTTTTTTGGGATCGGCAGGGCTGGGGTACACCATCTCTTCGACGACCTCACGGTCACAGTTGCAATATGCCGTTGACACATGGATGAAGGCCTGCGGGGAATGCTGATGCATCAGGATAGTAAAGTAATAAAACGGTTATCAAATAACACATCACGTGGCCCCAGCATCACAAACTGGTCGATCATCGGGACCAATGACCTTAACATCTCCTCCCGTCTCTCAAGACCTCCACTTTGTCAGCTTTGCTAAAATAACGCTGCAAAGGCAGTTGCCGATGGTAACAAACCTCTAGTCTCTTCATATTCTTGGCTAGATTAAGCAGTGACTGGGTGCCTTTGACGTTCATGTTGACGGACACCTTAAGCGCTTCATCGAACTTGACAGTGGCCGCCGAATGGAAGACGATGCTGACCTGAAATCAGGACAACTGCTGTCAGAAAAAAATTGCGCTGAAAGGGAGGTGCATCATTGGCACAGTCTTGCCGGATGTTTGCGTGCAACTCATCAAATATTTATTTACACGTGAATTTGAGGCAGTTGAATGCCGTTGTTATGCCCGTTATGCACGAAATGTTCCACGGTCAGATACGCGAAAATAAAGATGCTGCGACGACGCTTTGCCCTATCTTACAATTTAAAGCCACTTACAAAAAGTAGCAACGATATTTTGAGTTGTTGCATATGCATGCACGTTCATGACACATTCCAGGCATTAAGATTTTAAGATTATGCTGCGTCTGGGCTCATATTCATCTTCTGACCAGACGCAGTATTGCTGCAGTAGAATGCTGCCTTGTGCTGGTCTTCTTAAGCAGCAGTATTGTCACCAACATCCTCCAAAAGTATGTCTTATGTCTGACCCACTGAGCTTTTCGCATCGGAAGATCTGACAAGATCAGAGATCATGGATCGGTATTCTGTTTCTTTTTGTGACTGACAGAGCTCTCATTTACGGGCCATCGGCTAATGATGACTGGGTTGGACCGGGAGCGGTAGCATCACAATGTTTAGCTTCCGAGTAAGATTGCGATATTGGTGATGTTCTTGTCCGATTTATTGTCTTATTTTCAACTAGACCAAGCTCAAAGTTGTCGCAAAACGCGAGAGCTTGAACGAAGCCACGACCTCTTCACCAAGCGGCTGCTGAATCTTGGGAAAGCAGCGCGCGACGCTCCATATCGGCGGAAAAAGGAAACCAGCGGGAACCTTCGAAAGTGTCATTTACCTTGGAATGCACGTCTTTGAAGGTATCCCTAACAGACGATGCTTCAGCGTTTTGGTACAATCAGCAATATTTCGCGGGACCATGTGCCACTTAACGACCCCTTCAGCGCAACCTTCATTTTCACGGTGCTGCGTAGCTTAATGCTAGCTGTCGAGTTTATGACTTTGCAGCGCGACCTACAGCACCAGACTGGCCGCAATAGCTACCAACCGTTCGACGCCAGGAAACATCACTTTCCCATTACAGTGGCATACTTAGATCAGCCCGCAGGGTAGCAGGGACGCGTCTTGCTAGATCTGCCTCAGTATCAAGTCTTCATCAAGTCCGTGCAGAGCAAGCACGAAGCGTTAACATAATTTATCTGTCACGAATCACAAGCTTGTCCGCACTGCCACCAGCTGCGGGGACGAGGGCATCGGCAGAGGTCTAAACAAATGAGCATACGAGTAGGAGCGGACGGTACAACTTCCGCTCCCCGAATCCGTGGGATGAGACGCATCCTTTATTTGACAAAACCGGTTATGGTCTCCAGCAGCTGGAAATTGGCTTTTTAGCCTCCCCCTCCTTCCCCAGCATGGGAGCGCACCCATGGGGCCAATGGACGAGACTGTGCTCGCTTTCCCTTAGCCAGCTTGAAATCCTTAATCCAATGGAAGCTTGTAGAGAGACAGAGAGCTGACCAATCTAAACGTCACGTAGTGACTCTGTAATGTATGCCCGCCTTGCACGCCAGTCTGGTTATGGTAAGTTTGTGTTTGGTGTCTTGTTTCAACTTACTTGTAAGGTGAGAAATCAGTGACATTGCCTTTCTTCCCTTGCGTCATGTGTTGATGGTTATATCTCCCCTTTCACCAGGCTTTGACGTGCGGGACGGGACATTGCGAGACACCATGCTTTTTTCCATGGAGGATGTCTCAAAAACCGGGTGCAAGCTGACTGGCAAGCGAAGTTGTTTCCTTTCGGAAAAAGTTACACGTTGGTATGATGGTTTAGAGCTTCAAAATACCGTCTTAAATCAGCGACATAAAACTGAAAGCCTCGGTTATCGTCACTAGAGATCGAAGGCTTACTGAATTTTGCGTGCGCAGTCGCATCAACGATTTTGAGAAAAAGCAGCATCTGGATTTTGAAAGAAACACTCCGACACATTTTTATACCTCCGAGGATCGGCGCCGCCTAACCAGGAACCAGGAGCATCATTGATCTGATAACACGCGGCCAGAGCGGCCAGGGCCAGAGCAGCCTAAACGGCCAGCGCCGGAGCAGCCTAAACGGCCAGCGCCGGAGCAGCCTGTACGGCCAGCACCGGGGCAGCCTGCACGGCCAGCGCCGCGGCAGCCTGCACGGCCAGCGCCGGAGCAGCCTGCACGGCCAGCGCCGGAGCGGCCTGCACGACCAGCGCCGGAGCAGCCTGCACAGCTAGTGCCGGAGCAGCCTGCACGGCCAGCGCCGGGGCAGCCTGCACGGCCAGCGCCGGGGACAGCCTGCACGGCCAGTGCCGGAGCAGTCTGCACGACCAGCGCCGGGGACAGCCTGCACGGCCAGCGCCGGAGCAGCCTGCACGGCCAGCGCCAAAGCAGCCTGCACGGCCAGCGCCGGAGCAGCCTGCACGGCCAGCGTCGGAGCAGCCTGCACGGCCAGCGCCGGGGCAGCCTGCACGGCCAGCGCCGGAGCAGCCTGCACGGCCAGCGCCGGGGACAGCCTGCGCGGCCAGCGCCGGGGTAGCCTGTACGGCCAGCGCCGGGGCAGCCTGCACGGCCAGCGCCGGGAACAGCCTGCACGGCCAGCGCCGGGGCACCCTGCAAGCTGTCAGCCCGCCGGTGCGCGGCCGGCCTGTGGCGCCAGGTATGCAGAGCGTGAGGAGGCGCCTGGATCGTAGGGCGCGCTCGGCTAGTTTCGCCGCGCGTGCCGTAAGCGGCCCGGGAGCTGGCTGCAGCGATCGATGACCTGGGGATGGGGAGGGGTGGGGCGGCGCCGGCCGTCCTGTGACTCGCGCGGCATGGTAACGTCAGACTCGGCACGACAGGAGGCGACGCCCGCGAACGCCACAGAGTCGGTCAGCTGGGTCACGCCGGGAGGCGTCACATCCAACATCCGTTATAATTTTGTGCCATGGTGGTGACGCGGCGCGCGTGTTTAGCCCAATATAGGCTTTTCAGTTCTGAATAAATGGAGCCATTTTGTCTCATAGAAGGAAAGTGGATAATTAAGGGCAAGCATCCAATTTCATAACAGTTGAAAGCAAATTTTGGATGCAGTGCAAGAACGTAACCGGGGAGGGGGGGCAAGGGTCGGTCGGATTGGGAACCCTTGGGGCTGCTTGAAGTGTGGTCAAAAGGCCCCCTCCAGTGCCTATATATGCTTTGGATACGACTCTTGGGCAATTGAAATGCAACGCACACAAGACGCCGCTCCGGCCGACCGGCTCATCTTCAGCCACTTCGCGATAACCGTTGGACCGCTACATCTGCCATATTTGGGTGCAGTCCTCCAGGCTCCACCGCCGGCGGCTCACGACCTTGACCGTGAGGGGTCGAGGTGGCGTCTGCTCGCCTCACGAGAGACGCTCGATACCAGCGGCCAGGCCCCTGGCAGCCGGCTGGCCAGGGTCGTCGTCGGCCGGGCCCGTCCACAGCCCCGGTCCGAGCCGCTCCCCAGTCCTGGCCCGAGCTGCTCCCCAGCCCCGGCCCTATCCATGGCCAACGTGTGAGGCGGTTCCGCATCACCATGCGAACGAGAGGAGACCGCGAACAGATTTAGCCGCCAGCTTCGCGGGGTGTGAACAGCTGAATCAACTGCGGGCGACGCCCTGTCCCCACTCCCCCGCCCCCTCCCCCCCCCCCCCTGGCGGCGATTTATCATCGGTCGACGCGTGACGCAGGTCGCGGCCGTGTCGCCAACGGCCCACAGACGCCAGGATAGCAGCCGGACTCGGGGGCGCCGCTATTGCCGCAGTGAGTCAGCCGAGCACACGGACGCCGGCGGCCTGATTAGCGCCGACGCCGGCCGCACATGGCGCTGGGCTTCCACAGCTGGCCGGACAGCGCCGCGCCCAACTGCCGGGGCGGGTGGACAAGCACGGCGGGCCCCTCATCCACAGTCGCTACTCTGGGCACCGTGCTCACTGTGTATCCGATGCTTCCCAGAATGAAGTGGAGTGGTGTGATCAAACGCGATACATTGTAACCTGCCCGAAAAGTTCGCGATATCACAGAAGCATATTAGTACCACGTCCCTTCGCGAGCCAGTGGCATCAGATCGCGAGTCAACGAACAAAATACACTTCTTTCAGAGCGCAACACAATAGGTTTTTAAAACTACGCTGAATTCCTCACCATGCTGATATTCACCACGAAATCCTGTCAGGGGAGTGGGGCAATACCTGCTTCGTGATCCTCTCCCTTCCTCGAGTCCCCCAAGATGCGGCGGCGTAAACTGGCCCAAGCCATCAGGCAGACAGACATAAACTATACCAATGTCGGGAGCGCTCAAGCCGTTTGGTGGCGTTGGGTCGGCGTCCGGGACCGGTCGGCGGCAGCCACTGACCTCCTCCTGCAAGCGTGCCTTGTCCGTCGAGCTGAGGCCGAGGCCTGGCTGCATGATGTCGCCCGGCACGGCCACCAGCTTCTCCAGCTGGCTCGGCGCCGCCCGTCGCAGCCCGTCGAATATCTGAAGCACGACAGGACGGGCATGTCAGGCGGGGCACTAAAACGGAGGCGGCCGCGAGACGACAGCGCGCCCGAAAGATCAACTTTTTATGAGCTCAAAGCACTGCTGCGCACAACAAAAATTACAGAAAGCGCGAGTTCGCGACATCGTGAATGGTCGCACAGCATGTGCTTGATGCGGCATTGCGTGCTGCTGTGGCAGCACATGTGCACCACAGCGGTCTGCGCGACTTCCCCCTGGCATCGGACGGCGGCTGTCACCAGCTCGGCTGTGCCGCCCAGACATCAGCGCCGCCCGACGCGGTCCGCTGGCAGATACGGCTCAGCTGAGGACCGCCGGCTCAGCTGAGGACCGCCGGCTGAGCTGGGGACTGCCGGTTCAGCTGAGTACCGCCGGCTGAGCTGAGGACCGCCGGCTCAGCTGAGGACTGCCGGTTCAGCTGAGGACCGCCGGCTGAGCTGAGGACCGCCGGCTGAGCTGAGGACCGCCGGCTGAGCTGAGGACTGCCGTTTCAGCGCAGGACTGCCGGCTCAGCTGAGGACCGCCGGCTCAGCTGAGGACCGCCGGCTCCGCTGAGGCGCGCTACGATCCGGCGCGGCCAGCTGAGAGAGGCGCTCAACCACCAAATGACGACTGTATTCCAAGAAGAAGCGAAGACACCAACACCTCAGAACAATGCTCAAGCGCAGGCGAAATTCTTCCGAGGACCATTGCCAACTGACAATGGTTTAGTCACTGGTCAAAATGTGGTTCGTTATAGTACGATGTTCAATTAAAAAGTTCGAGGTCAGTTCTATCCATCAATGCAATGTTTTCATAAAACATTACTGAAAGATGCATGTGCACCCAATGTAGTGTGGCGCGGCCCGGCTCCGGCGTTCCGAGTGAGACCGTTCGAGCGGACCTCCGGGCAACGCCGGCACGGGCGCGGCGCGTAGAGCTCTCCGAGCAGGCACCTTCAGAGCGACACGTGACGAGCGGGCTGCTAACCAGCGCCGGGGGCCTTACCACTACGCGAAGCTAGCCTTCGTGGGGTGCGACGCCGATGGCGGCGCGGACTGGCCGCGTCGCCACATTCCGACGCGTCCCGTGGCAGCAAGGACTGGCGCGGCGGTGCGGGTACTGCGCAGGCTCTGTTCCGGCAGTGGGCGGCGCGACCCCGCCGCCCGCTGTCGTAACGCCGGAGCCGAATCCTGCCCATAATACGTCACGGCAGAGCCTGAACACGGGACCACCGTGCGCATGCATACCGCACGCAGCGCCAGAAGCCGACGAGGCCTTGGCACCCCACTCCACGACGGAAGCTGTCTCCGTTCAGTGTGCCAAAAAGCGACTCAGAGGGCCACCCAAACCTTAGACCACACAGAGAGGCCCGGAGCCATGAGTGCCCACCCAGCGACGAGTTTAGCAGACAGCGCAAATCCCGCACTGCTCTATGCACCACCTACGCTAAGCAATGCCAAGGTGAGCAGGATGTTGAAGAGGCCCAAGCAAGGATGTCTCCTGTGCCCTTGGCGGTAGACTCAGAGAAGAGGTACGATAGGCATCCAAGGTTTAAAGGAGACACTAAGATGGCCAGGACTGCGTGGGTCGGAAGCCTTCTGGTGCCAGGCATCGCATTGTTCGTCCACTCTGAGTGGTCATCATGGAATAAGTGTCTTAGGGCCTGCTGACTTTATCAGATGCATCCGAGGCAACCGTAGTCCCGATCCGCAGCGAGCTCTTCCAGTGACGGCCGCCGCTGGCGCGAGAGGATTTCGGGGGACCGGCCGGCCGCTCGTCGGAGTCGCACGGGGTCTGTTGATCCCGATCCGCCGAAAGTGATGGGCGGCGACGACCTTGCCGGCCACAGAGGCGCGAACAGAGGTCGCTCAACTTTCACTGGCGCCGGCCGGCCGACGGCACGCAGCGCCGGGTCGTCGCCACGCCTCGACGGAGTCGGCCGCGTCACGCGTCACGACCCGGAGCCGGCGCCGTGATCAAGCGCCCGTTGTGACTGAGGGTCTGCCGCCACAGGCGGGTCCACCGGCGGCGAATACGTCCGCTCCGGGAGATCGGGGGCGTCCGACTGAAAGCCACAGGCTCCCGCCTCCGTCTTCGTTTCCTTCTCCGCCTCCGTCACCGTCTCCGCCGCGGCACCAGCCGCAGTTGGCCGATCACAGTCTTTGCCCGGTGAAGAGCCAGGATCACCTGAGATTACACCAGAACTGAGAGGGCGACCTTACCGCACCCACCCATATCAGATCAGGAAGGAAGACACACCAGGCGGGCCAGGTCCGGGAGTCAGGGTCAGCAGCTCTCGATGCAGCCCGCCGGCGGGTCAGGTCGGCTTCTCCATAGTTTGCATGAGCAGACGTTCTCTTGTGTCAGTACCCACAAAAACAATGTCACTCTGTAAATTGTGATAACAAATTTCTTGACACGTCCGGCTGCTTATATCGAAGCGGAGGCAGACGAGGCAAGTTTGTCCCTTTTTGCCTCCATTGCTTAGCACTGAGTAACTGACAGTCGACAAACAGTAAGCGATGCTGTCATAGGGGTACTCGGCAGAGACGCGGGTAGATTTGGTTGAGGTCACGCATAGAACAAATGTCAGCATGCCTGTAACATGCACGTGCAGCCTGCCAAATATGAAAGATATTATCGCGAAAGGTAGCTGAGTGATTTTATTTCGCACGTGACGACGCGATATTTCTTCGGTGTCAAACGCACAACTTCAAATTCCTAGAGAGCACCGCGAGGCAAATGGCCTAAGGCCATCTGAAGGCAAAAAGTGACTTTGACTAAATAAAACCAAATGAAATATTGCGTATCAGAAATCTATTTTTGACACATCTGAGCACCTAAGAATACATGCGGCGCCCTTGTCATGCGAGTCGCCACCATCCTTGGGATTCCTAGATTCTTCTTCCTACCGAGTTCAAACTTGCAAATATGACTTCAATGTTAGGAAACCCCACAATATGGTCCCCTCACTATGTACTGGAAATGTTCGCATGCTATCAGGAAATTTGTGAACAAGCAAAAATAATCGATCTAAAAGGGATAGGATTAATTCCAAAAGTTATTGAAAAGCCCCCAAACTTCAAGCTATTTGTTCTGTGTCTGCTTGCATATTATGAAGGTCTACTCGTAAAACAAGCAAAGACAATCGAATAAAAATATGAATGCCCTAGCACACCTGATGGTTCAGTACGCGGTGCAAGATTGGTGATGCATCGTCTTCCAATGACTCGATACCCAGCTTTGTGCGGTTCGTGTCAAGGCACTTCAAGCAAATGCAGAACATCAATTGCGTAGGGCTGGCTACTTTCTTCGAAGTCACAGCCAGTGCCACCCGCTAAGAAAATGCACACAAACAAGCTGGTGAAGCCAGGCTACAAACCTCGGAGGAGGTCGCAAATCCAGCTAGCCGCCATCGGACTGGATTCTGCCGGACCGCACAGCCATCGGACTGGATCCGGCCGGACCGCACAGCCATCAGACTGGATTCGGCCGGACCGCACAGCCATCAGACTGGATTCGGCCGGACCGCACAGCCATCGGACTGGATTCGGCCGGACCGCACAACCATCGGACTGGATTCGGCCGGACCGCACAACCATCGGACTGGATTCGGCCGGACCGCACATTTCGAGCGACGTCTTCCCAAGGGGATGGCTAGAGTCTCTTGTGGCAACAAAACATACTACACCGACCGCAGGCGTCCCGTCCAGGCAAACGGCCGGCTACGGACACAAACAACCTGAAGGGCGCGGGGTCGTTCAACCGCCAAGTGTACAATACCTCTGGAATGTGCGTGCGCTGTAAAGATCCAGGATGCGGCCGAGCGCCGCCTCGCGGATGATTCTGTACCAAGGGATGGGCAGCGGGCGCGTCCACTGCTCCCCCCCCCCCCCCCCACACACAGTACCCTGCCGAGGTGAAGGCCGCACAGACCCGTATTGATTGTCATACGGGAGTCCAGACGGGCAGCAGTGCTGCGGTAAGACAAGGCGGAGATGCCGTCCCTCGGTGAACTGCCAGGCCACTCAATGTAGCGTCGGACTTGACGGCTGCGAAACAATGGCTGCTGTGTGACATGCTCTAACGGGTGAAGTCGCATACACCCGCCGGCCGGACCTAAACAGACACCCACCGGCCAGACCTAAGCAGACACCCACCAGCCGGACCTACACAGGCACCCGCCGGCCGGACCTAAACAAACACCGGCCGGCCGGACCTCAACAGGCACCCAGCGGCCGGACCTCAACAGACACCCGCCAGCCGGACCTAGACAGATACCCGCTGGTCGGACCGAAGTAGGCACCGCCGGCCGGACCTAAACAGACACTCGCCAGTCGGACCTAAACAGATACCCGCCGGTCGGACCTAAACAGACTCCCGCCGACCAGACCTAAACACAGATACCGCTGACCGGACGCAAACAGACACCGCCGGTCGGACCTAAACAGGCATCCGCCGGCCGGACCCAACCACAGACAGTCACCGGCCGGACCCAAACACAAACATCCGCCCACTGGACCTAAACAGATACCCGCCGGCCAGACCTAAGCACAGACACAGCTGGCCGGACCGAAATAGACACCCGCCTACCGGACCGAAACAGACACCCGCTGGCCGGATCGAAACCGACACCCGCCGACCGGACCTAAACATAGACACCACCGGCGGAACCAACGCATAGACACCATCGGCCGGGCCAAAGCAGACACCGCTGACCGGACCGAAAGAGCCACCCGCCGGCCATCGATGTACGTGATCCATTTCTGGCCTCGCTGGTGATCTCCAGACGGCCTTCCGCAGAAACGCTACGCCGAGCCAAGCGGGCCCGACGTTAACAGCAACAGAGCGGCCGGTCTTCGGGCCAAATCGCCCCACCCGCGGACGCCTGACCTTGACACGCCTCCGCAGGTCCAGGTCCTATCGTTCTGTGACCGAACCCATCTCGGGGTGGGTCATCGCTCCGCTCGCCGGGCCGCCGGGGCCGGCGGCGCGCTCGTGGCGCGGCCCAAACGCCGGACCGCGAAAATCCACGGCCGCACGCGTGGCGCAGGCGTGCGGCAATCGTTGCGCCACGGGCCCGCCTCCTCCGGCCGCTCGCGCCGCATGCGCGGCCTGACCCGCTGCGACGGCGCGATGACGATCGCGCTTTGTCCCCAGGCCGGCTGCTGACGACGGCGCCAGGTAAAAGTGACTCGTGACTCTGAGCTCGGGCCCAGTGTGACTCTGCGGCGAGGGAAACGCAACCCGCTGGTGGGCCGATCGTCGCCAGCATTCCAGACTGTCGGTTCAGGAACATTACAGTTTTTCGGCACCAATAGACGAACAGTTCGCATGACAGCGACCTCCAGGGTGGAACATGTTCCCATCGTTACCAAAGACCGGCTGCGTGTCGTGCTGGTGTATACACTGGAGGTTGTCTCACAGCTGTATTGACCGCTGTGTGTGCTGGTCGGTGCGTGCAGACCGCGGCCACGCCCGCCGTTTAGTGTGTTTATGTGTTCACTGGCGCGTCCGTATCGCGTCTGCGCGCGCGTTTAGATGCAGGCGGCCTCTATAGAACATACCTGTGAGGGTGTCTGAATGGCGTTGGCGCAGGCGTACAACCGTCCCAGAAATTGGCAAGGCGCTAAAAATAGGTAAAAGGCGATTTGTGTGCGCTTCCATGGCTAATATAAGGCATTCACAAAAAGTAGAGGAGACAATGCCCTCCGCCTGTGGTGAATTCAGGCTCCACAGTCTGGTGCAGATTGCCAACGCAGCCGGTTTGCCTGCGGCAAGCACGTTCCGTCATTCAGACCCGTCTCTTCACTCGTGAATGGCTAGATAGCGGCTTTGGGCGTACAAGTGGACTGGTCGCCCCTGTGCGTACCTTGCACAGCGCTACTGACGTCGGAGTCATTGGAACGGGACGAAAAACGCCCACCACCGGCCGACTGTGCCTGTCAACAGCTGGCCAGTGTGCGCCGTGAACAGGTGACGCCAAGGTGCCCCCGTGTCAAGGCCGCCGAGTGCCACTCAGTACACAGACGCAGCCCCCTCCCCCTTCCCCCCGCACACACAGTCCGACGCACTGAGGCAACATAGGGAGGCGAGTAGTCAAAGCGGTGCGAACACAAGCGGCTTGTCTCTCAGGGACTTTCGTGTTAGAATCCTAAGAGCCAGCGCTACAGTGCTGTCGTCACCTCTAGTTTGATGGTCGTTATAACATTTTGACCTTTGAGACGGCCTACACAAGAGTGACTCTGGAAAAAATGATTACCATAAACATGAAGGGACATGCGTGCCACCTTACTTTTGATGCGGTAGCGCTGTCATAAACGCGTCGTACTTGGCATGTAAAACGAATGAGAATATCACTCAGGCACACCTGATACATCCGCGTATCCCAGTTTTTTGTTCCAATTCCGAGGGTGTTCAAACTTGTAAGATACCTGTAACACATGCAGACTTGTACAGTACATTGTCCCAGTGTATGAGGGCGTGGATACGAATGCCATAGGATAGCGACATTGCTTGATTATGATGCACGCACCTTTCCAACGTTACTAGTGCGCGTTGAGGGTACGAACACACAAACACAAGGAAGGCGTATGCTTCGCCAGGCAACTTCCGCCATTGCCAGGCGGAGCGCACGGCAATCTACGCTAATTAGAAGCTTTTCCGTGTACCGCCAGTCAACAGGTGACCCCTAGGGCTGACGCCAAGTGGACCTCCGATGCTATCGCTTTGACAGACACGCACAAAAACTGCGCTGCTTTGGCCGAATGACGGTCATGAATAACGCTGCCTTCGAAAATAACAACAACTGGGTCCACATGCCCTCGGCATTGCAGCGGACGTGTTGAAGAGCTCTCGGTTGCGTGGTATTAGCCGAACTTGTTAAGGTTACAAGCTCACAACCAGAGACAGATTCTCTGTGCTCATCATCAGCAGCAAACAAAAGTCAGAGGCGTTATCACCCAGGTTCTAGACCATCATTTACGCACCTCCAAAGCCGCGTGCTCCTACAGCGTTATGACCAGCAGACAAAGGAGCATAATGTTTATGATGTGACTGAGAAACAGCATGACGGGGAAGTTAAAGCGATGAAGTCCAAAGAGCAAATGATTCTGATGGATCCGTGTACTTCGCAACAATCAGTGATAGAGCGCGCAACAAAATTTCAGATCGTTTCACTGTCGCATATATTAGAAACAGTTCACTACACTAAGGCGTTGCATTGTCCAACTTGTTTCTTGCCTTCATCCACAGAGCTGCGAAGTTATCTGTGCAAGCCTAATGCATTCTGACTGAACAAGAACACAATACAAGACATGCATATGTGCCGAACGGCAGTCCAGGTAAAAATTCATCGTCACCTAACAACTTAATGATGATTGGATAGGAAGCACACTCGCGTGCGGCCTTTTCATAGAGCGCTAGCGATTTTAGACGTCATTAAAAGGCAAAAGTGTCAGTCAGGAGGCAAACCCAGGTTGTCCACGTAGGGGTTCCTGTTGTTACCGGCCTAACCCCACGTTTGCTGCAGATAAATGCGAGCACGCCAGATAGCGTACAAATGTGGACAGATCGCATGGGTTCTCAAATTTGGGGAGATACTTACACGTGGTACGGACTACTGCTCGACGTGTATGCATGTCTTGTGTTGTGTTTTTGCTCAGTCAGAACTCAATGGCGCTGCTCAGATAACTCAGTACCCGTGTGGATGAAGGCAAGAAACACCGAGTGGGACAATATTGTAAGCACACTGCACTCATTCACATTTCGAGGCTAACCCTATAAAGCACTCCACCTGACCTACACTGGGCGGTGATGAGGGGGAGCACCACCAGCGGGACCGGCAGCCGCGACTGTGGAGTCAGCTCACGGGGTATGGCCGCAGCGTGACCACGGCGGGGACTCCACCTGACCTTCACTGGCCGGGATTGAGCGGGAGCACCACCAGCGGGACCGGCAGCCGCGACTGTGGAGTCAGCTCACGGGGTATGGCCGCAGCGTGACCACGGCGGGGAAACGTGCGTCAGGGCGCAGGATGAAGTGGTGGTGGCGAGGGACGGGGAGAATGGGCAGCCGACAGACATGTGACGTGATCTCAAAAAACATTCCGGAGTCGGATCACTGAGATTTGGATCCTTAAGATCTGGATTCGAAATATTCTGGGGTCTTGAGCCTTTTTTGGAATGTTGTTGAAGCATGCATTGGATTCTAGATCTTTTTAAAAAATTGTCAAAGTATCTTATGAGAGCCCGGATCTTTTTTGAAATTTTGTTAAAGGGTCTTCTGGAAGCTTGGATTTTTTGATACTTTGTCAAAGGAGCTGTTCAGATCCTGGATATTCCTTTTAATTTTGTCGCAGAACCTTATGGGATTTTACAAGGCTTCCTTTGAAGGATCTGTTGAGTTATTACAGTTTACTTGACATTTTGCCAAATGATCTCTCAGAATGCATTTGTGTGCCAGTGTAAAATGCTTTAGATACGCAGGAAAACCAAACCAATGGTTGGCATGCTGCTTTGACTTTATTATTTGAATCTAAACTTATGTCCCTACTTTACTGTTGTGAATATCACAAGCGAGCCAAGGGCGACCACTGTTACTTTGTCATCAACGAATCCCCGTTGTAGCCACTGCTTATGTCGCCCATGGCGTCCTTCTCCTTCAATGACTGTAGCGAAAGTGACCCCGGCTGGCAATCGGTAGCAGGCGACAGCCCCGCCTCTGGTGGGCCGATCCGTGCCAGGCGCCGTGTGCCATCAGGCCAGCCGGGCGCCGCGCCCCAGCAGACCGGTCGGGTGCGGTGCCCCGGCAGACGGGCCGGAGCCCTGAGGCCGGGCGCCGCGCCCCAGCAGACCGGCCGGGTGCGGTGCCCCGGCAGACGGGCCGGAGCCCTGAGGCCGGGCGCCGCGCCCCAGCAGACCGGCCGGGTGCGGTGCCCCAGCAGACAGGCCGGAGCCCTGTGGCCGGTCGCCGGCGGCACCAGCGCTCCCGGCAGCTTGGCTCGCGCCGCGTGCGTGTCGGCAAGGCAGCTCATCAGCTGGGCGGCGGCGGACAGCTGACGAGCTGCGACGCCATGGCCAAGATGCTGGCCCGCCGGCGCGCGACCACGCCCACACTGGGCGGGGCCACGCACGACCAGCGTCAGCGACGGCGGAACAACGGAGCACAGCTGACGGCACCGGAAGCCGCTGGGTATGACACGCGCCCAATGCATTTGTCGTGTTAATTCGAGCTGATGTGCTTACTATTCCTTCCGGGCAGCATCTTTGATTGACAGGCGCAGTGAAAAAAGTGGGTGACCCTCGATCTTTTTTGTGTGTAAATATCTCCGAAGTGAACTGACAGATCAATGTAGCTTATTCCCTGAAAAAGACACCATAGCGCATTATTTAAGGCAAAGAAAAGACAGCCAGCCCAAAAATTTCACATTGCAGTTAGACAAAACTAGCAATGTAGCCAAAGAAAGGGCAAGAAAATTATATTTCATGCTCTCCAGATACTTGCATCTGCTCAAGGCAATATTCCTGACAACGCGGGAGACTTTTTATTAAAATTGCAACGCGTTATAAGTCAAAGATCATATTGGGTAACGGAGGTCAATTTAGATTGGGTTCATCACAGGTTAATGAGATCAGCCTTGGCCAATCCCATGGCTGTCACAAACACAGGTACCTCAGGTCATGAGAATCATGCGATTTTATTAGGCTGTTCCCTAAACGCGTTCACAACCCGTGCTGTTTGCTCTTATGAAGCGAAGCGAGTATATATTTCATTTCCTCCCGTTTGCAAGCTTAAGCGTTTTTTTCGGAAAATCGGTTGCGTCGACCATCCTCCCGGTCCGCATTCTATGATGTGCGTCACAATTTATCTGCTGATATAAAAGCGTCACAGTGAAAAAGGTCGCACATTGATATTACTTCCTTAAAGTGTTGTACGTCATATCAATAAAATGTATTTGGCCAGTTTCAGCACGTCTACTCATAATCAGACCAACGATCAATAAGAATGACAATTCAAACCACGCAGAAAGTTTAAAATTTGACCATATTTGACACTGAAAGATATTTGCCGCGCTCACGATTTTTTCACATAATGTGGTTCCCTTTCGCATCCATCTATCCCTAGCCTTTTGTTTCTATACCTCCTACGGTTCTTGAGCTGGTGAAAGGGGAAGGGGAGATTTTCCCCTTCGCCGCGGGTATTTCTCAGATGCCCTCCACTGTGCGTGCTAGATGCCCTGCGCGCCTGGTTGCACGTGACCTTGGTTGCCTGGCTGAAACGCCTCGCTCGAGCCCCCGCAGGCGAGCGTTAGTCCACGCCTCAAGGTTTATCGTGCCTGTCGGAGCTGCGGGCCGGCGCACCCGGCTGCTGACCCGGCCGCCGTTCGCCGCCCAGAACGGCTATTTCTGCCCGAGTCTGCGGCTCTGCCCAGCGGCGCCGCCGCCCAACGAATGCGCCCGGTCGGGCGCGGCCCGGCCCCAGACGCACACTGAACGCCGGGCGGGCATGGCCGAGGGGCGATGCAGGGAGGATTCTGAGAGCTGAGCAGAGGTCGGCTGCATGAACACATGTGATGGGGGGGGGGGGGGGGAGACGACCAGTGCTCGGTGGTGGGTTACTGGAGATAGTGTTCGTTATACCCAACGATGGCCGCGTTGCCGATGGGCAGCCGGGATTCGTAGCCGGGGGTGATCACACGCGACCGGACGCAAGCGGACGCCAGTGGTGAAGTCTCTGGCCACAGATTAGATACGAGACCTGGCTAAGCCTCGCCGTGGTTTCCCGTCCTCGCTCCTCCTCCCCCCCCCCCCCCCACGGTCCGGTATCAGGAGAACTGCTGAGCATCAGCTCTATACAGAGACAAATGCCTTCGTTGCGCGTGGTGCATCGCGTGAAGCAAATAAGGCTAAGAGCGGTTTGCCGCGCCTACTGTGCCGCCAAGCAGACAGAACAAAGTGTACCCATGGTGTCATTTAAAAGTGTTTTTGGAAACCATCAGTAAGACTTCTCATTTCACCGATCTTAAAGTTGTTACCTAAAAACTGTTGTTACCCGCAACTGCTTTTTAAAAGCAACTGCTTTTTAAAAGCAGTTGAGGCTAAGGTGATGCAAATGCACCTAGAGTACATAACCTATCCGTGGAATGGAAGGAATAGCTGGCCGATGCAGAAAAAAATAAACTATGTAAAGATTAGTTATTACTGTTCACTTCGCGCTTCATTCGGCATACCTTGCGTACGTGTGCTATGCGGCCTGTTAGAACATGCACAGCTTTAAAGCGTTCAAAGTCCGTTTTTAGTTCCGCTTTAGGCTTTGGAAGACACCATTAAACCGTGCGGGACAAAGCTGAGGAAATCCTCGCAAAGACAGCATCACAGATCTAACGCCGACAGCTCGCAGTCTGCGGACCGGTCAGATGATGACTGACACGGTGTGGTCGCTGACAGGTCCCGGACATCATTGCCCAACGCAGGAAAAACAGCAAAGACATGACGACAAAAACACCTGAACAGGAAATCAATTGCCAAGGGCATACGCCGGCCCTCGATAGCGGCGTCACCAACGGAGCCAACACGACCGCAAGGCATCCGTCAGATCGCTATCACACCGTGCAGGCCCCAGAGCCCAGCTGGGGGTGGCGTCTGTACCCCTCACAACTGGCGGGACCACGGGGTGCGAATCATGGCGGGTACGTGGGAGGGTACGTGCCTCGCGGAAGCGTTGCACCAACTCTCCCCGGTCCAGGCAGGCCGTCCGGACGACCAGCAACGCTGGTCCGAGCCCAGACCAGCGGTCCAGGGACCGCTCTGCCCCCAACCGCTGGCCAGCACGTCCACGTGGTGCACCCTCAGAAGGGACCACCATTCAGTCAGAACTGGCCTGTCGTTCTTTCGGCACGGCACAGGGCATGGATGCAGCTGCGATTGCATTGCCAACAAGTCGTGGAGGGGGCGGCCGTGCAACGGCGATGACCAGTCAAAGCAACGCCCAGCGTGAACGTCTCGGAACGCGATGTCCACGCTTATCATAACGTGAACGTCTCGGGTCAGCGCAACGCCAGGTGACGCCCACCTGCGCGGCATACAAGAATACCTTCGACTGCTCATAGGAGGTCACCTTATTGTCGCGGCAGGCTTCAGTCCCACCGGAAGGGTGGTCCCCGAGCGATTTAGCCTAGCTGACCGGGGCTGGTCCATCCATCGGCTCAGCCGGCTCGTCCGGGCTCCATCGCGCGATCACCCCGCTCTGCCGTCTGTCGGGAGCGGCGCGGCCCGGCGTGACCGACTAGCCGCCCCCGGCGAGCGCCCGTCGCCCGGCCGCCAGCCGACCGCGTCGGATAGCGCCGACGCGAGAGACAGAGAGAGAGAGAGAGAGAGAGAGAGAGAGAGAGAGAGAGAGAGAGAGAGAGAGAGAGAGAGAGAGAGAGAGAGAGAGAGAGAGAGAGAGATAGGCAGAGGGAGATGGAGGGAGGGAGGGAGGGAGGGAGAGGGAGAGAGAGGGAGAGAGAGAGGGGGAGAGAGAGAGGGAGGGGGAGAGGGAGAGAAAAAGGAGAGAGAAAAAGAGAGAGAGAGGGAGGGTGGAAGGGGAGAGGGAGAGAGGGAGGGAGAGAGGGAAGAGGGAGAGAGAGAAGGAGAGAGAGTAGGGAGAGAGGGAAGGAGAGAGAAGGAGAGAGCGAGAGGGAGAGGAGAGAGAGAGGGAAGGAGAGAAAAGGGAGAGAGAAAAAGGGAGAGAGAGAGAGAGGGAGAGGAGAGTGGGAAAGGGGGAGAGAGTGAGAGAGAGAGAGAGAGGGAGGGAGAGAGAGAAAGAGAGAGAGAGAGAGAGAGAGAGAGAGAGAGAGAGAGAGGGAGAGAGAGAGAGAGAGAGAGAGAGAGAGAGAGAGAGAGAGAGAGAGAGAGAGAGAGAGAGAGAGAGAGAGAGAGAGAGAGAGAGAGAGAGAGAGAGAGAGAGAGAGAGAGAGAGAGAGAGAGGCGACGGCGGGCGGGCAGTGCTCCTCCGCTCTGCTCCGGCACTCGGACACAAGGTGGGGCGCGATCACTAGAGCTCCCTGCAAGCACACGCAAAAAGCGGTTCGAAAGTTCTTTGGGCGATTAGAAAGTGGCGCAGTGGCGCAGCGCAGTGGGGGCCGTACCTGAGCCTTGAGCAGTGTCTCTCGTCGCTCCGTGACGTCACTCTGGCCCTTGGGTCGGAGCAGCACGTACAGCGTCTTGACGTCAGGACAGGAGCGGAGCAGCTTCTCCACCAGCACCTTGCCCATGAAGCCGGTGGCACCCGTAATGAGCACCGCCTTGCCCCGGTAGAAGTCGGCGACGGCAGCCATGGTGGCAACGCCAGCTGCTGTCGGCGAGTGCGGCTCCCTCGGCGTCGGAGCCCACTGGCTGACGGCGCGCGCACCCGGACCGCTCCCTCACAGTTGCCGGCCAACCGACGACTGGTCGCGGCCGCGCCCGCCCCGAGGATGTCGTCCGCGCCCCGCCGCCGCCGCCCCCCGCCCGCACGCAAACATCCAACCGCCGTCATCGCATCGTGACGTCATCGTAAGACCGGCGTCAGCGCCCTGAGGCGCGCCTGGCGGAGGCGCCCTTCCTGTCAGACGGTGAACCACCTCCCCACCCGGACCCGTGCAGGCTTCCGGCATCGCATATCTTTATCGCCGGGTAGTGTAGTTTGACTAGGAGTCAAGGGTGCAGTTCCCTACTCAGTTTAATGACGGGGCTCCAGTCTTCAGCTTCGAGAAAAAGCTGGTCAAAACCAGTAGAATCACATTTCTTGGTGTACTTTGGGGCAGGCTTAATCATGTTCCCTGCTAAGCCATATCCCCTTGCTAGTATTGCGAATACAGCGAATGGTTCTTCAATATCGTGGCAATCTTTCTCACTAAGATTTGGTGTTTTTCCATCAAGTCACCTTTTCATCCGTGAAAATCTTTAATACGATTTGGAAGCAATTTGAAAGCATCTGGTAGCAGGCATCGATAACACAAACTCCACGATATAAAACAACTTACCATTCTGTTTAAAATCAATTGCTGCGCTTCTCCAACACAGGTTTCGCGAATGATGCCGTTCTTATACGCACGACATGGAAGGGTATTTTAATGGAACACAACCGAGGCGCAACAAGAGTGAGGGTAGTGAAGGGGAACGTAACGTTACGCTCAGGTGAGTTTGCAAATCATGTTCGACTAATTTGGATGAAGATGCCGGATGTCATCATCATCCTCTCATGACAAGCAGCCGCTCGTCTTTGTTTCGCGCCTTTAGCTGAATAGGGGAGAAACGGACGCTAGACGTTACCAGGAGCATCACGTTGTATTTTGGAGGCCCCTCTAATGCTCAGTTGAGCCGCCCCTCCCCATTCTCTTTTTAGCCCCGCCACTAATAGTATCACGTTCATCTTGTACCACTTGGTACCATGTAGCCCTTTCCACCGTAGCATTATTAGCCGGTTCCAATATTGCAGAATGGCCTTAAACCGAATGCTCTTTCGTCGAATGTGAAAGTCCCGACTGCTTTTTTGTCGCCATGTCTGTTTGCCGCCACGTTAAAAAAGTGTGCGCGTTAAAGTCAAAAAAGATACCGACGACAGTTGAAATGCTAATTTACCGAAAACTAGTCAGCCAAAATGTGTCGATGAATGATTATATTCCAAAACCAAATATTCGACAGATGAAAAATCGCCGAATCGTTAAGTAGCCAAATCCTTTTTTCCGACATGTAAATCTGATGAACAGCGATTAGTCGAATATAAATTCGTTGAGCAGTCGAACAGCCGAATTCTTTCGTCGAAATGGTAAGAGGACGATATAAAATTAGGTGACGTGATTCCGTCCATAGAGCGTAAGGGGTGACCTGTGAATTACGTTACGCAATGATAACATTGTTAGTGGGGTGTAGCCGATATTGCTAAGGAGATGGAGTAATTCGGTTTTGTTTAGCCTGTTTTGTTCTTGATGTAGCTGGAAGGACCAGGGAAGCAAAAACATTCTCTTCTCTGATATGAAACGACACATTAAAGGTAACATGTCTAGATATCTACTTGAGCCAACTTGATGAATATCTTAAGAACAATTCAGCGCCGTGTCCCGTATTGCGGCAGCATGCTTTGTTCTTGCGGCATCAAGAGAGTGGACCTGGTTTAGCATGCAAAATTTTCATTCGCCATTGTTCGGTCAGACTTGCAAGGAACAATTTGACGAAAGCTTCCCAATGCCGTTTTCCGTGACCCTATGTTGCTTGGTTATCGAGAACTTGATGGGGCTGCTGAAGCCTCTCCTCGTACAGGGACTGTGAAAACGTCCACAGGGCGAGGGCTCTGTCTACAGTCCGTTAAAATATTCCGACAAAAGCATACGACAACTGAACGTTCAGCTAATCAGCATTCGACTGAGGAGCATTTCGGTTAATTAGCATTTGACCAAAACACACTTGTTATCCGTAGATAGCATTAGCCAAAGAACATTTCGGCCAATTAACATATAAGTAAAGACCATTTTAAAAGAAAGCACACGTAAAAAATTGACAATTGGCATTCGACTAAAAAACATTCCGGCAATAAGCATTTGAATGAAAAGCATTTCGACAAATGGCATTCGAATAAAGAACATTGCATGAAATTGGCATTCGGTGAACATGGGTTTATTGCCCATAATATGTTTATGGGCTCATTAACACGCGTCCGGGTGGCCGGTTGGCTGCCCTTCGCTCGGATGGGCGTAGAACAATATGACCCCTTCCCTTCCTGAGATCTAAAAAATAAGATAGCTAGAAACACTTAATTCACAGGAAAGATTAACCTGCACGTGAACTCTCTTGTGTCAAAATTCAAGGTTCGTAGGTAATGGTCTTGGAAAAAAAATAAAGCCAAAGAAGGTCAGCCTCCAGATTGGTGTCTCAAGTGCCCCCAGACCGCCTCATGCAAGCGCTGTAAAGCTAGATACCTGTTCTGAGCAAAAGATCAATGAGGTAAGCGACCTTTTCGACCTATATTAGGGCCAGGGTGACCAAATATCTAAGAGAGCGCTCCTAATTTGCCATTTGAATGGGATCAGGGATTACGTTGGGTACATGTTCCTAAAAACGAAATATTGACCTGCGTCATTTTAAGTCGGTGACCTACTCTGACCTTAAGGAAGTCCATGAGACATGTCTGTTACGGTCCCTGTCATAAATAAACTCGAAATAAATTCCAGAAGGTGTTCCATAAAACCAAGCTCTCGAGTAAAAAACAGATTAGCTTTAAATTCGTTTCGACTCTCAGACCTGACCCTAGGTCAATAGAAGTGATTGTAATTCTAAATCAATTGGTTTATTGCCTCAGAAAGCATGTCAGATATGTATGGTTTGTCTAACATTCCGTTGTTGCATCACATTGAACGATTCCCTAGAAGTGCCTTTCGTTGACAGCCGTGGCTTGTCTTTGACCTGCCATAGATAAGTGATCTTGCATGGTACGCATATATTTTTTACATCAAAAGATTTGCTATTCAATTTTCCACAGTTAAGTAAGGCTTAGGCCGGCTTCGCCGCACTGGTCAGAATTTATTCTGGAAAAAACCTTTGGAGGGGGTCAATTTTACCCCGCCTACCCGAGCGTGTGTTAAGATTTCGTCAATCTGATTAGTGTTGAAAAGGCATGTTGGCTAGTTGTGTATCTTTTAAGCATTTCGCTTACTTGACACAAGTTGCTTGACACGGGACAAGTTGACAAATCACAGTCGTCGTCGACAAATCACAGTTGGTAAATTGCATCTGACACAAAAGCACTCGCCCAAATGCATTTTGATTATCATTAGACACTGACCCTTCGGCAATATGACATCGAATCTGAAATTCACGGAGACTAGAATCAGTGGAAACGAGGCCAATTGTTTGCCGTCAGCTCTATCGGAATAGCCCGTAAATTTATCGGCGGAAACTTTCTTATCTCATCATTATGCAACTGTTCGTCTCAATTTTCTGCATCTTAAGCTCAGAGCGGTTTTTATTGGCAGGACTAACCACTGTTAAGATGCTGTCAGCTTGATCGATCCTTTTAACCCTTAAATAGTGCAAGCTTCACCTATTATCTCAGTGAATTTCAACACGGTCTCCACATCGGCCATAGCTTAAACGGAGATCGCCCGTCACAAGCTGGACAACGCCATGTTGCGGGCAGTGTAAATGGCTGGGAATATATGAAATTTTAAGGCACACGGATGTATGACTATTGGGCCTGATAAGACGCTGCTTAGTCACATGTGACTGAAAATCGCCGCCAAGGAAAATAAATGCACGTCACATTCTCCAAATGTTACGCTTACGCGCTCGGGTGGGGTCAGTTTGACCCCCAAAGGGTTTTTCCGGAATGGTGCCCGAACGGCAGCCGCGCCATATTCTGAATAACCGCATACAATTGAGTAGCGAATCATTTGGTTTCAAAAATTGAGATGTACCTCATAAAGCCGCCGACCTACGACGGGTCAAATTGAGGCCATGGATTCAGCGAAGACAATTTTTAGGGAATCATGAAATCTGATGCAACAACGAAGTGTTACACAAAGCCGTACAACTCTGAGGTAATTTTTAGGCAACACAACAATTAAATGAACGAACTCCATTGAGCTATGGTGAGGTATAAATGTCAGACCAAGGTCAAAACCAATCGGCTTTATTACTCTAGCGTGCTGAATGGGGCAGTTTCTGGTGCTCATTTATAATTTATTGATAACAGGAGCCGCATTATGCCTCTTTCATGAACGCCTTAAAAGTCAGAATAGAACACTGACGTACAAGAGCCACGGTCAACATTTTGTTTTAGGAACATACTGCCTAGCATAATGTTTGTCGCTTATTCGAATGCAAAACTCAAAGCAGTTGTATGATTTTGGTCACCATGCCCTGTTAAAGGTAAAAAAAGGTTCATCACCTTAACTGAATACCAGTGACCTTTTGCTTAGAACAGATCTAGGTTCTGGGGCAATTAGACACCAATCCGGGATTTGACCTTGTTTGACCTTATTTGACCCGAACTTTATGGCCTAGAAGTTTCAAATTTTGACAAAAGTGCTTTCACATACCAGTCAACACACCCTGTGAATTTCATGTCTGTAGCTCCCTTAGTATCTGAGATCTCACGACGGTCAAATTGACTACCACACGAGCGAAGGGTATTCAACCGGGTACCCGACGCGTGTTAAGTAAATGTGGAGCTGAACGAACACTCGGATTGAAACAACACGCCGTGGTGCACACAACATACCACGAGGATTGAAGCAACACGCCGTGGTGCACACAGCATACCACGAGGTGCACACAGCATACCACGAGGCGCTCGACGGCGCCTGCTGTTACTTGACTTCTTCGGCCGCAGCAAAACATCGACACTCAGCCGGACGAGCTGCCACCACGTGGGCAGCCCGACGGCGACAGATGATTCCACCGGCGCCTGGTCACCAGGCAATGCTACCCTGAGGACAGCCCTGGCCGGGTGACTGATCCGGTGAGGGATAGCGCATAGCCTGATCCAGCCCACAGACCGTTTATGGACTCACATCCACATGGATTCACATCAATGTGGATTATAGATTTACATAACATCATGTAACGTTCCAAAGGGGGTGCTCGCCGTTTGCAACATCGAGTTCAGCTTTTGCAGTGCTCCCAGAGTCGGATTCACGGGCTATCTTGATACACATGACTTATATCACAATTCCGAATTCATCTCAGGATAACTTGCTTGCTTGTGAATATTTTTAGTGCTGGAATTGCTCATTGAGCTAGTTCAATTTGAGCAAATTATTAATTTGCAGTGACCAATAAATGGGCTTCGACAGCCCAACTTGAGCACTACAAAATATAGACAGAAACATGCATCTTTCTCAGCAGTGTTTTGTAGCTCAAATATGTAAAAAATTAATTGTTTTTCTAATTAGTTTTAATAAATTCTAATGAATAATTCTAAAAATATATAAAATGTATAAGATATTCTAAATCTATAATAAATTCGAAAAAAAATATAAATAGTTTTAATAAATTGCTTGCAGTCGCATTCCAACAACTTTAGCCAGTCCAGCACAAGTCCAGAGCGTCTAAAACACAAGAATACTCTAAATAGCTTTCCCTTTCCACTTGTCGCATGGTACCACCACCGGCACTGACCAACTAAAGGTGTCTAGAAAAAAATCGAACGCAGAAAATTTGAACGAAATGAGTTTAGCGACAAAAGTTAAACGACAAAAAGTTGAAAGAAATAAAGTCGGAGGGTAAAAAGACAAATGAAAAAAGTCGACAGGTAAAACAGTAGTAATGTGTGATGGTGTTTGATTCTCCAAAGCAAATGCTCATCTATGTAAGGCAGCATTAGAAATCCGTCTTCCGATAGGACGCATACTCGCCTCATACCATACATCCCCCACGCACTCTAAATTGTTTTACTTCTTCCAATGTTCTACCTAAAAATCGCGGAAAATATCCATTGCCCAATAACAAAGTCAGCATTTTGTTCATGCTCTATCGTGCTTCTTCACCACTTCATAGCTTGCTCAGAGCCCTATGAAACATGTTACGAATTATATCGTGCTTGGTGGATGTCGAACGCACAGATTGGCAGTGCAGAATTATACCAAAGCTCGTGGGCATGACAAAAAGCTTCGTTTCTGACGTTGTGCGGTTGTTCCTCCTTTCCACTCTCACTAGTGTATCCAAATATGGTACCCCCTTTCCGCCCCCTGTATGCTTTACCATAAATCATAAATTTGGATGGCGGTTGTTCATGAATTCTAAAAATTCTTTAAGGGCACGCTGTTCGTGCGTGCATCTTCCAGCATGAGCATCGATGTGTCTATCTAAGAAAGAAGCAGCAACCGCACAACGTTAGAAACGGAGCACTTTATCAAGCGCACCAACTCTGGTATAATTTTACACTGTGAATCTGCGCATCCAACTTCCACTAAGCACAATTTAATTCGTAACATGTTCGATAAAGATCTATACAACTCATCAAGTAGTGAAAGGGTAAGAAGAAACATAAACAAGATATAGGCTTTGCTTTTAAGTAATGGATATCTCCGTAATTTTATGGTAGAATGTTGGAAGAAGTAAAAAATTAGAGCGCGTGGGGATAGCTAGAAAGCGGGAATACGCCCTATCGGGATTCTTAATGCTACCTTACATAGATGAGCACTTGCTTTGGAAAATCAAAATTACGTGTACGCATAGCTTGGAGGAACGAAAATACACCGGAAAGGTCTGGTGAAATCTTCTATCTCGAAGCCCACTTGGCGCTAGATGCCATTTATGCAAGTCTGGGTTTCGAGTGGTTTGCACGCAAAAAAACGTGATATACGAAATCAAAAGTGAACTGTGTGAAAACATGGAGCGGCATAGTTTGTGTCGGGTCGTTCATGCACCCTACTCGTTTAAGATATAATGAACACCTGCGAGACGCTAAACACAAAACAGGAAATAGTACATTCGGTGACCATTTGTTGTCAAAACACGCTCAAGCTGAAATCCAGAGAGGTATGGACTTTGTCCTTTTTAGAGCTCAAAGTCATATACGGAGCACAGGACCACCCACACCGAAAAATAAGAGAATATATTCTTATAAAAAGTCAGCGACCAAACCTTAACCTACAGTGCTCATCATGGCCGATTATGCGAAGGTGATATGTGCTTTGGTGCGTGATGCGCGCCAGTTTAAAATCATGTTCACGTTTTAGTGATACCTGACGCGTGATGCGTCATGCCTGTATAATTGATCTCGTCTACATGTGTAACTGATGCGTGATGCGTAATACCTATCTCTTTGAACTCGTTTCCATGTTTGAATGAAGCGTGATGCGTTGCGTATTCGAATTCTGTGTTAGATGCGCCCCGTGTCCTAGTAATGGCTGGCAACTACTCCTGGTTAAGTCCCCTGCATATTGGTGGCTTGTAAAAAACTGGGACTCGATGTTTAAAAACAACCTGAAAAGTCTAGTAGGATGGCCGGTGGACAATTTTGAATTTGCTTATGCCCTTCGGTTCGAGAAAGGTATGTTGCCAAAATATCAACGCATCTATGGCTCCATTCTCCTGTTTTTTTACGAGCAGTAAGACTGCTATTACTGTTTTACCTATGTGCATGATACTCCTGGCAAATGCACTTAATAACTTACGTAAAAGTCGACAGGGGTAAAAGTCGCATCGAAAAAAAATCAATGGACAAAAATTCGACAGGGATTAAAGTCGAATAGGAAAAAGTCAACGGACAAAAGGCCGACTGGAATAAAATTCGAATCGGGAAAAGCCGATTTGGAAAACGTCACATTAATCTAGTCAAAGTCCTTACAATTGAAAGGGATACAAGTCGATAGAGATAAGGCAAAATGCAAAAGCCAGAAGACGAAAAATCCGAAGGGACGAAAGTCGACAGGATATTTACGAGCCTACATCGAGTGTTTGTGATAGCGCATTTGGTACCATAAGCATTACTTACCATAATAACAGTTTATGGGAGCGAAACTACACCCGAGCACAGGGGTGTAGTTTCCTTTCCAGCTGGGAGAGGGCTGTAGCAGGAAGTGTCACCTGCATCGTTTAACACTACCGAAAAGTGGCAACATCGACCTGCGTGAGAAAAGAGGCGGTCTGGAAACAAAGCCCGTATGACGTCATGTACATCATATTTAATGATGTCAGTGGAGAGGAAACCGCTCATTTAGTCAGCTGACTGCTCTACCGCCCATTAGTTTAAATGGTGTGTATGTTTGTGGTGGCATACGGATGTCGGTTTTCGGTTGGACTCTGAATAAATGGTTCATGGTTTTGGCATACAAAACCTATTTTGGAGGGCATATTGAGTCTTGGAATTGTCAAGTCTCATTATAGTTTCATCTTTCTCCATGGGGTATACATGACTCAGAGTTATATGTCATGCGGCGTTTGTAGCCCACTGCATATCACGGTTTCTGGGCGTTCCATAGCCTTGGGTTGCCATGGCTACGGCTTGTCCGAGGGATTTTCTGTTCATGTCTCCTTTCACGACCGGTAGCATTTATTTTGCTCAATATGTAGAAAGTTAAATTACAGCTTCTATGATAAAAAAAAATGACAACCAAGACACACCCACCGTTCAATCTACTGGGTTGTGTAGCAGTCGGCTGATTAAATGAGCAGTCCCCTCTCCAGTGACGTCATCAAATAGGGTGCACCTAACGTCATGCAAACTTGCTTCCAAATTACCTCTGTTTTCACGCAAGAGCGATGCTGCCACTTTTTCACACCCGGTAGTTCTACCTTATTAGATAGCCTCGGAGTGGAGCCCCGAACCCTAACTTTGCAAAGAAGTGGGTCGAATCCGGGGAGAAACCCATTCATTAACGTTTTGAAGGTGGACTGCCTCATCTTCTCCTGGTCCGCCCTCCCCGCCCTCCGCCAGTTCATTTGGTGAAATTGCGACCCTGGTCGAGTATCAAGACGCTTATAAGGCCTTCCTCGCTGATACCAAGCACCAAAGCCTAGTGACTGGAACGGATCCACACAGCGTTGGTGTGTTAGGGTTTCACAATGCACACGCAGGCTCACCGCCGACACAGTCGCTATGCCATGGCATGCTGCTATCCTGCGTACCCCGCTCTCCTTCCTCTTCCTAACGTGAAGTGCCGGGGATGCCGGAGCCGCGCGCAACCGCGGAACTGACGAGAGCCAGCTGATGTTGCGGAACAGTTGATACCTTTATGTTGGCTCCGTATTGAGGTCGAAACAGTTCAGGACGCAGCAGTTTTTCCCGAAGGCCACCTTCAAATTTATCAGGTCCAATTTAGCTCTGTCCAATAGCAACATGTTCCGTCCAATCCCGGCTGATCTCGTCCTGTTCCATCCGGTTCCGACCGGTTTTGTCTGGTTCCGTCTAATCTCGTCTGGTCCCATTCCGTTCCTCCCGGTTCCTCCCGATCACGTCCGATGCTGTTTGATCCCATCCAGTCACGCGTGTTCCCATCTGCGACCGTCCGGTTCGCTCCGGTTCCGTCGCATATGATCCCATATGGTCTCGTCCGGTTCCATCCCATGCTGTCCCATCTCGTCTGTTCCCGTCCGATCCCTTCTGGTGTGATCTGATTACGTACAGTCCTGCCCGTTCCCGTCCCGTCCCATACAATCCTTTCCAGTCCCATATGTCTCTTACCGTGACCATAGCCTTATCCACCGCAGTCAGGTGATATCAGGTGTCAAATAATGATGACTTTTGTGTTTTAAATCATGTTGACTACTAGTGTTTTACATACCCGAGTTAAAGGGAGAGTTCCACGTTTCTAGGGGGGTTTCGAACTGAAATAGCCATCTTGAAGGTGCAGTTCACAGCCCTGCTTTTCTTGAGACCTTAACTAATTCATGGTCTACACACCGGCGCATATGTGCAGACTATTTCGTCCAGACCATTTCAAGGTCACGCTGGCATCCATGACGCCGTAATAACGTCGGTCAGATCGTGCTATTCCTTGGCCATGCAGCGATCAAGGCCAGTACAAATATGATTGCTCGGCCGTTCATGTCTGGCGTTCGTAAGCATGGTTTCCAAATATAGCGGGTGTAAATTGGCTCTCGATCAATGATGTGCAAGGCACGATGATGCAATCTGACAGTGAGGTATTGAGGGGCGTATCTACTGAAAGGAAAAATTGTGCTGTCTTAGCTAGCATTTCCACGTAAAAGTATGCCAATAGCCAAGCTTATTTCACCATATCTGATGCCTGCTTTAATGTCTTGAAATGTAAAACATTCCCCTTCACATTTATCCCTGTCGAAGCTCTGTCTTTCCACGTTTTCGACTTATCTCCCTTTCGACTTTTTGTTCTTCGCCTTTTGCCGATTCGACTTCTAAGCCTGTCAACTTTAAGCCTGCCAACAAATTTTGCTCGATTTTTTCCATTCGACTTTTTGTCCGGGAACCCCAGCTAAAGGGTTTCACTTACAACAAAAAGGGCGTTGACTGCGAGAGTTGTGGGCTGTGTGAAAGGTTTTTAGTTGACTTTTATGACCGGGATTTTCTGTGATGGAAGCGGGCGCGGTCATCCACGTGACAGGGCTATGAAGCGTGGGATTTTGGACTCGTTCTTCAAGCTGGGACACAGTGCACGGTTTTCATTCTCCAAAGCCTCATAAGTGCAAGGTGTTAAGGGGTGTCAGCAATTCACATATCCAAACTTTGTCACCATGACACAAATTAATACGGGCAGTGAGACGAATTGTGTGCAAATTGTTGTATTTATTGGAAACCAAATTTGGCTTGATTTTGGTGAAAATTCTGAGGAACCTATTAGATAAATAAGGTGCAACGAGAGTGTTTTTTCAAATATTAGGGTGTAAGGGTGATAACAAAAAGATAGTGCTCGAGTATCCGGCACGAATTCATGTGTTTTGTGAATTGCACTGCACATAATTGCCGTTTGGCATGAACAAGAGTCAACAAATGAGCGAGAGTCAGGGAGAGTTCAAGCAATAAATCAAGCTATTTTGAACGGCTTGATTTAAATTTAGTCGTTTAGTCAATTAAACAACGGACGGTGCTTAAATGCTGACAGTAAGTGTCCTCGATGCTACAAAAATAGCATCATACGATCATTCATCATACGTGAATTTAAACACTGCTTTGATTGGACAGCACTGCATTCGGAATTGGTGAAAATCAGACGGATATTGGTGAACAACGGCTTTACACACAAACAAATTGTACAACCCTAAACACACAAGCAAACTCTTGTACAATCCTTGAACTATTATGTGGTGAGCGGTGAGCACTATTGATGTGATTGTGGCAGTGTGTTTGTGTCCTTGCAGTGTTCCCATTATGTGTGTTTATTTTACGTGTATCAAGGTAAAAATCGGATTCAGTCGCACTTTGGTTAGCCATGCTTCATTCGTGTTCTTCGCGCCAAAATATGTTTTCCAATAACAGTGCACAATTGTTGTCCTTTAAAACTCAAAACTTATTCCTTGTGCCATTCAGTCTTCTCCAACGAAAAGATAAGATCTCGAAACGTAAGAATTTAACGAGAGACGAATATATATATATGTATATATATATATATATATCCACATATCGATGTTTTCTGAATCAAGCAATGAAATAACTAGCTTCGTACATGCGGACGACACAGCGATCTTGTTCAACACGCGCGCGGGTGGCCAGTTGGATACCCTTAGCTAAGGTGATGGTCAACTTGACCCAATAAGACCTCCGAAACCATGCGGCTCGGTTGGTTGATCACTGCGCGCCGCGCCTGCCACAAGATCGTTAAATGCAGTTCGGTTGGTTGATCATTTTGCGCCGCGCCTGCCACAAGGCTGTTACATGCGACTCGGTTGGTTGATCATTCGTTCATCGTACAGCATCCCCGGCAACCCACGCGAAGGAAGGAATGATACATTACATTCCAAACATATTGATTTTAATGAAAATGAGCAATGAATGCGTGCGTTATTGCAAATGACGCCAACATAACTTTGACCACCAAACAAGGCCGCCTGCGTCGGTTATTCAACTACAACCTAATTAAACTAGAATCCGTCCCTCAAAAGGCCATAGCATTGTTAAGCCCTGTACTCTAGGACCTGCCTGCCGCAGAGAGAACACAGCACGGAGTGTCACGACGGCCGGGTTACAGCCCGGATACCGGCCGGCGGCCGCGGCGCTCGGACAGTCCTGACCGCCGCCTGGCGGCCGCACCGGCCACGCTGCCGCCGCCTGGCGGCCGCACCGGCCACGCTGCCGTGCCCTGGCGGCCGCACCGGCCACGCTGCCGTCCCCTGGCGGCCGCACCGGCCACGCTGCCGTCCCCTGGCGGCCGCACCGGCCACGCTGCCGTCCCCTGGCGGCCGCACCGGCCACGCTGCCGTCCCCTGGCGGCCGCACCGGCCACGCTGCCGTCCCCTGGCGGCCGCACCGGCCACGCTGCCGTCCCCTGGCGGCCGCACCGGCCACGCTGCCGCCGCCTGGCGGCCGCACCGGCCACGCTGCCGTGCCCTGGCGGCCGCACCGGCCACGCTGCCGTCCCCTGGCGGCCGCACCGGCCACGCTGCCGTCCCCTGGCGGCCGCACCGGCCACGCTGCCGTCCCCTGGCGGCCGCACCGGCCACGCTGCCGTCCCCTGGCGGCCGCACCGGCCACGCTGCCGTGCCCTGGCGGCGGCGCCCCGGGATTGAACACCCAGCTGAGCGGGCCCCTCATGCCATCGTAGCCTTATTACCCTCGCAATATCACCCAAACTAGGCTGGTGTGACATCTTACGGTATAGTTATTTTAAATGTCAACCTCATCGCATGATTATGCTGCAAATATAGCTGGTGCAATCGACCAAGTGTTCCCACTCACCTCCTCAGTGAGAGACACCGTATTTAAGCTGGAAGATACCGCAAGGGCTCAGATGATGGCTGTAATACATGAGTTGCTATCTAAAACACCTCCAGCAGCATTTGATTGCTTGCATAAAATCAAAGATTCCCTCCACACTAACAGCAAACAAACCAAACAATATGAGCGCCCCCTTTCCAAAAGGCAGTTACTTACTTTTCACACATTGGATTGGCCAAAAACGATGAAATGGGAAAATAATCCCGTTTCCGCAGTTAAAAGACACTGATATAGCCGTGTTTAAAAAAGATCAGTAGGGACACGCGTATAAGGAGTTACCACTCGACATTCGCTATGCTTTCGTTTTCTCTTCATGTTGTCGATACTAGGGATCAGCTCCCCACACCGAGCCCATTAGTCCGCTGACCTGCCTTCCAATGCGCAGTTTATCCCTATTACAATCCCTATTACGATCCCTATGTAACCACGCACGGCTAACGATCATCATCTCTCCAATACCTAACATGCAATGCGCTACATCAGTCGACATTTGACGTTGCCGAGCAGCTTGAGGTATCGGCAGAGATCAGGTGACGTTGTAGAGTGAGATGGGCCGTGACAAGCATTACGACACGCTAAGCTCTCGCCGCAAAATTCTGCAATATTTCACGATCTGACGAGGTGGGTCAGGGCTTACGCTGCAAGCGCTGCTTGGCTTGGGCTCCGATCCCGGAAAGCCATAGGAATGCAAGGAGCGGGCTTAATCTTAAAAATGAGCTATGCAGAAGAGTTGCCGGCTGTTGGGTGAGAGCCGAGCGGGAGCTGCTGGCAATCCTGTTTGGAGACGAAGTTGCTTTCTGTGGGGTTCAGAGACGGACGGGAGCTGTGCTGTGGCCATGGGGCTCGGAACTAGACAGGAGCTGCCACCTGTGGGGCTCAGCGGCAGACATAAGCTGCTACCTATGGGGTTCAGAGCCAGACAGAAGCTGCTACCTATGGGGTTCAGAGCTCGACAGAAGCCGCTATCTATGGGGTTCGGAGTCAGACAGAAGCTGCTACCTATGGGGTTCAGTACCGGACAGAAGCTGCTACCTACCGGGGTACCTATGGGGTTCAGAACCAGACAGAAGCTGCTGGCTCTATGGGGATTGAGGCCGGGTGAAATTTGTTCCCTTTGAGGATGAGAGGTGAAGGAGTGTTCCTGATTATGTGATTTAGGGCGACGGGTGCCCCTGAGGGGGTTAGGGTCGAATCGAGCCACTGCGGGGCTCACAGCCATCCAGACAGTTCCTGTGCACATGTGTGGTCCGGAGCTGGACAGAGTCTACTCGCTTGTGAGTTCAGAGACCACCGGTGGGGACTGGCTCTCTGAAAGGTTCAGAACTAAACATAGTCTGCTCCAAGCGGGCTCAGGACGGTGGGAATAGAATCCGTCCTGTTTACACAACAGAGCGGCTGAGAGCCGTGCGAGCTTGCTCACTACTTACTCCACATCCGTGAATCCAACTGTTTAATCGGGAATCTGCGATGGCGCTGGGTCGGGCTGGTTTTTCAACCAAGGACAGACAAGACACCTGTCCTCGGTTGTGTGATCGATACGGAGACGGGCGGCGGGCGGGACGGCTCCGCACAACCAGGCGCCGGCACAGTGCGACCGCGCGGGCGGAGACTTCAGGCCTCAGCATGGACGGGGACGGAGTGAGGTGGTATATGGGCTTCAGTGACGCACGTAAATGAACGTAAATCCATGCGTTTGTGTGCGTATCTGAACCGACCATCATTTGAACCAGTGAGGTGAGGCACGTCCTTGGCCAGAGTGGACCTGAAGTGTGTGTGCATGTGCGTGTAAAATCTTTTTGTTTCGCTGCTAGTGTTTCGTGGTCATCAGATGGGAGGAATGGACGGCGGCCTCTCGTGTCACGGCTAATGATGAGACGCACTGCAGAACGGATGATGCAGCAGCAGTCTGTCAGGACGCCAGTTCTCGGCTGTGACGAGAGCCACTATCTCAGTCTCGGGCAGCTTGGCATCCGGCTGGGTAGATGCAGGGATCTTTGACCAGCAATTCATCTGCCGCGATCCTCACCGAGAGGCAACCACCTGCCAGCCGCGAAGTAAGTAACACCGATCACATCACTGAGCTACTAGCATGACCAGCCGTTCACCAAGGAGTATGGAAAGCCTCATTGTGACGGAATCAGTCCGGGCCGCAGCCTTTGGTTGACCGAAGCATCATCAATAGAGACGATCATCATCACACACAACATTGTTTAGATCGTGGCACGATGGTCGAAGGCGCCTTCAGCCGGACCGGCCTGCTGGACGGTCGGCTGCGGGGCGAGGCCCGCCTCCCAGTGCCGGTGCGCTGTCTGGCCGGTCTGGTCTGCCCCAGTCGGCCGGCGGCCGCCTCCCAGCGGCCGCTCTCCAAGCTACACAACCCGTACCGGTGGCCATGCAGCCTGCTGTGCCGGCACCCGGCCGGGTCGCGGCTCGGTGCCGCCGAGCGCGGGACGCCGCCGCCACCGTCGAGTGAGCCGTGGCCGCCGCTCTTCCGCGCTGCTCCGCAGCTGGCAGCCGGCCACGGCGGCGCGCCCTCCGAGCTGGGCGCGCTGCTCTCCGAGGAGCTGCTGCGCCGCTACTCGACCTCCGAGGCCTCCCTGCTGGAGACGCGGCCGCTGGCGCCGCTGTTCCGGCCCGGCGCCGAGCTGCCGCCCGCAGCGCGCGCAGTAGTGGTGCTCGACATGCGCGGCGGCGGCGAGCGCTACACGCCGCGCCGAGTCGCGTCGGCGCTGCCGGACGGCGGCAGCCGGTCGCGCGGGCTGCTGCGGCCGCTGCAGCCGGCCGGCCGCCGGCTGTCGAGCTCGGCCGGCAGCCTGCTGTCGGTGAACAGGCTGCGGCCGCTGCCGCTGCGCTCCCGTTCGGCCTCATCCGGCTCTTCGCTCCGCTCCGGGAAGACGGCGTCGCCGCGCCGGTGGCGCCGGCGTGGCAGTCGCAGACGCCGCCATCGCTCGGCCAGCCCGCTGCGAGTGCCCTCTGAGAGCGACACAGAGACCCAGATGGGGTGGCGCCGCCGTCAGCGGTCGGCCGCCGACGCCCCCAGCCAGGAGATCAGCATACCGGTGCCCGACATGACGGCGCTCATGCAGGAGCAGGAGGCAGTGCCCGCCAGGAAGACGAAAAAAGGCAAGAAGGGAAAGAAAAAGAAGAAAAAGCGGGGCAAAGGAAAGGTTGAAGAACGTCTGCAAAAGATGGATGCGTTCCCCACAATGATGGAGGCTCTTCAGGCCAGTTACACGGGCAGCAAAACCCATCGCAAGCCCACCACCACGAAACGCTTCAACCGTCAGCTAGAGTTGGCCATGGAGGAGTTCGCCGAGCCAGGCGAGCCTAAGGATTTCTGGCTGAGGCTGCCGCGCAGCTTCGCCAATCGCAGCTGTCGCTTCGAGCTGCCGCTGAACATGTTCGAACTGGAGCACCTGCTGCCGCTACAGTACCTCGCCCACTACACAATCGTCTCCAAGAAGCGCGAGTTCGTGTATGCAGCCGTATTCCGACGGCACAAGGGCGCGGCGGGCGTGCTGACCGGTGCGGCCGTCTGGTCGGCGCTGGCCGAGGTGGTGGGCGGCACGCTACAGCCGGCGCACGTGACGGAGCTGACCGGGCTGCTCGCCAACCCGCTGCAGCGTCTCGTATATCCGCAGTTTGCCGGAGTGGCCGCCCTCTGCGAGCGGCTCTTCCAGGCTGACTTCTGCACCGCGGACGTCGCCAGCGACCGCGAGCTGCTGGAACAGGTGGACTTCCAGCGACTGGCTGTGTTGCTGGAGGGCGTCCGGAACCCGCGGCGCGACACTGTCAACCTGCTATGGAGAATTCACGACGACTGAGATGACTGACTGGTGCTCTCTGTCCGCTCTGGAGGATTCGTAAGTCAGGACCACTGACAGGTGGCCTCAGTGTGTCCTGGAGAATCCGCGGCGGCTGAGACGGACTGGTACTCACGGTGTGCCCTGGGAGATTCGGGAATCAAGACTCCTGACAAATAAGCCCAGTGCTCTCAGGAGAATCCGCGGCAGCTGAGGCTGACGTTCTTTGCATGCTCTAGAAGATTCGCGAGTGAAACTCCTGAGTTCCTGACAGATAAGATCGGTGTCTCCTGGAAGATATGCAACAGCTGGATAGTTGTCAGCCTGCTCTAGATAATCTGAGATGGCTGATTGGCTCAGGGCACTATGGAGGGTCCTGAATGACCGACAATATCACCAACCCACCAGAAGCAGATCGCCAGAGCACAGATTCCTGACGTCAGTGGCTAACTTATTGACATCAGACTGCATACAAGAAGAAAACACTGTAACTTGCGTTGAAATGTTTAGATGCGCAGAGCAGTCATTTGTCTTATGACGGTGAGTAGTTTCATGGTTTTCTCGAGTAATGGCGTTTTCCATTACGGCAAGATATTTATAAGTCATAGCACAGATGCAAGTTTTTAATGATGGTTGAGCTGCTATGTATGCATGTGTGGAGGGGCAGTGGAAGAGAGTGGAACTAGCTGTCAAAGGCAGAGTTGCCACAACTTTTATTTCTCGGCCTGTATATGTCAGCAAAAAGGAAACCGCAAAACCTATGTATGTGAACCAGGTTTTCGACTCATTAGACTAGGGTGTCAGTTGTGTCCTGTCCCATGGGGATGAGACATCGCGAGGATGTGTTGTATTTTGAATGATTTCGGGAACTTTAGGTGTTCGTGTTGATAAGCATAAGTATGAAAATCAGCGACGTACGTGGACATCAAGCACGTGATAGGCCTCGGCCTCACCGTCCCGGTGGAACCGCGGAACGGTGAGACTGAGCATGATAGGCCTCTAGAGGCTTAGGTCTATCACGAAGTCTGAACATATACTCAGATAGCGGTAGTACTCCACAGAAAAAATCAACTACATCCGCAGCACTCGGAAACATCCCTCCGGCGATTTTCCACATGCGAACGGCAGCGAAAGCAGCCTAAGACGGCGGACGTCGGACGTGCTCTGTCCTGCGATGATCCTCCCGAGCAATCATCGCAGGACACCGGTAGGTGCAGGTCGGCGCAGTGACGAGCCGATCGACCTAATCAGGCCGCGTGCGGTCGGCGCATGCCCCACGCGACCGCAGTGAAAGCGGCGCGGCTGTTGGGCAATCGCCAGGGGCGCCGCGTTTGGTCAGCGGGGCCGACGCGGCGGCCGGAAACCGGCCGGCGTCGCCGCGTTTGGTCAGCGGGGCCGACGCGGCGGCCGGAAACCGGCCGGCGTCGCCGCCGATTCCGAAACCGAAAGCTGGCCGTGGCGCGGCGGCGGCGGTTCAAGTTCAGTGGCACTCCGCGCGCCGCTGATTCCGACTGGCGCGCGGCGGCGGTTCAAGTTCAGTGGCACTCCGCGCGCCGCTGATTCCGACTGGCGCGGCGGCGGCGGTTCAAGTTCAGTGGCACTCCGCGCGCCACTGATCCCGACCGGCCGGCGCGGCGGCGGCCGTAGCGGCGCACGTCAAGTTTGGCGCGGCACGGGTGCGATCCGCACGGGACGGAGAAGCACCATCGACGGCAGGACAACAGCTGCATGCTTCGTTTCGAGGCTGTGCAATGTGACATCGTGGTCACCTTGTGAAAGCTGTCGGTTCAGCGTCGAGAACCAGGTGCAGACATGACAGACAGTAGCTGCTGAATGTAATTACGCAAAATACACACCAAGTCTAATTACACCTGGGGAATTACACCTCACGCCTGATGCCCCATGAGGATTTCCGTTAAGATTCAAGAACGTTGTCTGGACATATTTTGAAGTTGCAGGGGGCAATGACGAGAATTGTTCTATTGAAATTTTCGATACTAGGGTGGTGTTGGAAATAGCGGAGCGTGAGTTCACAACAGAAATGCAGAAAACGAAGAGCGATAGCCCAGAGCAAGGCTATAGAGACCGGGGGTGGTGTTGGGGGGGGGGGGGGGGGGGGTTGCGCCCCGGTATCTTAATCATTACAAAAAGTGCCACCGTTTCTAAACCCCTGTTGCGAATTTGGGCGTCAATCTAAGCATGTGATTGGTCACAGGATGTTGTGTCGCCACAGCTTTAAACCTCGTGAAACCCAAAACATGCGTGATGCCATGCGCATGGCACGCGCATGGCTTCCATTGCGCATGTTTTGACTCCAAAATACGTCCCTTGCACTCCTGGGTTCTGAGAAGCGACGTTTTTTTAGAGACACTCCACATTAGCAGCGGCCGGTACGGGCGGCAGGCAGACATTAACGGAGCCCTGCATTATAAATCTATGCGCAAAACACATATAACTCCACGCCATTGCTTTAATGAGGAACACGTTTGTTCAGATTTCGTGATATTTACGGGTATGGCTCCATACATATAAGCATGTAAACCTAGGAAATGTTCGATTGTAAGGAAATTTGATCCTTGATCTATCATTGATCCAGCAACATAAAACTTCGTACCAATCGTGGCATCCAGTCGAGACCAATGTACTTTTTTCTTTTTGCGACGCTTTATCCTACTTAGTTTCAAAATACCGTTTTTCATGCACTTTGCAGGTGTCAGATGGCAACCAAAGTAAATTTTTATGTCTCTTTTTAGAGAGATTTTGCTTTATAAAAACAGCGTGCATTGAGCTTTGTTAGATAAATTTGTGTCGCACTTCTTGCGTCGAACATTTTAGATCACCGCTCATTTTTGCTAAGCGTGCTTTTTGCGGCCACCGGCTCCGGAAGAGGGAGGTGTCGGAGCCATTTAATGGTAAGTGAGCATTTCCCATGCCTAGGCTATGATGCGGAACTACTACTAGCGGTTTGCAAATGCGCCGCACTAAACTGGCTGGTTGATGGCCGCATTGTCGCCCTGAAATCAGTAACGGGGGAGGGGGGGGGGGGGGGGCAGCTGGTATGGTTAACCCAATCTGTAAGACGCGGCGGACCAGCCGGGGAGATGCCCGAAGCAGCTCCGATCATGACTCAAGCGGGAGAGACAGATTCTCTGTCCTGAGCAGGCGTCGATCTGGTGGGCGGGGGTCGTTCTCCACAATTTAATCGGTAAATCAATTTATGTCCCCATATAAACCATGCTACTTTGTTTGAGAGCAGAGCCGCGGCCGTGGTCTTATTAGGGAGGGGTGCGGAACTCGGTGAGTGCGTATCACGCGGATTTTTAACTTTCTCGGGAGCCTTCTGTCATCTGTGGTGAAAAAAGAAAAATCCTGGTCTGGAACGGAAGCCCGCACCTCTCTCCTGACTGTGCTCATGTTTGGGAGGCATCATTGAATTTTCGACAGGTTTCATGTTTTGTCATTATTTTTTGTATTAATTTCATGTTATTTTTTGCAAGAATTTGAAATGTTTGGCATTACATCAAACAGGTGCAGATCAAATAGAAATAGTCGTCCTTTACCTCAGGTGTTATGCTGAGAGGAAACTGCCTTACAGGCGGCCTGGCAAACCGTGTGTTCGACCTTCCTTCGTCTCAAAACTCTCCCTGTGATTCCTGTTCTTAGAACTTACTTCTTGGTCATGGTTTTAAAGCATGCGCTCTTTCTTTCATGCCCAAGACTTCCGCGGAGTTTTGGTGCATTACGCCTCAAGGATCATCCAAGTAGGATACGGAGCCGCCCTGAGGTTCTCGCCAAACTGAGTACTGCTACGGGGGGCACCATCTGACCTGTGAATGTTTCATTGCCCTCTCAGTCAGTTCCATTTCGTTCTCTCTCAGTAATAATCTTTATTCTGCGTCATTTGATGCTCTGCACAAGGGCGATGATATAGCTATTTGCATGAAGCCCATGCCCCTCCCCTTGGGCCTCACGAGGCTTTGGTGCCTCGAGAGGCACCAAATCTTCAAGTTGACTGGACACCAAAACCTTTATTCCTTGGCACCACAACCCTTATGTTCAAGGGGCACTTCATCAAGGCGGGGCATTTCAAGGGCTCAACGCCTTTATTTTGCAAAGCAATCAAAATCCAGGGTACCACAATTGTTTTACTGTTCAGTTCGGCAAAATTCTGGATTTGTCCGTTTGGTGGAGGGGCCCAAAAATATCTAGTTGGGGGATCACAACCTTTATTGTCCAAAGGCACCCAACTCCGGTTGGCACCACAAAGGGCCCCAAGACCTTCGTTTTCAGCAGACAACACATTCCAAGGGGCGCCATAATGCCTATGCCTTTCCATTGACTAAATCATTGGACAGCCATTCGGCGAAGAGGCTTCAAAACGTTGACTTCGGGACACCATAACATCTTTCTCTAAGGACACCAAATTCAAGCGGGCCGTTGAAACCCCCGAAGCGCAAATTTCAAGTGACACCAAATATAGGGGCATCACAAATGCTTTGTCCTCCACCCTGACGAAATCCTGGATCGGCCTCCTCGATGGAGGGCACCAAAAGCCTTTCTTTTTGAGGCACCATCAATTTGGTTTGCACGGGGTACCCAATTCCAGAGGCACCACAGAGTACGGCAGAACATGTATTTTCGATTGACGACAAATTCCAGGGGACCACAAATGGCCCAAAATTATCATTTTTCCTGGAAGAGCCAAATACTAACGCTTATGGGGCACACGACAAAGGGCCCGGTCGGAGGGTCAAAGGGACAGGCCGGAGGGCATATGCAAGGGAGACCAGCCCAGGGACCGACCCTAAAATGTCATTTAGAAGGCCTCTTGCACCAACTGGGGCCTCCTGAGACAGTGCTGGTCCTATTTCAGTGGACTGAGACCACTCATACCTAACAGCCGGTTCCGTGCCGGTCTAGGTCCCAGGGGGCTCATTCCCAGGGATCGGCAAGGGCGAGCCTGCGAATGTCAATCAGAAGGCCTCCTGCATTGGTTGGGACCCTGAAATAGTGAAAAGTCCCTGTGCTGCTCAGGGGATTACAGTACCCAGCAGGAAACCCTGTATCATTATCGGGTGCAAAGTCGGTCAGAGGCCCATTTCCTGAACAGGAACGGCTTAAAATCCCAAATATAACAGGGCCTCTTGCATCGGTTCGGGACCGTTTCACGATGAAAGGATAAATGATGATGCAGGGTTTGATTTCGCAATGAGACAGCGGAAATGCTCTGTGTCAGTCACAGGTCACAGTACCAAACGATGGGCCTTCCGTGCGGTTTTAACCAGGGGCCGATACGCTGAATTGGTGTCTTGTCGTCACTTGTTTGACTCCTTACGTCGTTAATAGGTCCTCTTGCGTCAGTGAGGGCCGCTGTATCGATCCCGTGCCAGATAAGCTGGTCGAAGGACCTGCCGTACCAGGGAAAGGAATCGCGCAGCGCTTGATGCGACCCTCTGAAGGCCCCCGGATCGACCAGGAGGCGTGGTCCCCGTATCGCCAGAATAGCAGCTGCTAGGAACCCCGGGCCGAAGGGGCGTTCAGGTCCTGAACAGAAAATTTCGGCTTTGGACCTTTGAGACTGATAATCTGAACGGAATTAGCAGTTTCAGTAACACGCGTAATATACATTACGCCATTACGTCATTAGCTTGTGGTGCTGTACGGGTTAATCCGTTCTGAGTATCGAGCTGAATGTCGCACTCATAGAATGACTGCCTGGGATACTTTCACACGCATACGAGTCGATTTCTCAAGGCGTTCGAAAGTACCATTTTCGGGTGTGTGGCCGTTTTTGCTCGCCTGTTGTCCGCCGTAAAGGTGTTAGCTACGAGGCCGGTGCTGCGCAGCCTATATGTTCTTTTCGTGTTCTTTCGGTGTTCTTTCTCCCTAGAATGCGAACGCACATGTTTAAAACGTCCACGTAAGTTGTTGAGTGCATTTGCAAGGAACATTATGCATAATAAGCCGGTAGTAACAGCCCTGTTCTTCGTAGAAAACCAGGAGAATAGAGGGATGGATGCGTTGATATTTCGGCAACATGCCTTTGTCGAAACGAATATCAGTAGACTGCTGACATTTTCCTGTACGATGAATAAGGCTATTACTACTGTCTTAGCTTAAAACTTCTACGCAATTCTTCGCCGACGGATTCTACAACAGGATTAACTTCCCCAGGCGAGCAAGGGCATGCCAATGAGATTTGTTATCCTACTTCGATCCACGCTGCCGTACAATTCACGACGCCCTCAATAAAATCAGGCAAATCCTCTTCCACTCGAAGAAGTTTCAGACCAAAAACCGGATCCGGCGGAACATTTCGGGGTCATGTGGAGAGCGCATTCTCCACTGCCTAGCCACCAGCAGGCCCGTTGTTAACCGGTGTGCCCCTCCCTTAGCTTGACTCTGGCTGTGCCTCAGTTCACAATATCTGTGTATGCCCTTGATGAATTCCCGGAAATCGGCTCAGGCCAGCACAGCCCATGGGGAGGGGATCGGCCTATTAAACCGACATTTTTGTTAAATTTTAACACTGTAGATGGCTCTTGATGGAAACTTATAGATCGATCAATTTCATAGTCATCAATTAGAATTCTTCCCCGCGGTGGTTATTACGAATTCAGCCCAAGTGCTAACACAACGCTGCAAAACTCAAGGCAAAGCACGACGAAATGAAACAGCAAAAGCAAAACGCAGGTACCACCCAAAATACTCACCATGAACACACACACACACACACACACACACACACACACACACACACACACACACACACACACACACACGCCTCAACAAAACCAACCCCAAAAGTTGTGCAGCGACATCACGCGCTGCTATCAGCGGCGGCCAGCTTCGTAGCCGTGACTTCTCAGGATGATGGGGCTCTGTATGCCAACTCCCGCCGAGCATTGGCCGGTCAACAGCCGGGGGAGCCGGGGCGTCCCGGCCGCCGCGGCACGGGTGCCACGCAACGGCGCATGGACGCGACGAGCAAGCATGTCCGATATTGCTGGGGGATACTGGCTGCAAAAAAGGTTTTCTACACCTGCGCACAGTCGGGGCGGCGCACGCATCTCCTCCATTTTTGTTCAGCCAACGCTTGCAGCACTGGCGAGATGTGCTCCAAGAGCCGCACCCCATTCACAAGTCTGGCCGCGAAGGCCAGTGTGATTTGGACGCGCCGAAGCTGAAGCGCAACGTACATATTACATTAGACAATATCTAGAGCAAGATCCGTCGCCAGTGTGCAGACAACTGTGTAAGGCAATAACAATAGCTGCTGAATATGTCTGCAATCAAGCCAATGCAATTGACTGGGGTAGATTGAAGTGTGAGTGAAACGAATTTGATTCTGATTTGCTGGCCCATATATAAATGGTTTTGTGTATATAAAAAACAAAGTACAAATTAGTCGTTTCGCTTGGGCGTGATGAAAAGCATAATTCATTGAAATGATAATTATGTTTTTCATTTCAACGGTCCACGGATGGAAAACTGGACAAGCTACCAGTGCATATGCCTGGTCGGAGATGGGGCATTTTAGTTACCTTGTTGTGGTGTGTGAAACATCGTGTACGATAAATTTCTTTGGGGGAGTAACAGTAAACACGCATCTTCACAGCAACAAGTTTGCGCGTTCCCTTTGCCATATTTGGTTTGATACTGGCGTGACCAAACAGATACGAATGTCAAAGTTCGAAGCATACGAGATGGCAATGTTTCTTAAGAGTTTCGCCACCGACAGCAGCAGCATAACCTATGTATTTTACGCCCGAATGCAAGATGATTTTACATACCAGCGGCGCAGAATATCATATATATTTTGTATGTTGAATCTGAGGAGTCCACATGCCTTATGCATCGCTTGAGTCACATTCCGCAAGCCGAATTTCTGCATTTATTGTATTTCATAGCGATCGAAACATCCAGCTCAAGTTTATCATATTTTTATACTAGCAAAACAAAATACGTAACATATTCCAAGTACCTTCTGTTAACACCAGAAAGTGTATTGCGTCAATATTCTACAACTATCAATGACTTCTTTTTTTGCTACAACCAACAGCATTTAGCTCTATTCGTGGCATGCGATATCACTTATGCCATTGCAATTCCGAATTCCTGTACAAGTTGCTGCTTTCGCATTTAGCTATTAATGATAAGGTCAGTGACCTAAAAAATGCGACTGCGCTAATTTCATTGTACGTAAGGTGACGATGCCTAGTCATTCGAACCGTGTTATCTGGTCTGCCTTCGTTGTTTTTTAGCAGCCAACCTTAGCTTATTTTGCCAATCTTCTCTGAAGTCTCGGAATGATACGATCCAGCAGTCCCTGGGGGAAAAATGCGTGCCATGCCATGTACATATCTTCCAACTAAGTCTAGCCTTTCACAATGTGCGGAGGAGATTCCTGATTAAGAGAGAAGAATCCAAAAATGAAGTGGTCGAAATCCAGGGACCTTCTATGTGAGGTAGGGGGGAGTAAGGGGCACAAGTTCCAGGAGACACCACAGTAAAGCGCGGCTCTTCCTTTAACGCAATCATGGATCCGCCCCTGATTACCTGTCACTTAAATGTGCTATTGCTATTGCATCTGATGCATTATACCTGTGAGCACGACAATTATTACTAAACGGTAGATCGTGCAAAGCTCTGCAGCTATTTTGTGCTGTGACAATGTGGCTGAGTAATTTTCCCATCTCCAAAACGATGAATTTTTTATCACAGCAAAAATATTCATCGTGCATTTGTTGCTTGCTCCTTTAATTGGCTCTCACTGGCCCGCCCCTGGCTACCACCTTGCCCTTCTGGCACCGCCGTCCCACGCCCCCCTCCCCCCCTCCCCCCTCTCTCTGCAAGCGTTCAATCCTGGCTGTGGTCCCTGTAACCACTCAGGTCTAAGCTGGGTCCGATGTCAAATATTACTCGTATCCGCGATTGCTGTGGACACCTCAGTGCTGTGCACTGACCTGTTCCAAGCTGTCGGGGACAGCCGGCAGCCGAGGCTAGTGACCTGACCGGAAGACCGTTTTCCTGTGGAGGCCAAGGAGATGACAGCGGCGGAAGTGCAGGGGATAGTGCCTGCCGTTCTGCTGTGGGCGGTACCACGCACGCTCCTCGCTCAGCCATTGGACCGAGGCGAGCGTCGCCCGGCCAGCACCTTCCTCCAACACTTCGTGCTGCGGATGTGTGACTGCGGTGTTGTGCCAAGTTCGTACTGGGCTCTGGCCAAGAAACGGGCATAAATCAAGAGGGCACAGAGAAGCTTGCCGATCGATGGTGCTGACACGCAGGCCCAGTGACTGCGTGCGGTGCTGAAGTGTCATTGAAAGCTGACGCCAGATTGCGTCATGGCTGATTTGGAAATCTGATCTCACGCGTATGGCGATGGAGATGTGTCGTACTATTATGGGACGTGACGTTCTGCTGTGGATAATGTTCTATTGTTCTGAATGAGATGCGTCGTCTTGTTGTGCCGTGATATGACCGCACAAGGCTGTTTTAACGCTGATTTGGAAGTTTTGGTTTTTGTCCTCAGTATATGCCAATAGAAGTACGTCGTTCTGCCATGGAATGCGTTGCTCCTCTAAAGGAAACGATTTTCTGCTAGGGGATGCGCCATTCAGCTGTGAGGTGCGTTATTCTGCTGTGCTGTGTTCCGACGACACGACATTGTGTTGTGACGCGTCTCCGGCATATGTCGATGGAGACGCGTCATTTTGCCGCGGAGTGCGTACATCTGCTGAGATGCGTCGTCCTGTTGTTCTTATACAGAGTTGCTATTCTGCTGGATACGCTATGACTACACACGTTTGGGTCGCTACGTTTATCCGAATGTTTTTGTTTTTGTCTCTGGTTGGTTTCGGTGGAAATGTGGAAATATGTTACATGGTCGTATTTTGCAAGTTTATTAGCATGACGACTGAAAATGGGTAAAACCATCGAGAGCCCTCAGAGACCATATGGGCGTCGGTTTGATGTTTGCAGACACCCACATTTTACGAGGACTCTAGAGGGGTCTTTTGGTTTCGGGATGTTCTTTTTTTGCAAGATTTTCGGCTTCTGTGCAAATCATGTCACTCGAGAATTATCGATTGTGTTCATGTTCATCTTAGTCGATTACGGAGATAGTCAAGCTAGTCACGAGTCGACGCTGAGAACCTCGCAGAAAAAAGAACGGCCCGAGACAAAGGGCCCTTCTGAAAAAAACATTTAAGATACACCTATTGTCACTGAATATATATATATATATATATATATATATATATATATAATGCAATTAAAAATGTGTTATCCCACGCATGTCAACCGGCTAGATCACTAAATCTGCGGTGCGGCTGGTAGTGTGCGAGGCCTATGCAGCGATGCTCAGCCTCTTACCCCCTAAGCCTCTGTTCCTGCCAGTCTCCGATGAATCCTTGACATGTGTCGTTCCAGCACCTTCCGTTGACGTCTGAAGCTGCAGCTCAGGTGTCCACAAACAACGGACCTCTTAGATCGGCAGACCTTTCTAACGCTATTACTACCAGGGACACACTCCATGGCAGATATTTAAAAGAGCCTACAGTGCCGTGAAGAAACTGAAAATTAGCTACGTCCTTGAAGTCAATAAGTTTCTCACGACACAAAAACAACCATGGGCAGCGTACAGCCCTGCACTGAGCCCATTTCATAACGGCGAGGCGAGCATTCGACGTCTCAGATGTCATAATTTGAAACGCCACGAAACAGACTGATCAAGTTCGTCACAAGATACTGAGGCCAGCTACGACTCTTACGGCTAGTGATATGCGTAGCTATGTGATGTTTTATACTCTAGTATGTGAAGTGAATCCTGGCTGACAAGCCTGTGAAAAGCGTTCACCTGAGGGGCATTGGAAAAGCACTGTGCCAGCACTGAACTGTAACGTTAGTACTGATATAGTGTAATTTATAATATACGCTTTCACCTGATAAAAGCTATCCTGATTTAAGCTTCTACGTCTGGAAGTATTTTGTGACTCAACTTGCTCATGCAGTGAAACGTTAATGTTTCCGCACGTTCTTTACACAATCTCACGCTGCTGACGTTTGCGAGTACAAATCAACATGAAAGGGAGTGCCTTACATTTATATGGGGTTTTGACCTGAACTAGCCATCTGGAATATCTTTCGCTGCAATTCAAAATTGTATCCCTCTTAAGACCTGAGCCTATTTAGTTTCTGAGCTAAACTCCGCGAAAATTGGAAAAGATATATCGGGTAGAGTATATCAAAGTCACCTTGGCATTCCTGACGTCATGATAACATCATTCAAATCTTGCCATTCCGCAAGTCATGCGGCGATCAAGGCCAAGAAAAAACAATTGTCGAGGCGTTCATACCTGCCGTTCGTGAGCGCGATTTCCAGATATGACGGCCGTCAAATGGCTCTCAATCAATGTTGTGCAAGATGCGATGACGTAACCAAACTATGAAGCATTGAGGAACAGATTTACTAAACAGAGAACTGTGCTGTCTACAGCAGCCTTTTTCACTTAAAAAGCATACTAATAGATAAGCTTGTTTCATTATATATGTATGATGCTTGCTTCAATGTTTTCAAATGTGAAACATTCCCTTTAAGCTTTGAGTTTCGTAACTGGGATGGTCTGGCGAAGTTTGTTTCTACTTTCGCAATTTTGTCACCAAGAAGCTTGCAAACGTGTCCATTTTGTCAGCGATCATATCATGTAAATCGGTAACTTTTCACCCCTGCAATGATGCATGGGAACAAGCACATGATTTGCATGGACCCCACAGCTTCGAGTGTACCGCCAACTCAAAGTACGATGACACTGACTGCATCACGTGATTGTCCGCGTTCTCTCAATCCGTTGAAATGGAGCAAAGAATGGAGTGGAATTACATGCTCCTTCTCCCACGAAGGATCAGCCAGTCAGGCGTTCAAAGTCGAAACCAAACGCATTAGCATCGTTCCCACGTTCAGTCGCAACCAATCAGGGATGTCCAGAAGCTACTGGACCTTCGGTGATTGGCGGGCAGGCGCGCGGCGTTGTCGATTCCAATTTTGACTGACGCTATCTTCAAACAATGGGTCGCATTGCCCACAATTCGAGTCGGCGAGACATTCGAAGTTACAAGGTCATGTAAATTAGGTAGAACTCAGCCCGAGCTGGCTGCGGCAGAATGTCGCCTGAAATCAAAGAGAGTTATAATCAAAGAGGGGTCGTCCACGAATTAGGTACGTTTCGCATGGGGTGGCAGGAGAGGACCGGGACTGAGCGTAACAGAATCGTAACAAGGGAGGAATGTGGTGGTGATGAAAAAACTGCTCGAACACACGGCAGGTTCGTGTACAGTTTTTCACCGCGACAATACTGAATAAACGTCCGGAATCTGATGATCGTGAGCACTATTTTTGTTTTAAGTCCCATTGACAGTATCATGGGCAATGATATTGTAGCTTGATCAGTGCCATTTAAATCCATCATAAAACACCAAATTACGGCCCAACGGTCGTAATTTGGTACCAAGGCTAGGGGGAAGGCAGTGAATATTTACCGTACGCAGATCAGAGATACCACTTTTAAGCTAATCTTACCCGCACATTGCGGGCCTGTGGGCTTAGAAGCGCCACCTCTACTGGTATCAATAACTTCAGTACGCATGGACGTTTGTGATTGCCACAGCGGGCGGCAGGGGTCAGTTACTGAGAAGCGTGTTGGTTGAAGTTTGGACCAGTGTGTCAGTATATACCATGTTATACTTTTGCGTTTACCAAAGCCAACGCTCGCTTCGAAAAGAACCACTCTGGCTAGCACAATAGGGGAGAAATCAAACCCATAGTATAACGTTTTATTTAATTCGCGGGATAATAGTTCCGTGTTGGCGTGTTGGCGTTCTTTGCTCGAAAAAGAATGCTGCGAGCTTTAGTAGGATTTATTGCACAAGCATTTTGACAAATTAGAGCGTTGCGAACATTACACAACACGCACGTTAGAAAAAAAACAGGTCAAATTAAATGTACAACTTTCATCGTGGCGAGCAAGGAGTCCAACGAGATTCCTCCCGCAGAGGCGACGATCTCACATCGAAATTCTGAGCTGTTCAGAAGGACTAAGAAATACTTCCACAAAGCTGGCACTGCCGGTTGAATCGGACGCGTCTGATCTAACAATAAGCAAGAAGTGCAAAAAGGTGGCATGCTCTCCTATAAGTGCCTAGCATCTACGTCCATAGTAACGGCAACCTAACATCTTTAGCTCAGTGATGCGTTAGGGAATGTACCTGATACAGTTTTTGGGTCTCTTATTTTGTTCGCAATGCTTATGTCCTGCCAATGGGCCTGGAGCAAACTCATAGAAATCAGCCCTCCCTCTCCCGTAGCAAATCATGGTAGCAATCATGGTATCAATAGATCATGGTAGCAATCATCCCTCAATCAATTCCCGTCACGAATTCTGCTGCTCCACTGGCGGAGGGAGTTACATTACTTTCTGCACAGCGTAACTGCGCAGCATAACTGGTGCTGCACAGCATAACGTTACTTCCAGGTGGCGTAGGAAATCACGTTGAAATCTTTAAAAACAACTTAAATCTTAACCGGGCATTGTCGGCTTCCTGTGGTGTCGAGAACAATGGCCGTTATTAAGTACTTTGCACCACCATTTCAAAACGGGCTATAACGAACACTGCTTTTTTAGGCTTAAAGGAAATAGTCGACTCTTTTGTAAAATCAGGGGTACCATTTGATTAGTAATACTGGTTTTCTCGAGACCCTTCCGAATAGCTCCGAATTTCGATTGGAAGTAGCAGTCCCTGATGGAGACATCTCATTTCACTTCTTGCTCACTACAATGAACATAGTGAATTTCATTTGCCTGACTTTTTCCAACGTGTCTGTTCTGTAATGTTTGCAGCATACTTATGTGTCAAAATGGTTATGGGATAAATGCTACAAAAGCTCGGAACACTCTGTTTAGACGAAGATATATGCAAACATTAAGTTTTCATCGCGCGCGTTCAACGAAACGTTTTGCCATGGCTTTGATTTTTCCCCTATGGCGTTTGCCACAGTGGCTCTTTTCGCGGTGCACTTTGGCGTTGGGTATGGGAATATCATATGATCCATGTGACGCACTAATTCAAACTTCAACCAACCAGCTTGTCGGTTACATCCCTTGCCAGCTGGGCCGATGACAAATCTTTTTGCACCAATAGTGGTGCGTACGGGCGTTGTTATTACAACAGTGGTAGCGATTGCAGGGAAGAAACATATCGTTGTTGCTATGCGTTGACAGCGTAATTTGGACTCCAAGATAATTAAAATTGATATCCTTATTACGTCGTGACGGCGATGCAGCCACACTACCCGTTGCTGTTATTAAACGTTACCATTCCTGAGGTTTCGCTAGAGCTAGCAATGCATTTGGCATGGCAATTGCTCTCAGAGTGCACGCACAACACTGAGTGAAAGCAACAACAAAACAAATACACCAACAATAAAACAAAGGCATGGATAAAAATACCAACAAACTAGAGACAACAGGGGGCATACAATTTCATGCTGGAGATGCAACTGCACCACAAATAGTTCGTAAAATTAAGCGTATCTTATTTAAGCGTGATTTCGCTGCAGTATGAGCCCTTCTTTTGGAAAGCCAGTGCCGACTTTGGTACAGTATTCTTTTATTTTATCTTTTTGAATTTGATCCGAACCCTTTGAGTCAGAGCTCACGCTAAGCAGTGCTTGTTGTGTGAGCCCTGGCCCCTGCCATCCGATCGCGCAATTCCAGGCAACGGCAGAGTTTGGAGGCGAAAGTTTAACGTGCCGCTATGCTCGGCACGGTCCGTCCTGCCCTCTGGCGTCAATTGACCTTTAGCGCGGCCGCTGCCACCGGCCGCAGGCTATGCCTGTCAAGCGCAAATAGCAAGCGCCTTAAGTGACTCGAACTCACCCCGCCATGCGCGGGTGGGTCGGCAGGCAGGTGCTCTAACTAACTGAGGCACCGCGACAGACAAAATTAATTGTTGCACTCCTCCCTCGATCATGACTGCGTATGAATTTAATTAGTTGTTTAGCCTGTATGCCAATAAGTAAGAACAACGTATTCAGCCCGACCAGATAACAATGCAAGGGAAGACTGCCATCAATAACCAACTAAAACTAATACAGTTACAGCTAAGTAACATATGCCTAAGCACCGCCACCTTGAGTTTAAATCTGTCCTGCAATGGCACTTCTCGAAGTAATCTTCATCAATGGGCCCGAATTTTCATTTTATTTTGCTCGACAACCATCTGTGAGATGGCTTTTCAGGTTTCGGCTCGTTACAACTTTCGCTCACAGCACCACTACGAAAACACGTTACAACACATTACAATATACATATATGTATAGATGGATAGACATATATGTATATATATATATATATATATACACATATCCATATATATGTATATATGTTGTTATATGCACTTGTATATATATATATATATATATATATATATATAACAGGCGATGCCACGAAATATATTGTAAATTACGATACTATGAACTAGACTAAAGAATACGATAATATAAAATACGACACGAAAAATGTGATACGATCGCACAGGTAACCAGCATAGGTTTAAAACTAAGGCGCACGACCTAAACATTTGCGTTTTGAAATGTGAGTTTTTATCCCCCAAAAGTCAGAGATGAGGATAAAGTGGTGGTCGGAGGCAGGCGGTTTCAAGTTGCCGTGGCACGATGAGGAGAGGCTCGCTTGGTGGCTTCCAATCGACACCTGGGCAGGCGCAGAGACATCGCCATGGAAGAGCGCGTCTCCCTTAGTGAAAGAGGGGAACGTGGCTTAAAAAGAGATTAAACAACGGGGGTGGTTCTTTGCATTTTAGGGCTTTGAATACTTTTAGCACGTCCCTCTCTTTCACCAAGTCATCATTCCAGGGAACCTAGGGGTTCTAGATCCGGTGTTATGTTCTGGCTGCGTTTTATGCCAGACACAATTCTGGTAGCAACATTTGAATTTTTTAAAAATCCTTTGCTCCTGGCACTTGATCACATCACCCAATACGCATGAACAGTAAGTTTTGTATGGCGAACGTGGGCTTTGATCATAATTTTGAGAACATCGGGTGCCACTCAATGCCTCATGCGGTAGAACGAGATTAAGATTCCGTTGCATTTTTGTACGATTTTGGCGACATGGTTTTCCCACGAGAGCGTCGACTCCACGAACCGAGAAATTTGATGTGCCGTGAAGGTGAGATAATTTCTCCATCCATCGCAAAGTGAAGATCATTGGTTCTCTTTAAATCATGTTTTGAGCCTATCAGAACAAAGTCAGTTTTGTACTTGCTCATTTTCAGTGAGTTAGCCCTGAACCAAGTCTGAAGTTCGCAGAGATGAGGCGTCCATGTGACAGGTGACTGGGCAAATCGTTTGTGAATGGGGCGAATAATAATGGGCGGACTATGGATCCCTGGGGCACGCCGTGGTTACCGGTAAGTTCGTCATTCCTCCACGCACCACCTGTCTCCGACCACTCAAATAACTTTTGAACCAACCAGTGTCCAACGCCGTACTCCTGAAGTTTTTTTATGAGCAAACCATGATTAACTCTGTCAAAAGCCTTAGACAGGTGAACAGTAGTTAGCGAAGTTATCTTTCCGCTGTCGACGCTCCTCGCCAGCTCTCCGACAGCGACAAGCAGAGCGCCCTCAGTGCAGTGACTCCGCCGGCAGGCATATTGAGCAGGGCTGAGAATGCCATTGCCTTGTAGATACGTGCTCAGCTGGCTGCCAGCGACTTTTGACTGATTACTGATTGATAGCTTGATGAAAGAGAGGGATGTGCTGAAAGCATTCAAAGCGCTTGCCCAAGTTCCTTTCACGCCACGCTCCTCTGTCTCATTAAGAGAGACGCACTCTTTTATGTCAATGTCTCTCCACCTGCCCAGGTACAGATTAGAAGTCACAAAACGAACCTTTCCTTGCAGTGCCGCGGAAACTTGGAACTGCCTGTTCTCGGCCACCACTATGTCTTCATCTTTGAGGGATTAAGGGCTCGCATCTCAAAACGCAAACGTTGGGTCATGCGCATTAACTTTAAGCCCATGCTGGTTAACTGTGTGATTATACGTCATATGTGTGTACGTGTGTGATCTCTACATTCGACGTGGATCCGATGTACTTACAACTTATTTCTACTCTTCTTTGCATAGGTGCTCTGGGTTTGACACATTCCGTTTTCAGTTTAGAACGTGCTTTGTATTCATCGCTTCTTTGCGTACGTATTTGATGGCATCATATTTTACCACATCGTATTTTATTGCATAGTATTTCGTCGCACAATATTTTGCAGTATTGTATTTTATAGATGCTTCGTAATATCGCATTTTATAGCATACCACGTAGCATCGTCTACTATATCCTTTTTTATAATGTGTTGTGACGAGTGCGTGTGTTTTAAAGAACTGAGCCTGCCGAACGTTGTAACGAACCAAAGCCTTGAAATACTTTAGTAGACCGAAGACCGTACGTTAATTTCGATCAACCAAAAATAGAAATAAAGTAAAAATCTTGGAAATGATGACGTAAGAATGGAACCGTAAAGGCAGCCTTGGTCCTAGACTGGAGGAATGCGCAAGCCAATATTTCTTCATCATTTGAATTTTGGTTTGCTCCTCCGTCACGAGGTGGCTTTTAATGTCTCCGATTTGTTGCAACATTTGGTATGCTCGGTTCGTTACGACACTCACTCACTGGGTACAACACATTGCAAAATAATCATGAAGAGGAGCATATGCCAAAGTCCAGATCTGATTATCCAGCTCATTGCTCAGTCAGGTTTCAGTAGCCTCGGGGACTGGGTACGTGGGCGTTATTTTTGTCTGGTTTGAGTCTGCAGCACCGTTTCGTTGGTCGCCAAATCCCGGCAGCGGGCTATTGATCTGCGCTGCAGACAGCCGACTACACGCCGGTGGAAACGGCTTCTGCTCCAGCCGGGCTCATCCCGACCCCTGGTGAAGTGGAAGTGGTCTCAGCTCCAGCCGGACTCCAGACCAGCCACAACCCACGGCATAGTGTAGGAGTCCTCTGCTCCAGTCGGACTCCAGACTAGTCACAACCCTCGGTAAAGTGGACGTGGTCTCTGTTCTAGCCGGGCTCGTCCCGACCCCAGGCATGCATGAGGTGACCTCTACCTCAGCCTGGCTCGTCCTGACCGGCTGGAGCAGAGGCCACCTCCACTATGCCGTGGTCGGACGAGCCTCGCTGGAGCAATGACCACCTCGATTATGTCGGGTGGAGACAGCCGACTGAAGTAGTTTCGGTTCCGGACGAGCCCGACACCAGCATTGGCCACCTCCGCTATGCCGGAGGTCATGACTAGTCTGAAGTCCGGCTGGAGCAGGGGCCACTTTCACTATACCGGGGTCGGGGTGAGCCCAGCTGGCCTTTACGGCCTCTGCTTGTACTGCCTAAGGTGCACGTAAATTCCCATTGAAGGAATGCATGTCATATTATATAAGCCATTTCAATTTCATGTTGGCTATTTTTTATGAACAAAAGAAAGGGATAAATCACCAGCTTACAAAATACATTTGATTTAAATGCGTAAGATTGCGAATGATTAAGCTGCATTCTGATCTGCTGCACACTGCGATGCACCTGAAACCTGATACCCTTGCAACCCGTAAGCCTGATTTTATCCTGAATCGCTGAAATCCCATAAATAGGAGGACGCAGCTTCACACCCACTGTAAAACACACTAGCCACGCGAGTTGAGATGGAGCTCAAACGTTCTCAAAAAGCGTGGGGGTGTTAAAACTAATACCACTGTTTCTACTAATGTTGTCATGTATTTATCCACATTCAACTGAGCGTGACTGCGTTTTATGTCACATGGATATTTTTTGACAAAATTAGTTGGTGAAGAGGCAATTTACAGGCATCACCTTCCTGCGAGCCCGTTGGCTGCAGTGCATACAATGCTCCGAAAGAGCGTGTATTGCCACGCATAGACTCCAATGGTCGGCACGGAGGGCCAGCATCGAAGGCAATCTAGCTGTCGACTTGATAGCGTCAGCCTGGTTAGAGGACGGCCGACTTTCGTGTGGTCGCATGGCACGGTAAAGGTCCCTTCGTGCTATTTAGATAAGGGACCGAGGCAAACTGGATCTGTGAAGGTGTATTGTAACAATGTGATGGTGGGTAGCACCCATTCGGGTGAGGGTGGGGGTCAAACTGACTCCCCGAAGGTTTTTCCTGAATCGTTTCCGAACAGCGCGGCGTAGTCGCCCCCAATTTTGCGTGGCTGTAGACAACTGAATAACGGATTATCTGGCATTGCAAATTTAGATGTATCTTGTAAGGTCGCTAGCCTATGGCAGCTCAAACTCAGGCCATGATTTCAGCGCAGGCAATTTCTAGGAATGATCTAGGAAACTCAAACTTTGACTAAGGTGAGTTCACGTACAGTTTAACACACCTTGTGAACTTAGCATCTCTAGCTCTCTTAGGTCCTGAGATCTCAGTAAAGGGGGGGTCAATTTGACCCCCCCCAACCCCACCCACCCGAGCGAAAGCTTTCCAACCGGTCACCCGGGCGAGTGCTTAGAGTGCTAGCAATAAACTATGTTCAGCACGGGATCAGATTAATAATTTGACCTGCCAACATTGTCGTTTCCTGTATGGTCTCTCATTTTGTAACTGAACTGGACCCATAACCTGAACTATCGGTGCCACGCCCAAATAAAAAGTTATGATCCAATTTTGTTGTCCTATGAGGACTCACAACAACAAAATGAGTGGCGTCAATATCATGGTTACGGGATAAAAAGCGTTTCGACTTACATTTCACGAAACAAAGGTATAAAATGGGTTACCCAATGCCTAAGGCTCCCTTCAACTGAGGACATAATATTGCGGTTGCGGCTTTAAATCATCCTGCTGCCCCCTCCATGGCGACACCACATCAAGGAGGGATTTATGAAGATCGTTTTTGTAAATAGATCAACTATCTCTAACGTTTTTGCAATATTCCAGCCCAAAACAATGGGGGGGGGGCAAAGCAACATTGGAAAGCCCAAGTCAATATTCTTGGAAGCTCACAACACAATACAAACCGGCACCCGCGGATCGACAGCTGTGAATTGACACCCGTGAATAGACACTCGTGGATCGATTACCGTGAATCGACAGTCAATAACCATAGCGGTTCTAAGGACTTTGTCAACGTTTCGACATTTTCATGACTTTTTCACGGCGGTCATCAGGTAGGGTCAAACTAGGTCCAGTTTTGGCGAAATCAAGCAAACGTGGTCCACATGATGTAGTTCGAGGTCTCATAGCATGGACAAGTCGCTAGGTTCATTTTTTAAAAAGAAAACCGCAATTTTGATGGAGCACAGCTTTTTGGAAATTTACGAATACAAGTTTTCCCCACAGCAGGGTGCAGCATAGGATTACAACCGTTGAAAATGCAGCAATTTTTCATGACTTCGGTTACCAATTTCCAAACCAATCTAATATTCGATCTGTCCGAATTACCTGGCTTCCCCGTACACCGGATTCTACCGTTTAAGGCGCAGGTGGCCATTCGCTGTGATCATGCCTATATGCTTCAGATACATACGTCATTTTATCATGCTTTTCTGTGAAACCTATTCGTCGTATCGGCAGCCAGTCTCCTGGTCCCGCTGTATCACGTGATCCTGCTGTGTCCCCTGGCACTGCCGAACAGTGACGGCAGCAGTCACCGAAACCAGTCAACTTGCCTGATGCTCCGCGTCCATCGGCGTGATGTGACGCGGCGTCATCGGTTGACAGATGGGACCCAGGAGTCAAGCGGCACACGCTGGGTGATCCGTTTGCCTAATTCGGTCGCATTGTATTGTACTAGTGATGTAGCTGCTTGCCAGCATTCACAAAAGCTCATGTCACGCAGAGGCGCACCTGTTTTTTGGACTTTTGTTTCCAAGTTTGAAGCGAATGGCATTGAGATCAGGGTTCGGCTCAGGGCTCCATTCGAACTGGAGCTGATGGCATGCGTGTCCCGCCTTGTCTGAATGATGTATCGTTGGAATGTCCAGAGTGATGATGAACCCCCTTTGAAACGATTCCCGTGAAGTTAACTTTCAAATTATTTAATGGTCAGAAGCGATCAGGTCATCAGCAGCTTGATTATATGCAAATAGGTTATACGCATCAATGCACGGGTCAGTGGAACCAGAAAGGAAGGTGTACTCTGCACACTAAGTTGCTGATTGACGATAGGATAATCTGTGACGAACAACAAATTTCCAACGTTAGTTTTACCGGAATTTAGCTGATCTGGGGCTTATCGCCCCGCAGTACGATCATTCGAGACGTCACTAAAAATGATATGGAACACGCTTGAGTAACTGCGGCTTTAGTCCGACCTGACCCCACAAGGTGATGTCACAAAAATGTCCGACGATGACCATGACGAGATCTAAAGTAGCTCTATGCACATATTTTCGTCAAAATGTAAGGTATGACGACAGCACGCACCGGCCGATCTGTCGGGGGGGGGGGGGGGGGGGCGGGGAGGAGGGTGGCGACCGAAAATAATCGAAACCGAAATCCCACGCGTGTTGTGTTCTGCTGGCAGCTGACAACCCTATATCACCGCTATAAAATGCACACAGTCGCAATGTCCGAGTTTCATGGTAAGTATTTTTCCCGGACCACCGTGGTATGACCATCAGTCTACATGCAGGTCTGCCGCAGCTAGCTGTGCGCTGTCAAGCGGTGATGTGATCAAAATGGGCCATGTTATTACGTGGCAGATTTACATTGCCGACAGAAATCCCTCTCACATTGACATCGCGTGCGCAATGTTTCACCCTTCACGAGCAAAGAAAATTATTTGGAATTGGTCGCCGTATCTGTGCACATTAACACTCCGGGAACCCACGAGCATTAAGTGATTCCCTATTAGGGGTTATCGAATGGCGTCAAATTCAAAATCTGAGAAGTGTGCTGTGCCTGCAGATAATAATCCGACACCTGCGCTATCCAATGCTCACAGTCGCGATCTTCGGGGCTCATATATGAGTATTTTTTGCATCAGCCGTAGTGTGCCATCGCTCCACGCGCAGGCCGTCCGCCGAAAGCCCTAGCCTATCGAGGTGTGATTTGAACAAAAGTGTTATGATTGCAGCTGATAGCCATCTACAAGTGCTATCGAATGTTACAGCTGCAGTCATCGATTTTGATTACTTGTGTCTTTTCCGGGCTGCCGAACTATGGTTATAATTCCACGGACACTCCGGCCGCAGTCAGCTATTCATCGTCATTAGGTGATCTCAACAAATATGATCATGCCGACCAAGCGTAAATTTACATTCTCGCACGACAGTGCTCCGGCAATGGTATAGTGAGCAGAAGGTTGCACCTGGCATTTACGAAAAAATCAAAATTGACGCCGTACCGATGCAGATAACGAAAGGTTGCAGTTTCCGCCCATAGCTAAAAGTATTGGAAATGATACATTGCAAATCGCTGCTCTAACCTGCAAAGAGTGATACGCTGTTGGCAGATCAACCGAATAAAATCGAAACCAAACCACACGAGTGTGTCTTTGCTGTGTCTTTAAGAGATGCTGAAGAGATATTATTTAGTCGTGGAAGCACTTTCGGCCGGCAATGCAAATGTTGCATCAACAGACATGTTATTTTCTGTTATAAGGACCCATATACGACTAGTTGGCTAACTGCAGTCGGCTTGCCCGTTAAGTGATGACCATGATACTGTGGCCCGGAAAATATACTTATAATTGGACTCCAAGATTGCGACTGTGTGCATTAACACTTTTATAGGGCATTCACTGCAAAAACAACACACTGCTCAGGTTTTGGATCCAATGTTATTCGGATGACCCCCGACAGGTATCACTTGCAGGCTTCTCGGAGTGTTGATTTGCTCAGATGCGACGTTCAATGTGATATAGTTGTTCTTGCGTGTGAAAGGTGAACAGTGGGCACATGATGTCCGTGACCGACTGTCTCGCATTGGTCGACATGACCTTTTGCGTTCAAATCACCAGCTGACAGCGCGCAGCTAACTGCGGCAGGCCTGCACTTAGACTCATGGCCATGCTACGGCGACCTGGGCAAACTGCTGACAATCAACCCCGAAGATCGCAACTGTGTGCATTCTATAGCGCTGATATGGGGCTATCAGCTGTCATCATCGTATACGCGTGGGATTTTAGTGCAGATTTCATTCATCCGACACCCGATTGCGTATCACTCCATGGCTGTGGGTCTGCCGCGGCGGTGATTTGCACAGATGCCGCGTCCCATTGGGAATGCTTTTAGCTGTTCCCGGAAACTGCAACCTTGCGCACGCGTGTTTTGTCATTAGCTCCCAGGATATGCACCTTACGCTAACGATTTTTTTATTATCTTTACAAATACCTTGGAGCTCCGATGCCCCTCAGCGTTGCGCCTGACAGATAATAACCCGCCTCGCTTTGATGTCTTGACACCAATGACGTCACGCTTGCCTTATGCGAAGATGAAGCGAGTATCACCGGTCATGTCTTCCCCTGGTATATGGCATTGGGGGTGCATGGTTGGTGCGCATATATTTATTTCCAAGTCGTTAGAGACTTTCTGTTTAGAGAGTTCTATGGGTATTTGGTGGTATCTTGCGGTTTCGGAAATATATTTTTGCCGAGGCTTCGGCGAATAGATCTGGGTTCGAAGCGGTTGTCTTGGTTTTTATGGCAAATGCCATGTAGTGGTGGGTGGGACGATTGTCGGGTCGTGCAAGCATTCTGCTCCTTCTGCATCGTTCCAGCTCAAGATACCGATATCTATCTACCACGATGAATACGATAATGATGTGTCAGTTGCCACGACCTACGTGGCCACGCTGTACCGCCTTGCATTCAATGGCGGTAGGTGGCCGCGGAGCGCGGAGCTCCTGAACAAACAGTAAGGTGCCTGCCTACCAGGCGCGCAGCCAGTGTTTGCAAGGGGGCACAAACTTGAAAAAAGGCCCCTGATAGTGAAAGGTCTCCCTCCAAAAAATCGCCGGGTGTGGCCCATCTGATAGGGAGGGCGTGTTTTTCTTCGATATTTATATTGTTTCCTTCTATAGGTGGAATAGAAGCCAGAAGTTAGTGCCGGATAAATTCTGCCTGAATCTTAAAATTAATAAGGTGAAGAAACCATACGTTAAGTGATAACATGAAATAAATCGCCGGCGCTCTCCATTTTATTATGCTACAGTGGACTGTTTCTAAACCGGTGGGACACAGAAGCTTCGTCAGCATTTTTGTCCGGGCTGTACGGAAATATTAGGGTCCTGCGAATGCATATTGTACATCGAGATGGGCCAACAACAGTGTTGACATGGTCAAACCATGTTTGTCCGAAAATGTACAACATTCAGACAGAATCGATTAGGGATATAGATTACGCAACATAGTTTTGAACATGCGCGCACGTAAATTTTTAGAAACGAAAATTTCGACGCCAAGCGTTGCAGTCTCTACCGGCGGGCGTTGCAGTCTCCGCGTCGGTTCGCGGTTTATGTTAAGCCGTTAGCATGGGTGTACAAACATGACGCATCTGAAAAGGGTACCTCTGAACGCTCGAGGACACCAGACCATACATTTAGAAAGTAGCTCGGGCGTATATTTTACCTGCGCGATTTTAAGATTGATCACAAGCGCGGATTAGTCTTTACAGGGCCGCCAAGTGGTTGAAATGTGACGGTGGAACTGGTAGAGCAAATGTAGAATCTCTATTTTCCGCGCTGCTGTAACGGTTAATCTCCCCATAGGACAACCTCAAAGTTAAAAAAGAATAGACCCAGTCTAATCTTGGACCGGTACCAGCTAGGTCTGAAAGGCCTTAGGAATATTGTTTTCATGGTAGCTGCTCTTGCACGCGTAGCGCCCGCTGTCGGGTGTTTTTTTTTGTAGTTACTAACGCCGTTCAGGAACCTGCAACACATTCCCTCGCTCTTCTTGCCTGCGATATTTCGGGCGCACAGGTTCAAACCTTTTGATGAAATTTGTTTCACTGGTTGATACTGTAAAGGAATGAACTTTCTCAGGCAAACATGGGATGGCCTTGCCCGTTTTCAAACTCAATTCGGTCCACTCTATTCAACACTCGAGTCCCCCTTCAGTCCCTCTGTCTTTTCCGGGTAAGGTCCCCTTGAGTAGAACACTGGGGGACATATGTTGTTCCCGGTGAAGGGCTGAAGGGCCACGAGAGACCATGTGATTTACAGCCAGCCCTTTGGGCTCTTCAGCATTCCCATCGAGCTCTCCATCTTTAGTCTCTAAAGACCCTTCGTGTCCTCTTCAGGCTCCCTTAAACAACGCTCCTGGCCGACTCGGGGCCTCTTGCCGCCACAGTTCGGTGCCGTGGCCCCTCACAGACACAGAAGCCCCTCATTGTGTTAGGGACTCCGAACATCGCAAGTCGTGGACCCCGGCCTCGTTCATGCTTGGAAATTGGGTTCATAAGGCCCAGAGGGACATAAAACCGACTAGTTGGCTCCGTGTTTAGGCCGCATACAATGGGGATAGAGAACTCTAATAAGAGGGCCCTTATAGAAGCTCTCGGACTGATATTTCAGGTCACGGCTTTACGGGGGGAGTGGGGGGGGGGGGGGGCTGGGCCCGATTCCAATCATGCCCGTGATCGTTGGTCCCAAGGGTCCTCGGGGCCCCCTCCGGACTCCCGAAAGTACGGCTCGTGTCGACTGGAGCCATTTACCGACACCGGACCCCTATAAGGTGCTGTAGGCCCTTGATCGACACCCTTATGGTTTCAGTGACCTCAACTAATGCAAATCGTGGGCTCAGCCTGCTCCCGGATTTGTCGCTGATTGGGAAGTGGGCCCTCAGGACCATGCCGACACGGAGCCGACTGTGCGGCACTGGTGGTGCCTGACCGGCATATGGGCTTATATCGACTCAAGTGGTCCCCGATCGTCACAAAAAACGTCGACTGTCATTCGGGGGGTCCGTCCCCGCAGGCCAGATGCACTTCCTTCAATCGGGCCCTTGATCGTTGGCCCCGGTAGGCCCCTGCCTCTGGCCGATTCGGGCCCCTTGCCAACACCGGGCCCCCTGTTAGGCGTTGTGGGTTCCTGATAGGTGATGGGGCCCCGACCAATGCAAATCGCTGGCTCCTGCTTTGTCCCTGTTTGGGGGAATAGGCTCGTAGGCCCGTGCCGACACGGAGCCGACTGCGCGTTATTGGTGGTGCCTGACCGACATATAGGCCCTTATCGACCCAGAGGACCCCCAATCAGCGCACAGGGCCCCCTGACCAGCATTAGAGCGCTCGGTCCTACGGTCCGAGCCCCTGAATACAACATCCGACCGGCCTTTCAGGGCACTCGGATCCTCATCGGATATTTTTCGTAGGTCCATGAGGGGCCTGAAGGGCCCCTGGAAACCAAGGGGGCCTGCGTGTTCTTCGTACTCCTCTGCTTGCTCCACTGGTGCATAACGGGAAACATAGGTAAGAGTGCTTGAGGACTGAGGCTGGTCCCATCAACTTCGTGAAGTGTGGATTTTTGCCACGCAAAGATCGAACGTAAGGAAAAGATACAGCTTCCTCCTCGCCCGCCCTTCCAGCCCTCCGCACACTGCAAAATGCAGCTATGTTAAGCATCATTTCGATCCGAAAAAATCGATTACATCATTTGTTTTGGTTTCAAAAACTCCCCCCACCCCCCACCCGGTATTTGTGCCTTCTTAGGGGTTGAAAAACAATCTACAAAGCGCCATTTCTGCGCGCATCGTATCCTTCCATTTAGTAGCATCATGCACTCTGGTTTGGCAGCGTTGCTGTGAATCCCAGTTGACCAGAACTCTCAGCTTTATCTCCAGATAAGTCGTCAGGAAAAGCCTCTAGCGACTTGGAAACAAATTTTAGTGCTCGCTCCCGCGCGTGTGTCATTGGACGTGTGGGAGGGGGTATCCCCGCGCGTATGTGCGTACAGTTGGGCGATAGGGGGTTGAGTGGCCCCATTCTGATACTTTATAACCGCTTGGGTTCAAATGCTCCAGAGCAGGCAATTACTGCTTCAATTGGAGCCTAGCTACTTCTTCCGGTCTTTAAAGCAATCAGAGTTGGATTAAGTCATCGTGCTTCTGTCGATTCTTTGACCAAGATGGATCTCCCCCAGCCACCAGCAGGTAAGGAGGAAAGCAGTACCTAGCCATTTTCAAAAAAATTGTAGTTCATCAAATGTTGGGCCATATTGGTGCCAATGCCTGTTGGTGTGTCATTTAGATATCAGCTACAAATGAAAGCTAATTTGCATTAAAGAAAGAAAATTGTTTCCCACACTCGATGACAAGATGATGTCCAGAGTTTCCCACAAGATGTGTGCATTTCACATAAATTATGCCCACAATGTGCTTAATGGCCTCACCCACACTCCTATCATAATATCCAATTTCCACCCTGGAAACTGGATGTCACTGATATCATGGAATGTTTGTGTGATGTCAGTGATGTCAGGCAGTCACTGCCAGACTGGCCATGCCATACATGACAATGTAGTGGATGGGCTGGCTCACTGATAGTACTTCAACTCACAGAGGTTATATGCATGTATTTTTGCCCTTTGCCCTTGCTTGTGGTGCTCTTACATAGTCATCTTGATTTTAAACTTCTCCATTTTACTTGCTATCATTTGCTCTGTTACAGATCTATTGATGACCTATTCAGTTCCTAATATTGTTTCTGTTTAAATGTTACCCTTGCCCCTAATTGTGTGTTATGTAATGCAAGACATAATTTGTGTTTGAAACTCACACTCAACACATAAAATTGGTTGCCAACCTGGTACTGACTGAATTGTATTGAATAATGTTCAGAATGCTACTCAGTTCAAACTCCCATGTGAAGGTGGTATATCCCCATTATCCAGAATTCTGTAGAATTATGGCAAACAGAAAGGGCTAAAAAAGCAAGTGAAAAGTAAAGAAATAGAAATACATAGAGAACAAAATGAATCAAGAGAGAGCTGCTACATGAATACCTTGCTGTAAGAATAACTGTATTATCAGTGTATCATAGCTAAAGCTTTCTGATAAGTCATCTGTCTTGAAACTTTGACTTTTAAATGAGAAGTTCCTTTGCTTTAGTAACAAGCAGCACTGAGGAATTATTGGATACCCAGTCTCACCTAATGCAGCTACAGTGTCCAGTTCTCAGGGATCCTATTTTGCAAAAGGTTGAGTTGCTAGTAATGTTGTCCTGTTTTTCAGATCCAGAAAGAAGAAACATCATTGATAAACTGGCCCAGTTTGTGGCCAGAAATGGTCCTGACTTTGAAGCTATGACCAAAGCTAAGCAGAAAGACAACCCAAAGTTTAGTTTTCTGTTTGGGGGTGAATTTTTTAACTATTACCAATACAAGGTCACTACTGAGCAAGCAAGTAAGTTTTGGATGGAGATGATGATATTTCTTTAATGCTATGCATCACATTCCATCACATATTAATATTGATGTAAACTCAGCTTGTCCATAGATAGGACTGTGGTTGCAGTCAATTGCATTATCTTGATGGCCTTTTTTGTTATTTCACCAAGCTGTCTGATGTGATGCATCACATTTTACCACAGCTTAGTCCTTATGTGCACTACTTGATTTTGGATGGATATGTTAGCGGTATCTGAATAGCCATTGCTGGTGTAACCTTGTCAATGTGTGTAAAACCTGGACAGAACAGTGTACTGCCCGTCATTGTCAGCTCAGTCAAGTTTATCCTACCACCACCTGCAAACCTGAGCAAAGCACTGATATTTTTTAGAATTTTGCTTGAATCTTTGCTATGTTTTACATTGCCTGAAGTATTTGCTATTTCCACATTATTATTGTTATTTTTGCCTTATGATTGTTTTACACCTTGAGAAGCCTGTGTTTTAAGTAGCTAGCATCTTGCAACATAACTTATAGGTAAGCTTTCTCTTGCTTTTTATGTATTGTTGGTAACACTAATCGGATGGTATGTTTTGTTTCTCAGTAGGTCTTTTCCAGGGTGCTCTAGGATACCTTATGCTGGAACATTGCTCTTTGTGTTGACAGTTCGAAAACAGCGAGAGCTGCGAGGTGGTGGCTCCCAAGCTTCCAATGGGGGTAAGGGATGTGCATGTTTCAGGATGCACTTTTTCCACTTTTGGCTTGAGTGGTTAGCCAATCCCAGATGCTGTACTTTATGGGGACAGATTTGATGACATGGTGAGGTGGTTTAAAGCTTTGGAGCAATGTATCATTACAGTACAGGTGATGATAGGCTCTTCAATGTCTGTGCTCTCTTTTCCTGACTGTAATTTTGGTAACCTTAGCTTGTTTATTTGTTTTCTTTTGTGGCTGTGGATTTATAGATTCAATTCAATTGTTCTTTGTTGATTTTTGGTGTCTTCTGTTGCATTTATTGGTCATGCATCTTCATTCATTTTGCAGTAGTATATGTCACTGGTGCCTGTAGTGTTGTAGATTTGCCTGACCACAGCTATTGTGGGCCGTGGGACCTGCACGACCGTGCTGCCCTCTGCGCCGCACTGATGCCTGATGCACTTGCCGACAGGTGGCTCCATGCCGGGCGGCGACGGCCGCTGGGGTCCGCCCGGCCTCGGCGGCCCGCCCAGCTCACAAGGATATGGGCCGCCGCCGTTCCAGCCGTTCTCGGCGGCGCCGTACCAGTCGGGCCCGCCGCCGGGCCAGTACGACCAATACGGTGGCCAGGGGTATGGCCCTCCGCCAGCCGAGTTCAGCCAGCTGCCGCCACAGCAGGCGGCGCCGCCGACGCCGGCGCCCGCCCCTGCGCCACCGCCGGCCGCGCCACACGCTCTGCCGGCCGCCGGTGTGGAGAGCATCACGCAACAGTTGCAACACCTGACCGACCAGATTACACAAAGCGAGCAGAACCTCAGCGCTCAGCAGCAGGTGTGTCCACTGGCCTGCCCTCCCTGCAGCCCTCCGGCCGACGCTGGCACTGAACCGGCCGCGCTGTCTGCGGTGGTTTCTTTACACGTGCTGCAGCTCTCGCTGGTGGCTCAGACCGCCTCTCGGACACGCGCTCACGCGTTGGCCGTGCCCCTGGCTGCACAGGGCTGTGACGTGCCGAAGCAGCACGCCTGACCTTTGATCCGGTATGTGGCCGGTCTTCCGTGCAGGTGCTGCTGCAGCAGCAGAGCCAGCAGTCGGACGAAGCCATCCGGCGCGCGCAGGACGAGCAGGTGATGGAGCTGGCGCGCGAGACGGCCATCTCGGCCGAGGAGTTTGACCAGGTGCTCGAGCCCATCATCAGCTCATGCACCAAGGACGGCATCTCGCATGGCAAGCAGTGGATCTTTGCCAAGGCGCAGTCGGACCGACACAGTCTGTTCTTGGCGCGCTACCTCCTCCGACGGTGAGTGTTCTGATGTTACCCGGCGCTCCTGTCTGGCGGCGTCCCGGCCGGCCGGGCTGACGTTGCCACGCTCCCGACAACCCGACCCTGTCAGCCACACAGCGCTAGTGGGGTTTATCACTTCGTCTGGCCTTGCTGTGACGCGCAGCGGGCGCCTCTGACTCGGGTGAGTCTCGGTGCGCCGGCTGGGGGCCGCGTATCTCCCTGGCTATCACGGCCCGGTGTGCGTTCACGCGCGGCTCTGCCACGCTCGCGGACACGGGATGGCACTGGTCCGAAGCACCCAGCGGGAGCCGGGCTTCGGTGTACAGCACTGGCCCGAAGCACCCAGCAGGAGCCGAGCTCCGGTTTACAGCACTGACCTGAAGCACCCAGCGGGAGCCGAGCTCCGGCGTACAGCACTGGCCCGACGAGCTCCGGTGTACAGCACTGGCCAACGCAGCAGTCCCGCGCGCGTGCAGGCCTTGTTTTCTCTTTTTCGACTGGTCCAGGCCGCAGAAAATTTAAAGTGTCTCACCTGCATACGTAACGACTGCAGTTTACGGAACGATACTGCTATTACATGGCCATATGATCAGCGTAGTCGGTGCGCCCCGAAGCCCAAATCGCCACCATCATTATCACTGATATTACATCCCTTTGGTGGTCTCACCATGTGTGTGCACACGAACACACAGGGTGCTGCCAGATTCAGGACGAAAGACGGTGCTGAACTGAACCTGGACTTTGAACCAAGTGTGGTTTCTGACACGTTGTTTGAAGTTCATTGTCTGTCTTGCGCTTGCGCATGTCCCCCATTATATCGCTACCAGTCTCTTTGCACACGTTGTCCCCGTCTGTCCTCAGATTGGTTAGTAAACGCGATGAAAATAATATGGTATAACATGCTTTAGAGAAGAGTAGGACACGCTTCCGCTTAGAGCTTTTTCTCCCGTAAACGGCGGATGGAAACCCCTATTTAAGAAGCGTTCTACCAGCTAAACAGTAATTACTGCGCGCGGGGCACGTGGACAGAGAAAGATGTGCGTGTTTTCCTGGTGGATTACCGTAGTCGCATGTAGAACATGCCGTTGACGTTCGGTGGAGCCCAAGCACTTATCTGGGCGTCGCGCGTGGTGCCAGGTCCTCGCAGATTATCTGCTCCGGTCACTGTGACTGTGTTGTTTCAACACCGCCCTTGATAGCTGGTAGGTGGATATTAAAAGCGTCATTATGCAACTGAGTAACGCTACATTTCTGCGTGGTGTCATCGTTATCTCTATAAAATACGGGTAACAGATGTTTGGTGTCTGGAAACTCCACGAACAAACGGGTGTTTGCGCCGCTGCGAAATACGGAGAATATTGAGCTCGCGTCCGCACTGCTGGTGGTGGAGTCAACTCCGCAGTCTGCTGTTCGGCGACGGCGTTGATCGAAGTTTTTTTTGTCGGCGAAGACATCCGTGTGGTCGCCTCACAGCCTCAGTCCAGAGATCACAATACTGCGTTGCACTATCTGTAGCAGACACGCGTGCCTCTGATGTGTATTGTAAGCAGGATGTGTTACAGAGCTTACTCCAGGTGATCACTCCTCGTCTCCAGTATGGTTCTCGTTCTGTCTCCACGCCAGTCGTGATATGCACGGGCGTGCGCCGGGGTTGTGTCGATGCTCCGTGGGACCACTGACACAGATCCCCAGGCGGCGTGTAAGCCGGCCAGCTGACGGACCGCCAGCGGCGTCGACGACCGCTCGGCTATTTGTAGTAGTGGCGCCGGCCGTGGCCGGTGCGGTAGTGGCGGTCCTCGTCTCCGGTGTAGTAGCGCGCGCCGCCCCCGTCCCCGTGGCCCAGACTCTGGAAGCCGCTATGGTCGTGGTCGATGTAGCGCCGGTTGTAGTGGGCGCCGCCGCCCGTGATATAGCCGCGGGCGGCCTGGGGTCGCCACGCCCGGGATGTATCCGTGGAGTGTCCCAAGCCGCCTAGGATGTAGTCGCCGCCACGGTAGCCACCGACCTTGCGGTAGCCGCTGCTACTGCTGCCGTAGCCACTGCCGATGCTGTGGTAGCCACCTCCGCTGCTGTGGTAGCCACCACCGCTGCTGTGGTAGCCCCCTCCGTCGCTGTGGTAGCCTCCTCCGCTGCTGTGGTAGCTACCTCCGCCGCTGTGGTAGCCACTGCCGATGCTTTGATAGCCGCCGCCACCGCTGTGGTAGCCACTGCCGCTGTGGTAGCCGCTTCCGCTGTTATGGTAACTGCCGCTCCCGTGGTAACCACTGCCAACGCTTCCGACTCCGTGATGGCCGCCTCCGCTGTAGCCGTCATGGTAGGCGTTGCCGTGGCGTTTTTTGGTGCCGAGCACGACGACGGTGTATTCCTTGCGGGCAGGTGGCCGATATGTGTGCCTGTTGTAGGAGTGGCCCTTGCTGTGGTCGAAGTGGTCGCGGTGGCGCCGAGAGTCGGACCGGTCATGGTAATATTGTCTGATGTACTTGTACTTGCCGTGCGATTGCCCGTAGTCATAGTCCCTCGCGTAGCCGCGCGAGTAGTCACCGTAGCCGCCGCTGTGGTGAATGGCTCCGTGGTGGTAGCCGTATCCTTTGCCTCCCTTACCGTAGTTGTACACCTTGACGTACCGCTTGCCGTAGCTGCCGCCGTAGCCGTAGTCGCGGGCGTAGCCGCCGCTGTGTCCGTAGCCGTGCCCGCCGCGGTGGTAGTCGCGGCCGTGCTCCGGCTTCGCGGTGCCGCCGTACGAGTACCGGTACCAGTGGTGTCCGGGCGAGCGGTACGGCGGCGGCTCGTCGCCGTACCGGTAGTGGTACGACTGGCCGTCGCCGGCGGCGGCCGCCGCGGCCAGCGCGACGCACAGCACTAGCGGCAGGCAGGACATGGCTGCGATGGCGGTGGCGGCGGCGGCGGCGGCGGCGGCGGCGGGGGGTGCCACTGGCTCGGCCTGCCGCCACCGCCGCTTTATAGGCTGGTGCCTCCCCCGCGCCGGCGGCCGGCGGCGCGCTCATTGGCTGGCGCTGACCTGGCGGGGCGCTGTACAGGGTGACAGGTGCGCGGGGGAGGCCAGGGCCGGAGTGGTCACATAATCTGACCAAATGTCCGGTATTGCTCACGCGCACATTAGAGGTCGTATGAGATTATTTGCCCTGCAAATGGGTTGGGCGAACGGCACCCGTCGTTGATCTCAGGATCCGTGAAAGGTACAAGCACGCAGTGTTCAGGATTAGGTCAGGCTGTAAGAAACGCATGTAACAGTTCGGTAACACCTTGTCATCATCCTTTTTGTCAAGTACGGTTAAGCTGCCTTGTGTGGAGCAGTGCTCTGATAAACATTGGTTGTTCCGTCTGATATCTGATCACGTGTATCTTATCAGCAAGCCTCCGATAGTTATCAGCAAAACTTCGTATTTTTTACTGCATCAGTATACTTTATAACAGTTCTAAGAGAAAAGGAAGACCAAATTACCAATTCCGCGTGCGTTCTATTTCCACACACCGCTTTTGCCCAACCCGTAGCATGATGGCCCATCGGCCATGAGTTTTAACCCATTGTACATCTTGAACAAGAACTAAGTTCTCTTTTGATGGTAGACCAAACTTGATACTGGCCACCGTCTTGGGCATTGAGGTCATAACCAAAACAATGGCTTATCGCACTTTCCAGGGGGGGGGGGGCATGTCAACACGCGCGATAGTCTTGATTTTGACATTTGGATCAACGTCAAGGATTACTCCAGGCGGTATGCTTCTCAAGCAAAATGGAGACCTGGGTCATTTTTGGTCAGTGACCTACTCTGACATTAAAAAGTCCATGAAATTTCTGTTACGGTCCCTGTCGTTAATAAATTCAAAATGAGTACCAGAAGCTGTCTAATCAAGCCTTTGATAAAAAAGGCGGGTTGGTTAAAACCTCGGTGTGACCTTTATACTTCATCCTAGGTCAATGGAATTTGTTGTAATCGTAAATTTGATGGTTTTATTGCCCACGAAACCATTTCAGAGGTGTATGGCTTGGACTTGCGCTCATATGCCGAACAAGGTGGAACGATCCCGTAGAAGTTGCCTTCACTGAAGGCCAAGTCCTGGCTGACCTACCATAGGTCGGCGGCGTTGCTAGGCAAGTCTAATTTTATGCGCCAAAGGTCCGCTACTGCATTGCCTACAGCTATGCAAAGTTTGCTGCCGCTGCGTCGTGCCATTCGGAACTTATTTTGTAAAAGCCTTTGAGAGGGGGTCAAATGGACTCGCTCCGACATGTGCGCTTGTTAAGATGCTGCATAACGCGTATGTCGGTTTAAGACACTTTGTCCGGCAACGAATAATGATTAGAAGCCTTGAATAACTTTTTGGGGTTAATTTTCCCTGAATACTCTGTTTGGGGGGGGGGGGAGGGGGATTTGTGTAGAGAGTAAGAGGTGAAGTACCCGCTAAAAAGTGTGGCTCATACCTTGATCCCACCACAAGGTCGCAGCGCTCCAGTTCGCGGATCATTTTACGTGTGCCTTTTTTGTCCGACGGTATCGCAGAGATTCCATTCTATTCGGTGTCATTGTACGTTACGCTGCGTCCCCGCTCTGCTAGGCAGACCACCCGCGGTATGCTGCCAGCTGACTGCCTCACAGACAGTGCTCCCGTACGAGTCTCTGTTTCGGGGGTCGGCCACTGACGTAACCGAAAGATCCTCCGCTCGATCTCCCGACCTCTGGAACTGCGAAACCTTACCGGAGGTGGCAGTAAGAATAGCAACAGCACACTATGGTGCTAACAATTTCAGTCTGGAGTACAAGCCGTCAATTATTTAACTGGCCTTTATGCGCAACTGTTTCTGTTTTGCAAATTAATATGATGATGCCTATGCCAGGGCAAGTTTGGAAGATGTAGATAGATAGGGAAATGCAATGTATTTGCCACCGTTCAAATCAGTGTCATTAACGCCTCTGACGCGAATATCGTAGCACGGTTTGCGGTTACCCATCATCAGTGTTGGAGCCACCAGCAGCCACTTCCACATGCTACATCCTCCGGGGCCGTTTTTTTTTAGATGACATGGAGCAGACGGCCGAATCCGTTTTACTTCATGGGAACGTCGTGGCTTCTCAGATTCGTCCTGCTCATTACTGACATCAGATTCATAGTTCTGAGTCATCTGAACGTTTTTGGGATGGCGTGCTCGCAAGTTGCATTTTAAAAACAGCATAGTCATGTTTTTCATTTCCCCTACAAAAACGCGGCACGTGGAAAACAGCTATTGCTAAGAATAACTGGTTCGAAATGCTAAATGACCCAAATGTGGCGGAGAGACTGAAGTTGTGCCGACCCGTGTTACGAGCCCGTGGGAATTTGATAAGTTTGCCGGGCGGTAAGCGCCGTCCGGTTTCTCGACGTGAGCGCCGGCCGACGAGCGGCCATTGTTGGCTCTCGAGCGGCCTCTGTTGACTCTCGAGACCCTGCACGACCAGTGCCTTCGGGCCACCCGGCACTCCGCCGGCGCGTACCCACCATTCTTCACTGCGCGATTTTTCGACTGCAATGACCACCTCATTACGGAACGAACTGCACGAACAATGCGACGGAAAACTGTTTTTTATGTACATTGTCCCTCTCATATCTTGAATTTCATATAACCCAATTGGATTTTTCGATGTGGAGTGTGCGCCACCGTTGGGGTTTAATGTCTCCAGGATGTTTGGTCCTGGAGATGATAGCCCTCGTTGCGTGTGCTTGTCTTCTCACGGTTGGTATGGACATGCAGTACTGGGTTAGTGCGCGGATGTTTCACTGCTGATGAAACTGGCTGTTGGTAGATCATTCATATGCGTAGTTGGCTCGTAAGGTAATCTGCAAGGTAAGCCTGACATGCCGATGGCCCATGTGTGTGTTAAACCACGACGGACGTGCCCGACCCACTCGGCAGGGCAGACTAGGCCGAGAACCGAGGCTGGTAGGGGACGTTTTGGCAACGGCGTTGGGATTGGCACCGGCTCACTGAATTGACGGTCCTCTCGCGTAGGTAGCTCAGCGAGTCGGACTCGCTTGACTGCGGTATGGGCGGTGTGGGCGGGGCCACGCTGGAGGTCAAGCTGGTCGCTATGAGTGGCTGATGACAGGATGTGGCGTTGTTTGCTCCTGCCGAATCGCGTCGTATCCCCCCCCCCCCCCCCCCATTAGCACCGCATGCCCAGGTGCCTGGTGCGACGCTCGCCGTGATTCTGTCTGGGTTCGTTGCGGGTGATGTAGCTGACCGGGGGCCCAGGCGGTGTCGCACTGTGCTGCCGTGACCCCACAGCGCGGTGTCGCACTGTGCTGCCGTGACCCCACAGCGCGGTGTCGCACTGTGCTGCCGTGACCCCACAGCGCGGTGTCGCACTGTGCTGCCGTGACCCCACAGCGCGGTGTCGCACTGTGCTGCCGTGACCCCACAGCGCGGTGTCGCACTGTGCTGCCGTGACCCCACAGCGCGGTGTCGCACTGTGCTGCCGTGACCCCACAGCGCGGTGTCGCACTGTGCTGCCGTGACCCCACAGCGCGGTGTCGCACTGTGCTGCCGTGACCCCACAGCGCGGTGTCGTGTCGCACTGTGCTGCCGTGACCCCACAGCGCGGTGTCGCACTGTGCTGCCGTGACCCCACAGCGCGGTGTCGCACTGTGCTGCCGTGACCCCACAGCGCGGTGTCGCACTGTGCTGCCGTGACCCCACAGCGCGGTGTCGCACTGTGCTGCCGTGACCCCACAGCGCGGTGTCGCACTGTGCTGCCGTGACCCCACAGCGCGGTGTCGCACTGTGCTGCCGTGACCCCACAGCGCGGTGTCGCACTGTGCTGCCGTGACCCCACAGCGCGGTGTCACCCTGCTGCCGCGACCCTCCAGTCGGGTGTCACACGCGACCCCGCAGTCTGGTATCACACCGTGTTGCTGCGACCCTGCAGTCAGGTGTCACACTGTGCTGCCGCCACCCCGCAGTGCGGCGCCCCCCGCACAATGACGCCGTTCTGGGAACATCGTCAATGGAGGTGGCGCGACGCGACAATGAGTCGTCAACGGCAAAGTCCGTGTTCATGATAACGGTTGGCCACTGTTTACTGCCTGAGCCGGAAAATGCAAGATGCGTGATCTCAGTCTGTCAGCTACCTTTTTATTTAGTCCCAGGTAGCAGAAGGATGGGTCAAGCTGGGATTTACGCTTCAGAAAGACCTCAAAGCCGACAGTTCGAATAAAAGCAGCGGTATGCCGTCCACGCCGAGATGTCATTGTTTGGTACAGCGAGGTTAGACCTGGGCGTCCATGGCCGGGCGCAGACACCATGGGTGTAGTGAACTACGTCACTGCTTACTGTAGTAATTTTACGAGTGTCTTCAATCCCAGGTCCTCCGTCATCATGAACGAGAAGTCAAATACGCTGGATGAATGGCAGGTCGGAACGAGTGTTTCACATCAGCCCAATAAGATATGCTGGGTGGACGCTGGACGTGAGTGCCTTGTCAGGAGGCACGTCACCCCGTCACAGGCCACAGTGTGCCATCGTCTCCCGGCCCCGCCCCTCACAGTAACTCTCATCAAAGGTGACAGGTCGCCACCCTCCCCGTCACAGGTCAGCCTTCGACAGGCACAGGTCACTGCTATGAAATCTGACCAAGCAACCGGTGTGCCGGTAAACCAAGATAGTCGTCTCTTGAAAATGACACTTCTCTTCTAGACACCTTACAATATAGGCTACCATGAAGATATAATTTGAGCACGTTGGTCGTTGTACTCGTGGTCCTTGACACGTGCCATTTGCCTGTTAATATGTTGGATATGCTCGTGGGAACAATTTCGGTCCACCGCCAAAATTTGAACGAAGTGCGTAGAAATTGGTGACCTCTCGGCCTGACATGTATGACATTCTGCAGTGCATTCGCATTATGTTGGCTTTTACGTAGGCGAACAGGACGCTAGCACCAGTCCGATATGTAGCCCATACGTGCACCATGTTTAAGCCAAAGCTTGCAAACACATCGCAATGTAAAGATCTAACAGTCGGCAAATAGAGTTTCTTGAAAATGGTCAGATGCCGAACTTTGTAGTAAGTTTGTAGGCGCATTTTTTAATCTGCCTCGTCCCTTGAAACCTTTGTGGGAATTGCGTTTACCTTTCAATTAAGATTTCTTTGAACTTGTATCATTTTATTGTTG
>NW_023596297.1:37089200-37259200 GCF_011947565.3 Pollicipes pollicipes | reverse complement strand
GGAGGCGAGCTGGGCGTTGGTACCCCCCCCCCCCCCCGCCCTCCTTACTGAGTCTGTTTAAATGGACGCTGCTTGGCTTATCCACAACTTTTTCTTGTCCTGAAGCGAATTATGCTTGAAGCGATTAGACCTGTGACCCGGGCAAGCGAAGGCTCGAACCTTGAGGTGGATGTCTTAGGTAAGTGGTTACAATGCCGAGGCATTAGCGGCTTTGCAGTCTCCTTCAAGGAGCCGGGTACCGGCGGAAATGGTGCTGCGTGCCGACTGCACTCTAGACAATCGCCGGGCGTGGCGTGGCGTGGCGGGCGCGGGCAGGTGGGAGTCGGCACGCGCCGCGCCGGAGGCTGTGCTCAGACTTGCCGTGAGCGGTATGGAAGCCTTGATGTTGGGCCCATTTTGTGAGTCACGCAGGGCCGTTTCCGACTCCGTTTATCTCACCCGCAGCGCGGTGGTGCGTACAGATGGGGCCGACTGACACACCATCTGCCGTGCATAGGTCACCTCACCAGGGTGGCACCGCTGCCGGACTGGTCGCTATCTTACAGATGGGGCCGACTGGTTCACTATGTGCCGTGCATGAGTCCCCTCGCCGGGGTGGCACCGCTGCCGGACTGGCCGGTATCTTACAGATGGGGCCGACTGGTTCACTATGTGCCGTGCACGTGTCACCTCGCCGGGGTGGCACCGTTAACAGCCTGGCCGGTGGCGGTCTCTAAATCCTGCTACAGCACGCAGCCCGGTGTCTGGGTATGCAGGGCGGCGGCTGTGCCGTCCGGCAGGCCTGTGAGCCTCGGCCTGCAGACGGTGGCTGTGAGCCTCGGCCTGCAGACGGTGGCGCGAGACTCGAGCGTCGTAGCCGGTCTCAGGCGTTTGGCTGTGACGTCCGCCTCCGTGACCGGCAGAGTGGTGGCTCCGGGCGTCTCGTTCAACCTGAAGCTGCACATTATCTACCTGCTAAACGACGTGCTGCACCACTGGTGAGTCCGACGGCTCATTCAACTGCTCTGTTGCACCAGTGGTGCGTACAGCTGCCCCTTCAACTGCACTGGTGCACTATCGATGAGTGTGATGTGCCATACCACCGCGCCGCTGGTGTCTATCGCGTCGTTAGACTGCTTTGCACCAGGGTTCAGTGATGCCTCCGCCTTCGTTGCGTGGGACCGCTGATCTTCGCTGGCAAAACCACGCATTGCGTCTGAGCATCACAATATATATATATATATATATATATATATATATATATATATATTATATGATACTATAGGCACATTTCCGAGGTAGCGCCACAATTGTTACAGTGTGCTATCGCGCCTGTGGCGCAACCTGACACAGTGTGCTATCGCGCCTGTGGCGCAACCTGACACAGTGTGGCCCTTGCCAGTGTCCGGAAGAACGTGAACGGCCTGCACCAGTGTCTGGAGTCGGTGGTGGTGCCCATGTTCTGCAACACCATGATGGCCGCCAACCAGGAGCAGAAGGCCAAGCTCAACAAGGTGCGGCACGACCCCCAGCGTCGCTGGTTCGGACCAACGGGTGTGCTGGTCCGCTGGTGTGTCAGAGCAGCGACCTGACAGGCGTGGTGGGGCAGCCCTCAGCGTCGCTGGTTCGGACCAGCGGGCGTGCTGGTCCGCTGGTGTGTCAGAGCAGCGACCTAACCGGCGTGGTGGGGCAGCCCCCAGCGTCGCTGGTTCGGACCAGCGGGCGTGCTGGTCCGCTGGTGTGTCAGAGCAGCCGCCTGACCGGCATGGTGGGGCAGCGACTGGTCGGAGAGAGCAGCATGAATGGGCCTCGACCGACATCATGGCTTTTATTGCCAACTGCATATAGTCGTGCTCAGCACTGGCCGATTTGTTAGGTGTGTTTTGGTTAATGGGTTCCCTGCGCCACAAAAAGTCTGCAACATTTTGGCATTAGGAGGATAGAGCCCAAGAGAGACGAGTGTGCATCATCTGACAATGGACACCTGACATCAGGTGCATCATCCCGACAATGTCTTAGTCTTTAGCGCTACGACCGAGTACAAATCGAAACCGTGGGAATATTCCACCTGATCTGAATTTGCTGGGGTTGGAAAGGGGCTTTAGATTGATTATTTTCTGATTCTTGAAGAACAGACTTTTGTGAGACCGTATTTGTTTAAACAAAAAGTCTTCAGAAAGGTTAGCGTAATTGGCTGGCACCCGCATGTGCTGCTGATGTACTGTGCTTGCATGAGGGACCTCACGCCCGTCTGTCTCGTTCACAGCTGCTGACGCTGTGGGAGTCGAAGGCCAACTACTTCTCGGAGTCGGCGCTGTCGCAGCTGAAGGAGGCACCGGCCTCGTGGCAGGCGTACCAGGCCGACCTGCTGGAGCAGCACGCCGCGCAGATCGCCGCCGTGTCGGCCGCCACCAAACAGCAGTTCGACAGTTATAAACAGCAGCACGAGGCGTTCGTGCAGCACGCGCTGCAGCAGATCCAGCAGCTGCAGCAGCAGCTCGAGATGGAGCAGCAGGTGTGGGGCGGATGCCGCCGCACCGCCAGACGCAAGCTGGTCGCATACTAAGGAGATGCTCCGTGTGCTTAGTGTTGTGCTAGCAAAGGAATGTCGCCGAAGGTTTTTTTTTAACAAACTCCGTTTTATCTGTTAGTGACGCGGCGCGATTCCTAACGTCATGCGACGATACAGCGTTCCTGACAGAAGCGTGTTGCCAATGTCGCGGATCATAACAGACCAGTGTACATTGGTGGGTGCCTTTGGCCGTCGCGGTACGTGCGGTCCAGACCATCTGTCCTGTTCTGTTCTGTTGTGGACTCATTGATCAGCGGTCCGTTTTCGTGCCGGAGCTGTACCAACCAGCGCGCCGACTGGCCCATTGACGAACGTCCTTCGCCAGGCGGCCGCCATGCCGATGGTGGACCTGAGTCGGCCGCCGCCCGGCTTCACCAACGAGCCGGCCGTCAACGACGACGACCTGGTGCCGTCCGTGCCCTACTTCGACCTGCCGGCCGGCCTAATGGCGCCCATGATCCCGGTGAGCCGCTGCCCGGCTGGTGGCCGGCGCCGAGCGGGCAGTAGGTCCGGCCGTCCGGCTAGTGGCCGGCGCCGAGCGGGCAGCAGGTCCGGCTGGCGGGCGGCGCCGTGCGGGCAGTAGGTCCGGCCGTCCGGCTAGTGGCCGGCGCCGAGCAGGCAGCAGGTCCGGCTGGCGGGCGGCGCCGTGCAGGCAGCAGGTCCGGCTGGTGGCCGGCGCCGAGCAGGCAGTAGGTCCGGCCGTCCGGCTGGCGGGCGGCGCCGAACGGGCAGCAGGTCCTGCCGGCGTTACGCGGGCAGCGCCCACGTTCCACGGATTTTGTGCGTCTCACGGTGTCTGAACGAAATGGGTCCTGTCTTCCGATGCCCAGCTCGTGCTGAGCGCCTTCCTCTGCATCGTTTGTCACCCTGCGACGCGCGCTGTGACCCGGTCCGTGACGGGCGGAGTGCGCTGCGGTGGGCGCCGCGCCCTGACCGTCTGTCCTCTCCCTCTCACCGTAGATCGAGGCCAACACGTACCGGTCGCTCGACCCGGCCGCCATCCGCCTGCCGCCGCCTGCGCCGCCGTCCGAGCGGTTGCTGGCCGCCGTCGAGGCGTTCTACGCGCCGGCCAGCCACGACCGACCGCGCAACAGGAACCTGCGGCCTGAGGACCTGCCCAACAGACGCGACCGGTGAGTGGCGCCGTTCGGCCGCGGCCGACCGACTCCGCCTGCGCTCGCGGCGGGGGCGCGGAACCAGCAGCAGAGGATGGCTGGAGCGGGGGTGTCTTCCAGGTGACTCGTGTCTCATGTCATCTGGTTTGTGTCAGTGGATATGCTACTCTGGCTGCTAGGGAATACTGAGACGGTCTGGGTCAGTCATGTCCGTGCGAATGGCAGCAGGCGCCGGGGCGGTTTCGTTAGTTTGGGTGTCTTAAAAGAGTCGTGCTCCAGATGCCTAATTTTCAGGTGATGAGTTTGGTTGCGGGCAGCATCAAACATCGCACTGGGTCGGATCGGTTGCTGCACCGTCGCGCTGCGCCCCGGGATCAATGTCACAAGCCATACTGATACAGGTCTATGTTTAATGTTTCTTGAACGAGTAGAGAATTATGATTACTAAAAGCAGCTTTTCTCCCGCAGTAAATTCCGAATAGCTGAATTCACATGCCTGTGTGTTTCCTGTTCCCATTGCCACCTTTAAGTTCTACCTTCCACTGTAGCCATGGCAATCGAAACGCTGTGAGAATGCGAGTACCACTCGGTGTAGCCGTTTTGATTTGTGCCAGTTAGGGGTTGATACATTTTTGTAAGTCACGTATATTCGATATGGAATACCTGCAGCGCTCCCATTAACACATAACAGTCCGTCTGTAGACAAAACCGGAAAACTGTTTAAGGTGGCGAGCTCACGCAATCCAAGTAATTTGCTATACAGGGGGCTACAAGGGACACACCACGGGCGCGCCTGAAGCAGGTCCGCGGCCTTGCGGCACCCACCGCGCGCTGCCCATGAAGCAGGGCCGCGGTTGTGCGGCACCCACTGCGCGCTGCCCCTGGAGTAGGGCCGTGGTTGTGCGGCACCCATTCTGCGTTGCCCCTGAGGCAGGGCCGCGGTTGTGCGGCACTCACCTCGCGCTCAACAGCCCAGTCATGGCGGTGCCGTTTGGCGGCGGCCAGTTCCTCGTATTTTAACGAGGCGTGAAACAGCCATACTCATTCAACGTTCCTGTAAATGACAATGGGTGCGCATGTACACTAAGTGGCGCACAAAGATACTAGGCAGACAACCCACAAATAAGGCAGCATTGTCGTAACACGTCGTGACAGAACTAGTGTGTCAGTCGTGAGTGCGTGCAACAATGCGACGTCTCATCCCGCTGCTTTGGGTGGAACTCCCTCCACTCCACCCCACCCCACACCACCCATTGGGCCATCTCTTACAAAGAACGTTGCAGAATTATTGTAGTGTGAAGGGAAAACTCCTGGCAAAAGAGAGACGCCAGTGAAGTAGGGGCGAATCCCGCAGCTTTGGTATTAAACTGCAAACAACGTTCCGCCAGGCCCGAACCTCTTTCTGTCCAAAGGAGTGTCCGGTTCATGGTTGGGCGGATCAGAGTGATATTGCTGAACCTGCTCAGGGCGAGCTGTACCTCGCCGCGTGTCGTGCCCAGGGTTAGACGGTCCTGGCCGGCTGCCTCGTGTCTCCGCCGCTCTGACGGTCGCCGTGTCGTGCCCGGGGTTAGACGGTCCTGGCCGGCTGTCTCGTGTCTCCACCGCTCTGACGGTCGCCGTGTCGTGCCCGGGGTTAGACGGTCCTGGCCGGCTGCCTCGTGTCTCCGCCGTTCTGACGGTCGCCGTCTGCGTCCGCAGCGACGGCTGGGAGCAGTTGGCGCTGTACGAGTTCTACAAGGCCAAGAAGGCGGCGCGCCGCCAGCTGGAGAAGGAGGTGGAGGAGGGCCAGCGGGACGAGTCGCCACCGCCCTCGCCCATCCGCTCGCCCTCCACCTCGCGCTCGCCCACGCCCGTCAAGGAGCGTCGCTACTCCAGGTCAGCTGGGCGCGACCGCAGCCAACCCACGCCCGCTTCAGATCGGCCAGGGACAGGCGGGGTTTTAGCGCAATAGCGTGACGCCGGCTGTATTGACATGTTTGGTAAACATTGCTGTGGTTTCGTCATCTGGTCACGAGAGTCTTAGCCATCCTCGTACACTGGGTGCTCTTGTGCGTCTTCTATATCGTGGCTATCAGTCAGCACTGGTTCGTGTGGTTGTCGCTAGCTCCCGTCGGAAGCCTGCATTGGACCTGGTGGAGCGGCCGCCCCGTGTGACGCCCCCTCCCCCGCCGACAGCGCGTCCCCAGAGCCGGAGGAGCGGTCACGGGCCCGGCGGCGCCGCTCCCGCTCCGGCTCCGGCTCCGGCTCCGGCTCCGATTCGTCATCCCGCAGCGGCTCGCCGGCGGCCACCGACAGGCGCAGTCCCACGCCGCCCAGCTTCGCGTGAGTACAGACCGCCGACGGCAGGGCGCCCGCCGCGGAAACCTGCCGAGGTCACTCCCGAGACCACGGCGCGCTGCTGGGCTCGCCTGAGTCGGACTCTGACGGGTAGGCGCTGCTGGGAATGATCCGAAGCACGGTTTCTGATGCTCTGCCCTGGAAGGGGGGGGGGGGGGGCGGGGGGTAAACTGCACTTGATGGCAATACGTGTATTGTCATTGGACGCCACTATGTGCACACACTTATGGTGAGATCTGGCGCAGCTTTATTTAATATGCGTCGAAACACAGTAGAGATATCTTGGTCTCAGCGCGATTCAAAACCATTTACCAATGACGTACGTAATCGCCATCTCCCACACAACTTTTGGGGGTTTTCTATAGCCTCGGCCGCGGTGTTTTTTTGTGATCATTGGAGCTATGGCTTGCTAAAACCCAATTCACCAAGTTAAACACGAAACATACGCAGTTTTCATATGTTAAAGAAATAAACCCGTTGGAATCGGTCAGCAAATCACTATTTTTCCCATGCATGGTGATGCAAGGTATTCGGCCTGGCCTGAATAGTGGCTGCCCATGAGTGGGGGCCGACCTCCAGCCCCGGCTCCGGTCGCGGCTGGGGTCCCTGGGACGGTGGGTCACACGGGTCTAGCCTGTAAAGATACTAGCCTGTGCCGTGTTTCGTATCAAGTTCTGTACTGATGCATAGCATGATAATTGTTTTGCATAGCCCGATTTATAGCCAGATTGCTTGACAAATTACTGTAGGGTCAGTTCTGCAGAACTGTATAAAATGTGTGACCATACAGACAGACCGTGCATGATGGTAGCTTATGCGTATCATGTCGAGTGCAAGATCTTTGCGCCCTGTTCAGAAAGTCGTTACCGTCTCTCTGTTTGGAACATTGCAGTTTTTACGTGATGCGATTGCCCGTTCTATGAGCCTTTTGTATAGACAAACCTTTTACCATGGACAGGGACACCCATTTGCATATGCGAAGTCCCTTTTAAGGTAATTGGATGAGTTGGAGACCGAGTATGTCGTCGATGCGTTCCTAAGCTGAAAATATAACAAATTGATGCGAGGAAGTCCGACTTGTGTTGCAGGTTGTGTTTGTTAACCGTACGTGAGTGCAGGTGCGTGAGCTGTGTGTTACAATGCTGTGCGGTGCCGCCGTGTATACACGCACTGAGTGAGCGCGCGCCGCGCTCCTCTGTGAGCCCGTCTGTCCGTCTGGCGGCGTGTGACGCGCCGTCACCCCTGCCGACAGTGGGTTCGGCGCTGGCACCCCGGCTGCCGCCACCAACACGCGCCTGGACGAGAGCAACAAGGGCCATCAGCTACTCAAAGCCATGGGCTGGGGTGGCGCCGGCCTCGGCAGCAAGGAGCAGGGCATCGCCGAGCCCATCTCCGGCGGGGAGGTGCGTCTGTGCCCGCGGCCGCGCCGCCGCTGACGTCTCCCATTTACAGACGAAAGCCTGCTCAGCACCGCTAGCTGTGACGCTCCTTCTGTCAGGGTCGTATTAACATACGGGTGCGGATTGCGGGAGTGCTCCAACGACAGACGCAGGAGCGTCACAGGCTACAGAGGGCCAAGGGGAACACCCTACTTGTCCTGATATTTAGGTGTCCTTTTGAAACAAGTTGTCTCATGTGCGCTATTTCATGTAACAAGCACTGTTTTCCGTAGATGTTTGACGCTCGCCCATGTACGTCCGTCGCTGCAGGACGTCGAGGCTGGCCATGGTGTTGAGGATTACCTAGACATACCAGACATCTCGCAGCCATGGAGTGTAAATGCGCCGTTTATGCATGAATGACGTCATGGCCACAGGACGAGCGCTCACAAATAACGGGATGGCGGCCTGGAAAATCTTCACGTCACATAGCCACTAACAGTAGCGAAACCAAGCGCCATGTATAGACAAGGTTACTCATTTTCATTCATTTTCTCCTGCCCTGGTAGTATGGGGTGAGGCCCCGTCTCCTCGTTACGCTATGTCGAGCGTACCGTCTATTTGGCACTTCTTCAGTGAGAGACGCGAAACAAATATCGGTTGTGTTCCTTGTCACGACAGAAAACGAGTGGCATCTGTCTTGAAACTTTTTTTAAATAGTTGAGCATGATTTGCAACCGCACCTGAGCACGACGGTTCGCCGTCCAAGGCCTCTCCCTCGCTTGTTACGTCTCCGTTACGCTCTATCAGCCCCTCCCATGCATAACGTAATCCACGCACGGCCCCTCAACTTGACGATTTCAAGATTTCAGCCACGCATACTGAACTGAAAGCTGAACACCATCCCGTCCTTCGTAGGACTCAATCTAACGCCCGACGACGGCAGGAGAACCAGCAGCTGGCGGAAGCGTTGTGTACACGCTAAGACATTAGACGATGACGATTGTTAGAAGAATCATTCCATCCATGATATTATACCTCATCGCAATCATTCCGTAACATTCTAGCTCCGTTGTTGTGTCGCAGGTGCGAGACCGCCAGGATCAGTACAAGGGTATCGGCGTCAACCTGCACGACCCGTACGAGAACTTCCGCAAGAGCAAGGGTCAGGCCTTCATCTCGCGCATGAAAGAGCGTCAGGAGGAGATGTTGCTGCCTGTGCCACCGAAGACGACCTAGGCTACGGGCTGAACCCCCGGCACGTTACGGCACCCATCTCCGCTACCGCCCGGAGGCGTTGACACCGCCCATGCCGAGGAAGTGTTGAACGGAGTGGCACGACGGCTGCCCTTGTTTCTGGCGCGGTCCGGTGATCTCGGCGTCGCCCATGCTGGAACCGCTGCTGGGACTGACGGTCATGGCTGCGGCATCTGAGAGCGCCTTTTTAGATTAGCGGCCAACGTGATTGATTTCCAGGCGCCTGCTGCGCCGGGCACGAACTGAGTGGTGATATGGATTAAAACCACGTGTGACGCAGCGCGGCTTCTGCTGCATTGGATCGATGTCCGATGTAATACATCATCATTGCAGAACCCAGGAGCCTTTTTTCGGATCGGGCCTTGTCTCTGGAAAATAAAACGATCTGATGTCTGCCGTTGGGAATGCTCTGACGTCGCGAACATAGCTGTGGGTCAAACCGGCGCGGTTTAGTCCGAAGAGCAAATCGGACAGACGGATAAAACCCGGGCGGTGTCCTCACCACCGCTACTCACCAATGCGCTCGGACGCTGCGCCCTGCATTCACGTTACTACCGCTTGTGAGAACGCCGCTCAAAGTCGGAGGCAAAGGAAGGATGTGACTTTGAATGCGCTCAACTTTCATCGGTGTACACATTCACCTGCGTCCTTTTCCGTTGCGTCTGGTATCGCCATGGGGCAGAAACGCCAGACGTGCGACGTGGATCGCTTGCACATGTGTGGCTGTTAAAGCATTAGCATAAAGGTAAAGTGAAACCGTACCAAACGGTCTTCTGCAACCGCTCCCCGAATGGTCCCGATGAGCGATGTAATTTGTTCGTGCAGTGCGGCGTGCCTTGTCAGCTATTCTCAACGCGCGTTGTGCCGTCCTCAATAACGGGACCTTAGGAACGGGTGCGGTTTCCAAGTAACGTGACAACGCTTGGTAGTTGTCCTTCGAGCTACGGTCACTTACCAATTGGTGGCGTCAATTATCCGTTACCCCGGTCTGATGACATCGCGCGGTAGGTACACGCGTAAATCCACGCATTCAGGGAAATGTGGCCGCAATCACGAAGTGAATCCTTTGCCATAGCGACAAAATCAGGGTTTCATGTCAAAGTGTCTTGGCTTCGAGCGGAATCCTGCGGTCTGCCAACGCGAGCAGCGCTGTTGCTGTTTGGGAAAGGTGGGTTCCATGCTATGGATGTAACGCGCTCTTATTAGCTCAATGTTTGGAATAGCTTTATATGGTGTGATCTTGATTTGGTGGTCGCAGTGCTACTATGCTCCCGTTCAATCGGAATGGCGTGCTGATAGATATGATAGATGTTTTTATTTGTACTTAATAACTGCCCGAGTGTATTCAGAATAGATGCATAACAGCTAAAATATTTTGAGTGGTATTGGATATATTTTCAGGGCATTCAGCTTAATGATCATATAGGACATAACTTTTGCAATTTTGCATGCCTGGAATGAGGATATTTATTTTAACTATGGTGAGGTCAGTATATTGTGAACTTTCAGATTTGGCATGTCCCATTGGGAAGCAGGAGAAGGGCCAGGAGCACCAGGAGGCAGCTATGTGGAGGGGGTAGGGGATGAAGTGCTTTTGACTGCCACATTCATTATTATTGCCATCTCTTCTGTGATACTCATCTTCAGGTAGGTGCTGTGAGTATTCTTCAAGTGGTAACCCTCCCTTTTTAGAACAGTGATCAGCACTGTGAGCATTATTGGCATTACTTAAAGAATATCAGTGCTGTGCTGCTTATTAGGCTCTCATCTAAACTATGATTGCATGGAAGAATGGAAGCAGTAAGGCTGTAGATTATTGTGTTTTTCATTAGTGGGGTGGGTGCTTTCAGGGGCCATCTGTAACCCATGGCATGCGATGAGTTGTATTTTTAAAAAAAAAAACATCAGAGAGGTGCTTTATTTCCATGTCAGACACTCCACAGATTAGGTTTGACTTTGCAAGGTGGTACAATTTCACCAAATTATGTTCCAAATTGTATCCCTTGATTTAATTTCCTGTGGAAATCTAAACCTATTGATGTTCCTGATTATTTGCTTCATGTTTTGTAGTCATGATATAATAACATCAATTTCCCAGACCAACCCTGAACTGGACAGCTCTATTTGGCCAGCAATTTGGTGCTCCAGTATTGCATCAAAATGGCATGCCAAATCAAGGTATTGTTCTTGCTTCATTTTTATGTATTTCCTTAGGTCTGGCACTGTCAGCACATGTTGATTTCTAGATTTTCCTTCCTGAGTGCAGCTATTTATATTTAGTGTGCTTTTGACAATTGCTGTAGCAGCTGTGTGCTTCCCAGCTGATGAGATGTGGTCATGTGATAAGTTGCCTTTCATCACTGGAAGCAGTGCATATTATTCCTGTGGGGTTAAGTTACCTTTCATTGCTGGAAGCAGTGTGTATTACCTCTGTGGAGCTACATGGAAAGAGCAGAGGCAAATTGGTCTTTCTCCTCCCCAATCATACTAAGTCTGGATAGGTTCCATTGCCACTGCTACTGACCATGTCCTGATGGCTGCCCAGCTCAGGCAGATGGTATGGCAGCACCCAGGGTGGCTGCCGTGCCGCCGACGCCAAGGCCACGTGACCGGCGACGCAGCGCTGACTCAGGCTGCGCTATCTGCCTGGCTGACAACATCCAGCTTGGCATTGAGACCAACTGTGGCCATATCTTCTGTGCCCAGTGCCTGTTCACCTACCGCGACCATGGTAGCTTCGTCGGCCCCATGAAGTGTGCGCTCTGCCGACAGCCGGTGCGTGCAGGATGCTCGGTGTCATTCAAAATACAAGAGAAGTTTTCTTAGTTCTGTAGATAGCATCCCTGATGAATGTGCTCAGTAAAAGTGGCGGGACCGCTCTTTCAACTCATCTACTGATGTGATCATGGGCTGCCTTATTGGCATCTGGGAAATTTGTTTCTTTTCATCCATAATGATCTTCTGGCAGGCTTATTTTGCTCATGTTTTTAATTCTAAGCTCATTTCTCTTGTGCTATTTCGGACGAGCTTGTTGATAATCTTCTACCGGATCCTGCTGCCAGCCGTGATCGCCGGCTAGCTGGCAGGTGCGCGGCGTCACTCGCGTCCCGGATCGCCGTCTCTCCCGCTGTCGGCCCGTCAGGCGGCTGACCGCCACCGCGCCGCCAGGTGACGCTGCTGTTCCCGAGCTTCACCGAGGACGAGCTGAATTCGGCCGAGCTGGAGGAGATACAGGCTCGCGACCGGGCCCGTCACGAAGCCAGCAGATACAACCGGCGCTTCTCGGGCGAACCGCGCGAGGTGAGGCGCCGCTGGCTGGTCGGAGGCTAGCGTGGGATGGGCGCTGCTGGCTGGTCAGAGGCTAGCCGCGGGAAAGGCGCCGCTGGCTGGTCAGAGGCTAGCGCGGGATGGGCACCGCTGGCTGGTCAGAGGCTAGCGCGGGATGGGCGCCGCTGGCTGGTCAGAGGCTAGCGCGGGATGGGCACCGCTGGCTGGTCAGAGGCTAGCGCGGGATGGGCGCCGCTGGCTGGGCGGAAGCCGGCGCGGGCGTTGAGGGTGCGAGCCAGTGACCGCAAGTGTTTTGTGGCTGGCCCTGCTTCCCAAAGGATTTTTTTTGCAAAGTAATGGGCGAGACGTATTTGACATTCAAGTGGGCTCCCATGCCTAACGTAGCAGCAGTCCTGTACCGGCAGCCTGACAGACGCGTCGACAGGGAGTGGGCAGGCCGGAAGGCGGCGGCGCCGTGTGCTCGATGGTTGGTGCCGCCGTCGGGCGGGCGGCTGCCTGCCTTTCGGGCCTTCGTGACGCTACCACGCCCGCCGCCAGTTGATGGAGTATCTGCGCGACCTGCCCACGCTGATGCGCCACCTGTGGGCCGAGTTCTTCAGCGAGGGTGGCCTGTTCCTCATGTTCCGGATCCGCGTGGTGGTCTGCTTCCTGGCGGCGCTGCTATACGTGGCCTCCCCGCTCGACATCCTCCCGGAAGCCGTGTTTGGTCTGCTCGGCCTCTTCGACGACATATTCATCATGGTGCTTATCATGATCTACGTCAGCGTTATCTATCGTCGTTACGTGGCCGCCCGCGCGTGACTCGTCTGCACGGCGGGTCACGTTGGGCGGGGCGGGGATATCTGCACGTGTTCTATCATAGGGTCAGAGAGCGAGCGTGGATGGTGTGTTTGAAGACGCCCGGCCACGCGTCTGGGGCAGACGGGCTGCTTGGCTGGGTTTGGTGCGGGGATGTGGTTCTGACTCGGGACGCCAAGCGTAGGCCATGAGAACTCAAGAGCACCGTTCTTTGTGAGTTCCCTGTGCCCGGATTCTGGCACGAGCCGTGGAATGTCGTGACACGTGCGACATCCGGGACGGGTGCCTTCCCAAAGTTACCCCTCCAGTCTGGCATTGCTTTGACGTCGGTGTTTTTAATGACTGTAGGTCATGTTACCCTTGCGGTTGCAACTATCTGGCGTCTGTCACTTTTGTGTTACACTTGCCGCTGTAACCCCGTGACCCCGCTTCGCTACGTTCATGTGACGTTGGCCTTGCCGCCCTTGCCTGGCGAGGTGGTGACTGCGAATGGCTGCTGCGGGCCCCCTGTGATACGGTCAGGCCGTCGCCAGGTGCCGGTCGCCGGCTGCTCTGGTGCGCCTGAGTGGTGCTCGTCGTCGGCCTCCCACTGCTGTGAGGTCGTCGCCTGTCCGGGGTCTCCATACATCCGGTGCTGTGCGCGGCGCTGTGTTGTCGCGCTGTCTGCCGTCCGGACGGCCGCCGCTGAGGCTGGCGTCCGCGGCGTCACCACCTGGCCCGTGCGGAACGGGGCCCGGCCTGTCGCGGCCGTGCCCCCAGCTGCCGTCCACGACCTGTCAGGTTTCCTGGCTCTCCGGGCCTAGTTAACCCGAGCACAGTGTCGGCACACACCAGATAATAGACGCCGAGAATATGATGCGCGCAGCCAGTATCCGGACTTCACTGAATGTGATTGAGTGGACTTCGATCGAATGCAATTACACGAGTTGCGCGCGCGCGACGCTGGTGACTGGCGTAAACACTGGGTCGTCGCGGTGTATATTCTCGCGACGACACGATTAAATGATTCAGCATTGCGGGATCGAGATCGGTGTCATACGTGCATGGGGCGTGCGAGTGACGGGGATGGTTTCAAGCCACGTTGATGGTGCAGGCCGAGTACAGCTGAGAGAAAGATCACCTGGCGTGTGGTGCGCACCGACAATTCACGGTCGGGTGAGACAGCAGCTAATGGCTGATTCGGAACTACAGGCACTAGTGCCGGATCCTACGCACCAAAGGGCTTGCGAAGCAGATAATTTAGATGGCTTATAAGGCGCCCTCACCACTCGCACCGCATCCAGACCGGTGACATGAATATGTATGTATATATACAATGACATCCACTCAGCATAAGCCGGGTCACAATGACTGGCGGCGAGACGCCCGTTACCACTATCCGATCGCTGTGTGGTTTTGCTTCGTTGTCTCGCAGCTCAACGAGGCTTGCGTAACAACCAAGTTATAGAACATCGGGCTCAGCGTACCACTATCACTTCTAGGGGCGCAGCAGTCTTAGTAGGGGAGGCGGTTACAGGGTTCACAAATTTCCTCCTGATAAAAGGCCCCTCATCCCCTAGAATGTCGATTTGGCCCACTTTTGGGCGGGGCATGACGTTCTACATGACGTACATGACGTCCTAAGCAGTCTTAATAGGGGAGGCGGTTACAGGGTTACAGGGGAGGGTAGTAGGGGAGTGGGGGAGGCGGTTACAGGGTTCACAAATTTCCTCCTGATAAAAGGCCCCCCATCCCCTAGGATGTCGATTTGGCCCACTTTTGGGCGGGGCATGACGTTCTTCCCGTTAATTACATATTTTGCATTCTTAAACTGAAGCAAGCTAGAACCTAAAGCTGAAATAAGCCTGAAAAGAATTCCACAAACCTTCCCGAGCAGTGGTGAACTCAGAGGGGGGGAAGGGTGTGCACGTGGCTGTCGCCCGTGGGCCATGGCCTTAGCATGGCCCCGAGCCGGTAGAACAGCCGCAGTTGGTTAACACAAAACGCATCAAAATTGGAGGCATTTGGCCCTCCCGGAAACCAAGAACAGCGGCAAGCGAGAGTGAAGGGCCCACGAGCGGACAAAGACAATTCTTCGCTGATTTAGAATGCGGTGATTGGGAGATTTTAAGGCTCAATGGGCTATCCAGAGGCCCTTCGCAGCGGCCCATAACTGACCGAACGGGCGCAGCTTTATAAAACAAGACAACAAAATTGGACGTCTTTGGGCCTCGAGGCGACCATGAACAGTCGCAATCGAAGTGAAGGGCCCGCGATCAGACACAAATAATTCTTCGTTGGTCAAAAGGGTGGTGATTGGGGGAGATTTTCAGGCTCATTTTCGCTATTTAGAGGCGATATTATAGTGATTTTGCCGGTGGCCTTGTATGCCAACTTATCGGGTCAATCCGGCCACTAGACAGGCTTCAACGCTGCCTTTGGTCTCTGCATTTACCGGATGGCCCAACGCTGCTGCTGGAGCTCAAAGGTCCTTCAGATTGGTCTCGGGCTCTTTTCACTTGCTCGGAGAGCCTTCTGCTGTTGTTGGGGCCTATACAAATGTATACACCGAGGAAGTTGGTGCTCACCGGCCCTCTGCATCGATTTCGGACTCTCCCATCCATTTCATTTGCGGAAGACCCTTGACTCTTGTCGGCTTCACATTTGCTCGAAGGACCCTTAGCTGTCGTCTGGAGCCCTAAACCTCTATCTGCCAAGACACTCGATCGCTCAATGGCATTAATTACTGTGCACTGGTCTTGGGCTCTTGGGTTATTTCCGTTTGCTCAGAAGGCCCTGCGCTCTGGCCGGGGCCCTATACGCTAACCTGCCGGGGCTCCGGATCGTTTAGGGGCCCACCACCTTGGTCTCGGCTCCCTCTCGCTTGCTCTGAAGACCCTTAACTGTTGAAGGGGGCGTTTTTGATGGACTTCTGCGGTACCGCCAATTGCTCAGGTGCCATTCCCATTGATATTGGGCTTTCCCATTTTGTCGGATGGTCTACGCCGTTGACGGGATCAATTGCTAATAGGCCGGCGCAATCTCGATTGCTCATGGATCCTCCACATTGGTCGGAGGCCTGGGATGAAACTTTGTGGTTTTCATTTAGAGCGCCGAACCCATAAGCCCTATCCATCCCATTTCCGACATCATTTTTCATGACTTGTCCAATTCTCTCTACGGTCATGATTTGGAGCTTATATAAAGAAGAAAGGCGCGCAGCTATTTTTTTTTTTTTTTTTTTGGTATTATGAGCACAATGTGATTATTTCAGTTAGCGACCTTCGGTACACATGCAGATACTGATAAAACGGCGTTGTGGTAGTACGCAACGATTATACTGTCGGTACTCCATATAGCGAGCTGCGCTCATCCTCAAGAGCTCATCTCTTCAGGATGAGCGCGGCCAGCACATGGACGTTGGTATTTTGGAAATGGTTCTACATAGTCATCTCACAGATCCTGAAAATTTAAGATTGCGATTTTCTACCCTTCTTTGGAAAGATGGACCATTTGCTGGAGAAGAACCAGCCACTACTTGGCCACAGTACCTGCCTGTCATTGTGGACTGTCATCAAACCCCAGGGACACGGCGCGTCACCCCGGCGGTTAACTCTCAGCCGTGGCTATCACGTGAACGAAAATGATGACGCTTCTGAAAGAAGAGCCGTTGACCGCTTTCGAACACCGTATCTTACATTTAGAAGGCAGTCTGAGCGCATATTCTACGTGTGCAATTCTTTCGACTGGTGATAAGAACGGATTGGTTCTAAAGCACCGTGAAGTGGTGCTGGAATTAGGTGGTGGAACTGGAAGAGTAAGGATAGAACATCTATTTCCCGCGTTTCTGCACCTGTTAATCTGCCCAGAAGACAGATCAATACGGCGCTCGCCGTCTGTTGTCACTTTCAGTGGCCGGCGTCGTCCGGTTTTGGGGAAGCTGCAACTCAGGTCATCGCTGCCTTTGCTCTCGAGGTTGCGGGTGAGCGCGCTAAAATCTTTTGATGGAATTTGTTTCACTAATCCATTCCGACAAAAATGAGCGGTCTCAGGCAAGCACGGTATGGCCTCGCTCATTTTTTTAAAGCCCGTTTTGGCCCACTATTCAACGATAATGAGACCATGACCCTACCCAACAATAATGCGACCCCGTATTTCCTTCCGGGCAAGGGGAAATTGAGAAGAACAATCCTTGAGAAGAACACCTGGGGCACATTACCGTTTCCGGTCAAGGGCTGAAGGGTCATTTTATCCATCGCAAAGTGACTTCTGGCTGTCATTCTGGTGACACGGGGCGGGATCTCCTGGCCCATCCGGAGGCCACGAGAAGGATATATCATATCACGTCGTTCCCTCCTCGACAAGGAAGGCCTTCCGACCCGCGCAGTTGGCCCCGGATCAGCAAAGGAACCCTCAATGACGCGACAACATCCCTGATCGCTGCAGGTCGTCCAATAATTGTCATATAGACTCAAGTTCCATATTTCTCTGTGTTCTTCAGAGATATCATCTTTGAACAACAAAAGGGGCGTCCAAATTTGGTTCACATACCCATACCCCCCCCCCCCCCCTTCTTCCGGGGCCATTACTTGCAGCGGTGCTCCAAACGGCACAGCCAGGCTTGATGTCTCGTGGAGAATGGATAGTGGTGTGAAAAACGGCATCTCACACTTTAATGACGCCACTTTCTACCAGGCCTGTCCTAAAGCTTATAAGGCCAAGGTGCTTCATGCGAATCTTAGCTCAGCTTGATCACTGTTCTACACGTATTGAAAGACATTGTTCGATGGTGCGCTGGCAAAGTCGTCTTAACAGTTCCACCAATGACACGCAGTTGCCAATGACTGAAGTGGTACAACCTTTCGCGTCCGGTCCCGCACTGGGCAAGTTCATACACAGCTGTCAATAAAATCCTACAACTCGGCAGGGATATTACTGTGAACTCATCAGTCGGTATACGCGCTCCAGGACTGAGGAATACATATTCACGCCTGCATGCGCCCCTTGGGCCTGTCACACAAAGTTCGGCCTGAGATATCTTGAGAGGTGCACTTTTAGATCCGGGGGCCCTTTCAGGCATCGGGGGCATGCTTAACCCAAGTGACACGTATTCTAGCCTGCAGATAATGTTTCATCCCCGAGATCAGACCTGTTGGGCCTTGTTTTTCAGGTCTGTCGGGCCCTTTCATGGGCGAAAGACGCACCGGTTAGCCGGTCCCCTCTTACGCCCGAGTAAGACACTCTTTGGCCTGACAAGCACATTTGCGTATCTGGGGCACTCTTTCATACACTTGAGTCGTTGGGGCGCTCAGCCGTGCACGGAAGCACATTTTTCACGCCTTGGGACGCCATTTTGGTCTTCGAAGGCGTATTTTTCGGCCTGGGAGCCCTCTGGTCAGCTGATTGCACGTCCAATTCGCAGGCATGAGGAACGCTTGTTCAAATATCGTGGCGCCCTTTGCGGTCTTGGGAGACCTCTGCCATGCCCGAGCGGTGCATTTGTATATTTTCCGGGCGCATTATAATACCTTGGAGGCGCATTTTCGGGTCTGAGGCCACCTTTTTGTGAGATACATTTCCCGACCTCGGAGTCTCCTGACGCAATGTTGACAATGGGAAATTCGATGTAAAGACTTGAAACTAACACAAGAAGTTTCATCAGCCTGCGGCCCACTTAACTGGGTCTTTATTGTCATTTTTAGCTGTGCTCCCCCCCCCCCCTTTCCCCTTCATAGTCAATTCTTGCACATACCCCTGTTGACACAGCATATCTTTTAATGATACACAATAAAACCCTTCGGCGTGCGCTAGCAGCAGCCGCCAGTGTCAAAAGGGACGCCGTAACGCCCAAGAGAAGGGTCATGGCGCTATGGCCCTTATCCTTAAGCACGCCGATGCCAGTCTCTGAACCCTAGGAAATAGATGTGTGCAGCCATTACACAAGTGCAATATGAAGATTGTGCACACAGTGCAAGCGAGATAAACAGGCTCGTCCCCTACCACCAAGTCAACACACAACACACAAACACACACACATGTCAAGAGGCTGTCGGCCGAGCCGGCCGCGTGCATGGAGCTAGACACGCGGTGGGACTAGCGGTCCACCCAGGGCCGCCTGTGTCTGACGGCTCCCCTCTCCAGGATCGGGCGCACCGGCGGCGGCTCGTCGTGGAAGCCCGAGATCACCGAGCGCGACGGCCGGGCGCCGTGAATCTTCTGCAACAGTATCTGTAACCGCACAAGGTGATCAAAAAAATGTCGTCACTTTCCACACAAAATGGATGACATACCTACGTGAGCACAACAAATGACGGGGCTGCCACGATTCATCTCCAAGGAGGCGTACCATTTGTGCGCGGTCATTGCGAGATAGCGCCAGCCGTCAAAGCATCTGTGCCGCTCCACGTGGAGCATCCAGCAGCCGTTCACAGTCACTGGCGGCCAGCACGTCGCTTTCAAAATTATACCGACACCACATATGTCCCGACCAGCAGCCGCCACAACTCAATATCGTGTAGGCGCACCGAATGACAGTGATCTGAGGCGCGCTCACCAGATTATCGCGCCGAATCTGGTCCGCCTGACTGGTGCGGCGTGGCGCGCCGCCGCCGGCCGCCGTCGGCCGGGCCATCGGCCGCCGCTGCTGAGCCACGATCTTGTTTAGCAGGATGCGGTTGTGGCGGTCGATCTGGCGCACCTCATCGTTGCTAAAGGACATGTTCTTCCTGTGCGGCGCGCGCACGGGCCGGCTGCGGGCCGGCGGTGCCGTGCGCGGCTTGGCGCGCTCCAGGTGCCGCACCGCGTCGGCCAGCAGGCCCAGCCGACCGGCCGGTGCCGAGCTTCCCCCGGCGGCTGAGGGCCGGACCCTCCGGCCCAAGGCGCCGCGCGGCGAGGCGCCCTCGTCCCCGACATCACCGCCACCGCCAGCGCCGAGCCAGGTCTGCACCTCTGGGGGCCGACCGCCGGCGTCACTGTCTGACTCGGAACCGCCCACTATATCACTGCTGGACGAGTCCGAGTCGGCACACACCAGCCGCGCGATCTGCTGCTGCGTCAGCGCCGCCTCGGCCAGGCTTCTGCTCCAGCGCTTGCGGTGCGGGCAGCCGGAGCGGGGCCGCGGCCGGCGCGCGCGGGCCACGCTGTCGGCGGCGGCGGCGGCCCGGTCCGCCTGCTGCCGGTCGGTGGTGCCCGGTGACACGCGCAACCGCTGCAGGCTCTGCTGGATCACAGCCACGTCACAGACCACCTGCTGCAGGCGGTCCGTCGTGGGGGACTCAGGACCACTCCCAGACTCCGGAATATAGCAGAACTCAGCAGAGTCAGGCTCCAGGTGCGCTTCAGACTCATGCTCAGCTTCAGATTCTGGGCCAGAGTCTGATGCCGGGTCAGCATCAGACTCCGGTTTAGCTTCAGACCCTGGCTCATCATCTGACTGTAGATCACTTTGAGACTCAAGTTCACTGCTGTTCACTCCTGGAATGCTGCCAGCCACACTTGCTTCATCAAGACAATGGACTTGATCATGATCATGTGCACCACAAATATGTGCATGAGCAGCGGTGCTAAGCCCATTAATGGTTGCACTTCTTACATGGTTTACCAAGCTCTTACTCTTTGGAGTCTCTGACTCTGATAGGTCTGGCTCATCAAAAAAGTCATAATCCACATCTCCAGTATGCAGTTCTGGGTCATACAACACATCTTGCAGTCCTATTTTGAAGGCCATGGTTCACTGATGCCCAACAGAGGCTGCATCTGACACTGACATAAAAGAAAGGCTGTTCATTATTCTGGTCCATAGAATCACAAAACCTGAGGTTTGCACCACACCATTTTCATCCATTTTATGGATATATGCACCACAAATATGTGCACTCCTGCTGCCGGTCGGTGGTGCCCGGTGACACGCGCAACCGCTGCAGGCTCTGCTGGATCACAGCCACGTCACAGACCACCTGCTGCAGGCGGTCCGTCGTGGGGGACTCAGGACCACTCCCAGACTCCGGAATATAGCAGATTTTTAGCAGACACAACACAACAATTTTTAAAAAAATATTCTACACACTGGAATGATCCCATTTAAATGGCATCTAGTGTTGGCTTTCAAAACAACAATGAGCAAGACAAGGCCAAGGGCCTGTCTATTTTAGATACAAATTTCAATGGAATCATGTCATGTGCATGAAACCAGCCATGGGCTTCAAACCTCTTCAATATGTAATAAAACATTACTTTTCTGAGCTGGCAGTAGCAGCATTGTTCACAAACAGTGTAGTTTTTGACAACTTTGTTTTCGGATATATAGATGACCGAATGGTCCTTTAAGGTAGAAGTGAGTCCAGACTACAAAACACATATAATGTCAAACATTCTGCTACTGCAGCAGCAGCCAGTGGTTTCAGTGCATGTTTCCTGCAAACTTAAGCATTCAGAGCTCAGCACTTAGTTGCAACCAAAAGTATGTTGAGTAAATGTTTTAAGGAATTATGCTGCTGTAAAATTTGGTAACTGTTCATATGGGTGCCCTATACTGTGATTTTAAATTGTTTATGAGCTGTTTCTAAGACACCATAAATGATCATGAAGATCATAAGACACCATAAATGATCATAAATATCATAAGTCACCATAAATGATGCATAAAGAACATATATATTTGGGGCATCTTATAATTTTAACTTCAAAATTTAACTATTGTGATGATGACTGCAGATATCAAATGTCAGATAATGTTCTGTCACACTGATGGCACAGATGCTAATGAGACAATGGGTTACAGGGAAATGGGTGAGGAGGTTGGTCAATATAGGTGAGGAGGATGACAATAAGGTTGGGTCAGGTAAGGTTAGATTCTGGTTCTTTTTCATACTTTTCTCAAAAGGCCATTCTCATGGAGGAACTGCAGGCATACTGCATCACTGTAGCAATGGTGCTGTTGGGTCAGTGGTGTTATGCTTCTGCATAGCTTGGATGTAACCTATCCATTATTAACATTTGAGGGAAGAGTGTAGATGTACCTGTTTTATGATTCCTACAACATGTACTGACATAAATGAGATGATTTATGCACAATGCTCCTTTGAAATGTGAGGTACCTATGTCTACCTATACCTAAAAGGTATTTCAGGCAAAAATACTCAAGAAATTGTGGAAACAAAGATAGCTATAAAATTCAGCATGGCACAAATTTAGCCTGCTCAAGGGGAGGCTCAGCACACCCATTTTCTAAGTTGTCCCACACAGTAAATTGATTTTTTTACCAGCTAGCTCTGAGTGAGCTTGAAACCATCAGGAATAGAATAAATCAGCTTAAAGTTACTGATAAAGCATAATCACCTGTTATGACAGAGGGACCTTAAAAGCATCAGTAAATATGCCCACAATATAGCCTGGAGGTACGAGAGCTGTGCCTAACCAAGCCATTAAGGGGACGAACTGTTCCGAAATGCCTACTTGGGCACGGTGCTTGTCAAGGCACATTTGATATTGGAAACAGGTATAGTATATTTGATGCTGATGTAAGCGAGAATAAAGACAAAACGCGGTTATGTTTATTACAGTGATTGATATGCATGCATACAATACTTCGCAATCGCGTACCTAACACCTGCCGCACTGCCCTGGAAATGCAAAATACAAATAAAAACCGCACTCCGCTCAACACCGCCGTAATCGTTAATGCTGCGCCACGTTGCGGGCGTATTTACAGCGAGCCGAACGACGAATCGATATGCTGCTGCGCTACCCCGACACGGAGAAGACTGTGCGATACTGATGTCTGACCGACATATAGACTCACATCGACTCAGGGACCATAATCGGCGCGCAGAACGCTCTGGCTGGTATTGGAATACCTTTTCCGTTTGCTTAATATCCTAGTAACGTCGCAGACACCATGCAAAAGAGGTTACAGAAACCCAGTTCGCTCGGCAATGACGTCATCATCAGCTGGCTTGTGTACGGATGAGCTACATTTTCTTGAGAGTACACGCCGCAAATATCAACAACACAGGCGGTGAGGATGGGTGGGTCTGGAACGGGCGCTGATATTACCGGTGTATGACAGTATATGAAACGACTTACGGCATGATCAGCATGATTTCTCAAAACAGCATGCTTAGAATAATATGTGGTTCAGTTTTCAAGAAGATCGTGTGATTAGGACCCATTATTTTGCTGCCTGAAAAGAAAGTGGTTGTGTACTTGGGGAGTACCACGGTGCCCTAGGTGCTATGCATGAGGTGCTTTTATACGACCTTGGTGCCAGGTGCGTTTTGCCAGGCTTTTGGCAAGCTCTGGCTGATGGTCTGAGTGAGCACACCTGTGTTCTAAATTGAGTGGAGTACCCTTGGCCCAGAGAGATTGTAACCAGCATGCAGCCAACTAGCATTATAACGTGCTCGACCAGTGTGGAATCAGTAGTAACCAGACTTGGCGCATCATCCCACTCTAACTCAGCTTGTTTTCTGGTCTTGATCTAGTAAAATACCTAACTTAACATGAACTTATCATGCATTGGTCATCTTCCTTGGGCAGAAAGTATTGTGAATGATGAGAAAATGGGGCTATTTCTTCATTTCTTACTTTGGGCTATTATATATAAATATACATATATATATATATATATGTATATATAATATATGTTATATATATATATAACATATATAATATATATACATATATTAACATGCATAATGTATAACATATATCATATATATACATATATTATATATATACATATATATATATATATATATATATATATATATATATATAATGTGTGTGTGTGTGTGTGTGTGTGTGTGTGTGTGTGTGTGTGTGTGTGTGTGTGTGTGTGCGGGTGCACATGCTTGCATGCGTGCGGGGGGCATGCGGGTGTGCGTTCAGAAATAATGATTGTGCACCTCTCAATTAATTTATCTTGATGCATCTGTCATTAAGTTTCCATCCCAAGAGAAGTTAAAAGATACTCCCCTTTGCATAAAGTGAGTACAAGTGTGTGCTATTTTTATTATGTGGATTTTTTGTATCTTGCAAAATAAGTTATTGAGCACAATGAGAGTAAGGCATAGAGGTAATGAAATTGTTCATTGATCTATTCTTGTTTCAGAATACAGTTCCAGCACAGAATTATTGTCATCCAACTCCATTGTGCTGACTGATTAAATGGCACATGCTGATTTCGCCAATTGTAATGGTGGCACAGAGGGGAATACTGTTGTACCCACAGCACCCCCTCAGGAGGGTGATCATAATTATGATCCCCCACCAACATATGCAGAGGCAACAGGGACCATTGGTAAGTCAACATTCAGCTGTGGTCTGGTTTTTAGAAACTGCTTTTCATCAAAATGAATACTTTTAGTTGGTGTACAAGGGACTTGGAAAATTCATTCCCAGTGACACATTCAAACTGCTAATTGCAAACATTGTATTTGCTTAGCACCCATGGGCTCAAAGAAGATATTTGTTATGCAGTCAGTCAGCTACATTTTGTAGTAACATTCCCTTGGCACATGGTGGCCAGTAGGTAGAACAAGCACTTACATTCCAGCTGCTGATTGTGGTAGCATAGTGTGCATCACCATTTGAAGGTGGCATTATCAAGCATGGGAACGCCTGTCTGGGGGAAATGGATGTTAGAGTTTTCCAGCTGTGGCGCCCTCGTAATACCTGTCTACGCAATAGGTGGCGGTGGACCGGTTCCTGGCCGGTTGGAGGCTGGTCTGGCGCCGGCGACCATGCCGGCCTTGCCGACCGGCCCAGGCTTTAACGACTCCCCGGATCCAGTGCGGGCCGCTGCCGCGACCTGGGCTGTGACCCGCACTGGCGGCGATGGTCAGTCTCCCGCCTGCCTGGATTGGCGGCCGTGCTGTGACAGCTGGGTCGGCCAACTGCGCTACCGTCGAGCCGGTGGCCTGGGAACTTGTCCACTGGTCCATGGCTCACGGAAATTTTGATCACAATTGTGATGATGGGCAAATCCATGATTTTTTTGCACCATTGTTATGATGAAGCTCATGAAATTGTGAGATTGCATAGTATGTCATTATGTAACATGGAACAGCATGACACAATTTAAAGTGACATCACTTGTTGAGATGTTTTGAGTGTTATGTGATGCGATGTTGTTCTGATAATGGTGCGTTGCCAGGTCATGAAAAGGAATTGTCTTGTCCAAAGGTGGAGGGCTCTGGTCTATGCAGGTCTGCTATGACGATTAAAGTGATAAACGTCTGTTTCTGTGTTGTGAAATCAGTCAGACCTTGCTGCAAATGTGCTCTACACTCGCTAATTGTCCTCAGGTGACGCACCACCCAGCTACCAGTCTTTGTTTGGACAGATCAAGGAGGCTCGCGAGAAGTCCACGAGCATCTGTGACTTCTTTGCCACTGTCTTTCTTATGCCACTTGGGTTTTTAGTAGCACTTGGTAAGTAACGTTTTTATTGTGCCAACCTGTGTTTTATTTCTCGGCCAAGTTTGAGTTCGTTGTATATGTTTTATTCTCCGCTGCTCCCTCAAGACTTGTTTCACCTTCTGTTGAGATTTGGCTCTGTAGCACTCCCTAGCTCTGTTCATGGAAACGAAATCGAAATACATGTTTATATTTGGTATTTGGCCCCTGTGATGAGCTACAGGCGAGCGATAACAGCTCCCCTTCTTTGACCTGTGTAATGTGTTTCATCAGGCCGGACGAACGATTCGGCCTGTCGTGCCTCCACATCAATGGAGAGACGCCGACCACAGTGCGCTGCCACCTCGCTGACTCTCCTGACCCGATCACTGACCGAAGTCTGCTGCGGCACTGCATCCGCTCCGGCCTCGGGGCCTGTTGTTTGGACCGTCCTCGGGACCTGTTGTTCCGGCCGGCCTCGGGGCCTGCTGGTTGGACCGGCTTCGGGGTCTGTCGTCCGGACCGGCCTCGAGGCTTGTCGTTCCGGCCGGCCTCGGGGCCTGTTGTTCCGGCCGGCCTCGGGACCTGCTGGTTGGACCGGTCTCGGGGCCTGTTGTCTGGACCGGCCTCGGAGCCTGTTGTCCGGGCCGGCCTGGGGGTCTGTCGTCTGGACCGGTCTCGGGGTCTGTCGTCGACCGGTCTCGGGGCCTGCCGTCTGGACTGGTCTCGGGGTCTGTCGTTTGAACCGGCCTCGGAGCCTGTGGTCTGGACCGGCCACGGGGCTTGTCGTCTGGACCGGTCTCAGGGTCTGTCGTTTGAACCGGCCTCGGAGCCTGTGGTCTGGGCCGGCCTCGGGGCCTGTCGTCCGGGCCGGTCTTGGGACCTGACGCCCCCCTTCTCGGCCACCAGTGATCTTCGTCTTATGCGTGGGCGTGGTGTTCGGCATGCCCGTCACGCTGCTGGCCGTCGGCTCGTACTACATGGATGACTGCCCGCTCGAGCCGGGCATCCCCGTGTGGATGGTGGTCGGTGGTGAGTTGGTCGAGAGGCCACGTCAGCGGACCGCCGTCGGCGACGGCGTCGACCGGCCAGGTCGTCGTTACAGTAGCGGCCTCGGCGTCAGCTGTCTGGCCGCAGTGGGTGTGCAGTGCCATGCCTAACCGGGCGATCGGCCGTGGCCATTGGCGCGCCTCTGGTTTCGCGGCGAAGCTGTTATGAGCCGCGGCGCGGTGTGGCGTCTGATCGGGTATAGCACGGCCGGCGGACGCTGACGCCCGCCGTCCGTCCGGCAGGCGCGCTGATGCTCCTGCACATCCTCAGCTCGCAGCGCAAGGACACCACCTGCGTGGACGTGATGGCAGTGGTGGCGTATCTGATCTGGTTCATTGCAGGTGAGACGCTGCCGATTAGTGGGCAGTTAATACATGCGTCCGTGAGCTAACAAGGGGCCTCGCGCTCGATGCCTGTTGGCCGTGACTAGACGCTTGTAACGCAGCCAGGTTCTCTGCAGAGCTGCTAGGTCGCTTGTCCTAGGCGTTGGCGATATGATTGCTGTGGCTTGGGTGTTGAGAGGCTCGTTGATGCTGAGGAGACTGGCTTAGCTGCCTTTATTTCCCAAGATAGCTGCATACGCCAAGCCGCAGATTGGTACTTAAACATATATTTGTAAGCGTGAAAAGATGTGCAAGTTTTCATTTGCGCCGCATGATTACTCAGGAGCCGTATATGAGCAGCACGGCTTTGAAGTCCTTTCGTCTTGTCTCATGATTTACCGTTTGCCGTCCAAAATAATTCTTTGCGGACAAATATAGAGCTCGATATGTACCAATTTGTGTCCGTTTTGTGGAGCTTTGCGATGTGTGTAACCGCTAGTGTTACAACAAAATTTTACAGTCTCTGCTACTTGGCAAGGAGTTCTTCACGTTCACGTTTCTTCATATGTTTCAACGGCAGGTACATCTCTATGTTATGGGATCTGTTCCCGCCTTTTTCCTGCCAAGTTAAGTTCTGAGGTACTGAGACCTCGTCGTCGGGAACACCCATTGGATATGTCAACGCGGCTCCTGGCTTGCAACGTAGCCCGTGAGATGGTGACGGTAAATTAGGGACACGATTTGAGACGGTAACCGCAGTGATGTAATCCCAGTGCGCCGGTGGCCCGGCTGCGGTTGGCTTGAGCCGCGGTGGTGGTCTGCTGCCGGCAGGAGCCACACTGGTGTACCGCAACGCGTGGCCGAATTACTCCCGGGCCAACAGTTATGACATGCTCTACTGCGGCTACACGGTCTACATGACGGCCTTTGTGTCGGTCTCCATCATCAGCGTGCTGGCAGTGTTGATCTGCTGCGTCGCCAGCATATGAGGCCGCTGCCACCAGGCCGCGACTGCATACAATGGTGTGGCGTCTCTGACGGCTCAGCCGGCGCCGCTGCCACCAGGCCGCGACTGCAGACAAAGGTGTGACGTCTTTGACGGCTCGGCCGGCGCCGCTGACACCAGGCCCCGACTGCAGGCAATGGTGTGGCGTCTCTGCCCGCTGCCACCAGGCCTCGACTGCATACAATGGTGTGGCGTCTCTGACGGCTCGGTCGGCGCCGCTGCCACCAGGCCCTGACTACATACAATGGTATTGCGTCTCTAGCGGCCCGGCCGGCGCCGCTACCACCAGACCCCGACTGCATGCAATGGTGTAGCGTCTCCGGCGGCCCGGTCGGCGCCGCTGCCACCAGGCCCCGACTGCAGACAATGGTGTGGCGTCTCCGGCGTCTCGGCCGGCGCGTTTGGAAGCAACAGGTGTATTGTTTGCGTGCTGGCGATAGGCTGCTTTGCATCCCCGCCCGACCTAATTTGTTTAGTGTTTTGCTTCTGACGTGTTTAAAGGAAGGTTTGTATTGCAGCAAGGCGTCCCCGTCATCAAGAAGTAGAACCAAGTTTAGGCGGTGGGCCTAGGGCCTAGTTTAGGTTAAGGCGATGGGCCTACTCCCGTCGCACCTCTAACCTCCTCAACTTCCTCTTACCTCCTCTAATCTCTTTTAACCTGCTCTAACCTGCTGTAACCTCCTCCAACCGACTCTAACCTTCTCCAACCTTCTCTAACCGCCATTTAACCTCTCCTACACACCTAACCTGCATATCAGCATATCTAACCTTCTCTACCCGCTGTAACATCATCTAACCTCTCTAACCTCTGTAATTTCTTCTAACCTCCTCTCACCTCTTTCAACCTCCTCCAAACTAATTTGGTCTACCCCGTGGCTTCTCTAACCTCTTCTAAGCTCCCCAAAGCTCGCCCCGAACTTCCTCCAGCCTCCTCCGAAATAGCAGGTGGTTTTTCAGAGGGGTTTGGAGAAGGCTTCGATAGACATTAGTGGCGCAGTTCATTCAGATGTTTTTTTTTTGTTCCTTTTGTTGGCACTTAACGGTAACAAAGGACTTGAGTGTAGTTTACTGCGGATAGATTATATTCTTAGTCATTTTATAGTTCCGTGTTCATATAATCACTACTATTATAGATATTTACCATTTTGAATGTATTTTGTTCAGTGAACTCAATGTCCCATGTTATTCAGTGCGCAGTGCGTCAGTGCGCTAAAACTGTTGAGCTAAGTTGAGCGCAGACAGCTGATGGCTCCTCCGAAGTCGTTCCCGTGGCATCCGATTTCAGCGCTCCTCCAACCTCCAAACTCATCTCATCTTGTTTTGAAGGAGCGACGTGACGGACCCCACGGTTTACCGTCGTATGCCTGAGCACAGACTCGGGCACAGGCGGCTGCTTTTTCGAGGATTTTGTCCCCTGTGCCGTACAAAGGCAAAAAGCGCGAGTGCATTTTAACATTTCTTCAGGGGAGAGCTTTTTCGATTTTTTGCTATATTAGGGCGGTTGGTGGTAAATACTTGAATTGCATACCATTAAATTTATCGCATTAAGATCAGTCGTGCTATATGCTGTTTCACTCACCTGAACACATGGACGTTACAGAATTGGGGAAAGGTTTTTTATATTTTGATCTTTGTAACAACAAACGTGACCTCCGCTAAGTAAGACAAGCGCAAATACAACGGGATGGATGCTTTTAGGAAAAGCAGGTTCACCAGCGTATGCGATGAAAAAACAAGTGCAGGCGTGCGCTTTATTTTAATGGTAATGGATGTATTTCAGGGTAGGTGAGGGCAATCGCCAATACACATAAAACTCATAATTCGAGGCAGCAACTTAAACTTACGCTGATTCTCGTAGATTGGCTAGGCTTTGTTGACCTATGGCAACAGGCTTAAGCATAGGGAGAGCAGACTCAGGGGATTTGACACGACTTCAAGGTGGGCGGTGTTTGCACCTCCTTTTGGAGCATCGTGGACTGCATCCTCCCCACCTACCTTGAAGAGATGCGAGAAGTGGGAGACTGGCTGGGCGGCACCGAGCTCTCCGGCAGGATCAGAAGGCGCTAGAGAAGCGGGAGGCTGTGGCTGGACGGCAGCAAAGTCTCCGGCAGGTCCAGACGGTGCCTGGGAAGCCGGAGGCTGCGGCTGGATGGCAGCAAAGTCTCCGGTAGTGCCAGATGGCGGCGAGAAAATGGAATGCTGTGGATGGGCGGCAGCGAGCTCTCCGGCAGGTCCAGACAACGCCAGGAAAGGGGAAGGCTGTGGCTGGACGGCAGCGAGCGATGGCGGCGTAGAGGCGGAAGGCTGTAGCTAGACGGGAGCGAGCTCCTCGGTAGTGCCAGATGGCGTAGAAGCAGGAGGCTGTGGCTGGACAGCGTCAAGAAAAAAGCGAAGTCCGGGCATGCACATGTTATTAAATGATTCGGCGAATGGTAAGAAAAACTTGCGTTTTTTGCATAGCTCACAGCGCTTGCACTCCTTTGACGTGGGGGATTGGATTTGTTCTACACTTGCGCTTTTTTAAAAGGAAAGTCCAAAATTTTGGGTGATTGGGGCTGATAACGACAGTCATATTTTGAGAGACGGTGGGGATCGGTACTGCGAATCGACGGTGGCGAAAGCGCCAAGGTGGCAAAAATTGCACTTGCGCTTTATTTCCTTTGCACGGCAGCCTTGTGTTTAACATGCTTGAGTTGTTTGGATCTGGTTATGAAATCCACATTGAGGTACATGTTTTTGTATAGTTGCTCTTTGAATCAAGACACCAATAGTGTATGATACCTGTTCGCCACGTTTGCGACCATATGTGGATTGTGTAAACGTATTTTCTTTACGACGTGAATGTCGCAAAACCGAAATGCCTCAGGAACGCTCGGTATGCCTGTCGCTACGGCTTGTTACGCCAGTGTGATATTTGTGGCGCTGTCTCGACATTTTCGTCGTACCTCGTCTGCTGCCAATGTTGTTGCTTGTGGCTGCTCCGACGTTGGAAGATGCTGCGGCTGGTCGCACCGGCGTTTGGTGTGGCGCGGTCGTGAGGTAGCCCCGGTTGCGGGACGGCGCCCGCCTCTACGGGTGCTTCTGCCAGCGATCTGTAATGGCCGCCGAGCGTCGCCGCTGGGTCGTGGCTTTGAGACTGACGACCGGTCTGACGACTGCGTACATTCGCCTCACCCGTCCCGGTGCGAACACAAAATGGCCGCGTCCATGTTGAATCTCGCCATGTCTGACCATCAGCCTGGAATTATCTGTTGAGACCACGGACTATCGGTATACCGCAACAACCGATCCAGACAGGTCGGCTAGCGTCCACAGCACGTCTTTGATTGCATCTCGAGTGAACCAATGGGTCGGACATTGTAGCCAGTTACCGGTAACTGGACACGGCAGTTGGATTCTGATGGGCCTATGAACTGTCAAATACGTGTTTGGTGATTCAGTGTGCGGGTGTGCTATGCTGCCTATTGCCTCAGTTTGTTTGGCTGTGCATATTGTGAAGTTTTGCGGTCCAGAAACGTGTCATGGAGTTGTTTATTTAGCTGCCATGAACCTCACGCGCCTGCCTGCTATAAAGCCATCGTGACGAGGCGGCCGCACGAGGACGGACGCTATGACGAGGCAGCCGTCCAGAGGCGGGCACCGTGACGGCATCCACCCGGAGACTGTCATCATGACGAGGCAGCCATACGGAGACGGACATCGGAAGTCGTGACGAGGCACCCATCCGGAGACGGACACCGTGACGATGCAGCCATACGGAGACGGACATCGGAAGTCGTGACGAGGCACCCATCCGGAGACGGACACCGTGACGATGCAGCCATACGGAGACGGACACCGTGACGAGGCAGCCTTCCGGAGACGGACACCGTGACGATGCAGCCTTCCGGAGGCGGACACCGTGACGAGGCAGCCATACGGAGACGGACACTGTGACGAGGCAGCCATACGGAGACGGACACTGTGACGAGACAGCCATCCGGAGACGGACGCCGTGAGGCGTCGCCATGCTTTCGCTACGACGCCGCGCTTGTGTGGCGGTCAGAACGCTGTGTTGTGCGAAATATATCAGCCTGTCTGCCACTGTGCCCTGGGGTTGCTGCGTGTCACGTCGGCGCACTTATATTCGCATGGAGTGCCCGTCTGGTAACGACTTTTGTGGGCGGGAGTCGTGTTGAGTTTTGAGGTTCTCCCAACCAATAACCAGTCAAGTCAACAGTATGTAACCGGGGGCATGTCACGCGTACAAAACGGAGACTCACATGCTCAGACGTAATGACAGGCTGTCATTATGTTTGTCGTTTTGTTTGTTGCCTGTCTTTGACATTGTCTCTCACTTCAGACCACCTTGGTGGTTAGAATCGATCTAGCCTCTACCTTACAACTTGCTTTTTGAATGGCGATGCAATGGCCTGAATGTCTGCAGTGTTTTGTTTTCCGCTTTGTCGGTAACTGACAACAGTTGAACTGTAACGTCACATGGCTGAAATACATGTACCCACTGATGTGTTTTGAGAAGTTGGTCGCGCGTACGGGTTTGTTCCAGCGCTCATCCGCGTTTTTTTTTGCGTGAGCAGGTGGCAGGGTTGTTCTAAGCAGCACCACTCCGTCTTACTGGAGGGTGGATTGGCCTTATCCGCACTGAAACAAGTCCTGCGCAGTTCTTAGCGGTCGTGATGGACGCGATTAACGGAAGCGTGACAGTAGCATCGCAAGCCTGCGCGTTTGCATGTCACAAAGCCGGAATATAAACGTAATAGCAACGTAATAGCAACGAATCGCGCTGGTCAAACAAACCACGAGAGCTGGAGGTCGGTAGTATGAGGATCTCACGGCTGTGAACCCTTCCCCTTTCTCCCTGGCCATCGGCCGTCGGGCGCGCTTCCTGTAGGCCGCCTACAAGAGCCACCGGATGCCGACCATAGCGTATTCGTAGCCGAAGAAAGTGGCGGCGTTGACGACGAAGCCACGCACGCTCATGGCGGTGAAGCCGCGCAGCAGCGCCGCCGGGCCGTCGCGCAGCACGGTGATTTGCGCGCAGTGGAGCACACCACGGAATTGTGGCCGGTCGGGGCAGTCTGCCTGGATGCGGCTTTTGAGCACATCCAGCGGCAGGATCAGCGTCCAGGAGAGCAGGCCTGCCGCGCCGCCGGCCAGCAGCACACTGGGCGCCGGCGGTAGGCGGCGCTCACGCGCCCAGCGCGACAGCGCCTCGTACAGCACGAAGTAGGCGCCACTGGCCGGCACGTCGCGCAGTAGCTGGACGTGGAGGCCGCGGTAGCAGCCGGCCGGGCCGCGGCGCCGGTACAGCTCGGCCAGGCAGCCGAGTGGACCGCCAGCCGGGGTCTGGTAGTGGCGCGCCCAAGCGCCGCCGGCGCCGGTGCGCGTCTGCAGCTGGATCTTTACCACCTCCACCGGCACTGCCACCGCCAGCTGCACCACTCCGCCCACGCTTCCCGCGGCCCAAACGTGCAACAGTGGCGCTGACGCCGACGCCGCGCCGTCGCCCAGCCATCGCAGACAGTTATAGTAGACGCCGAAGAAGACGGCATTGACGGCGCCAGCCGATGCCATTGGAAAAGCGAGGCCCTTGAACAGGCCGCGCGCGCCCTCGTGACGCAGCGTGATGCGCAGACACTGCAGCGGCGACACGAGCAGCGCCTGCTGGCGCACTTTGACCGTGTCGAGCGGGTGGCCGCACAGAATACCCAGAGAGCCACCCGCCCAGCCGGCCAGGAAGTCGCGCCAGGCCTCGGTCAAGTTCATGTCGGTGCCGACCGTCCGCCCTCCGGGGCACGCCGCCACGCACAGCGCTACACTGCCGGTGCCTCGCCGCCGCCACGCCGCGCTCACCCTGCACAAGCGTGCTCAGTACGCCGTCGGCCCGAGGGCACCGGAGCGGCTGGCTCCGCGTCACGCCTCGCGTTGTCGGCCTGCACTGACCACGCGCCCCTCGCTGATGCCGAGTGGCGGCCCGCCGTACGTTTGTTTACACGTCATCCGTTCCCCCGCCGTCACAAGGTTATGGCTGGACAACGTTATGTTACCCAGTACCTGATCACATGGAACAATATCATGCAATATACAATACGAATAGCACGATGAATGACGTACGATACAAATGCCTGTATATTATCGTAAGCATCTCAAACTTAGTGTAAGGTCACCAGGCGGACGCATCATTATCACTAGCGTAGCTAAGTTGCTACCCCGGAGCCTGGCTGAATCGCTGAGTTATCAACTCGGTAAATCGGGTCATAGGGTACCGTCTAGCCAATGGCCATCCTCGCCGCTTAGGGGCCAAGCTTCACTTTGGAGAAACGTTTTTGGGCTAAAGGTCCTATGTGGATGCATTAGGTGATCCCCTTCATGGCTTGGACGCCTTATGGACGTTGGACGCCTTATGAAGTTGGGGACGGGGGAAAAATCGGGGAAAGTGGATAAGCCGACCCGCTTTCCGCTCAATGTTGGAGAACCAGAGCTTTATTCCCTCCCACGCTAACGGCACCCTTACAGCAAGCTAACGAAGCCAACGACACCCCTAATAACAAGCTAACGAAGTTAACGACGCTCCTGACGCGGTCACGTACGACACGGGATGGCATAGCGTGTACCCCATGAAGCAGTGTGTTGCCAAGATGTCTGGTTAGAGCAGCAGTCAGCGAGCAGTGGATTGTGAAGCCGCGATCATCCACTTGATCTGCTTAAATAATAAAACTCAAGTATTTACTTGAATTAATAGTCTGAGCCAGTCATCATGTAAATTATTTTGTAGTCTACGTGAGTCAGTTTTGCCTGTTGGTTTCAGCCTGTTCAGCCTGTTGTGTGCTTTTGTGACGTGCTGTCCTGAGAAACTGCTAGCACGCATGCACGCTCGATAAGGGAGCTGCAATGCGTAATCAAATACCTGTGCAATTTAGCTGTGACGTCCGGGGCCTGGGGTACACGTGCTCGAGGACTGGGGCCGCGTGCGGGCAATATGGCATAGCAGCGGCACGGTGGAGACGTCACCGCAGTCATCCGAAGTTCGCTGAACAATCGCTTCAACGTGCAGCTCCCGGAACTGTCACAGGCCATCCGATGGCCAACATCGTTTTTGCGCACGTGGGCAAGGGTGGCGGACGCCATCCACCAATATGTGTCGGACTGGCAGCGAGTCACGTGACTCGATCCTGGTGAGATGAAATGCCGACGGACATTTGACACAGACAGACAGACGCAGTCCAGCGGCGCGCGATTCGGTCGGCGTCGGCACAGCCATCTCTCAGGGGCAGACCTGGTAACAGTCAGGGTAGGGGTCCAGCTGATTTTCGCTAATATTTATATAAGACGGGAGGCGGCGCTGGTCGGCCTGGGCCGGTACCGGACAAGGCCGCCTGACCGAGCATTTGGACGACCAGCGCTCGCCAGGCGGTGGGTGCCGGCCGTTTCTGTTCACCCACAACATAATGCAAAGGGTACTGACCTATCGGTCTCATGCCATCTCCCAGGAGGAGGTATGTGCTGTTATATTTCACGTAGAATGGTGAGTGCTCCGGAAGTGTCCTGGACGTGCCCTGACCGGCCCCAGCACCAGCTGCGTGGCCCCGGCCCTACTGACCAGCCCCGGCCCCAGCTGACCGGCCCCGACCCCTGCTGACCAGCCCTGGTCCTAGCTGACCGGTCCCACCCGCATCTGACCAGCCCTGGTCCTAGCTGACCGGTCCCACTCGCATCTGACCAGCCCTGGTCCTAGCGGACCGGCCCCAGCCGCATCTGACCAGCCCTGGTCCTAGCTGACCGGCCCCTGCCGCATCTGACCAGCCCTGGTCCATGCTGACCGGCCCCGGCCCATGCTGACCAACCCTGGCGTAAGCTGACCAACCCTGGCCTAAGCTGCCCGGCCGGTTCAAAGGCTGTCCCAAATGGTCGCGTTCACTGTCCCCCCGGCATACGACCATCCCGTGCCCTGACGTTGGGCCGGCCGGGAACTGCCGGCGCTGGGAACGGATCAGAGCTCCGTTCGGACTTCTTACGTTGACTTGCATGGCTCGCTCCTCTGATTCGTGAAACGGGGCCTCTGAAGCGGGACATCGGGAGGATGGGCCATGCTGCGTAAACGGTGTTGAAAAAGGTTTCGCTTCGCTGGCCGCAAAAGAACTTCAGGACGCTGTATTCCAAGCCACCAACAAATACCACCGGCAGGTACACATATCAAGCACGGCTACTTCAACAGGTCACTGCGCCCCCTCCCCTCCCCGCTTTGCGTCACTGGATTTTACAGCCTCAGTCGCCGCAGTAGGTGGTTTTCATCTGTTTAGACGCTGCCGACAGCTTCTTCTTCAGAATTTCCGCTCCTTTGCACGCAGGCTTTAGTTTTTTGCTGTGTGGAAGCATCACTTCTAAAACCTTCTCCACCACCGCCGGCACCTCGGTCTCCAGCATTCTGGCGGAGACGGTGTTAAGTCAAGCATGACTGGTAATCACTTTTCCCATTCAAGACAAGGACAAAAATCACTACAAGACGTGACAGCACGCAAATGTAAAAACAGCAGTAGCATGGGAAAAATGACTAGCAGGAGTATTCAGACAAATAAAGCAGCTTGGTGAACCTGAAGCATGAGTATCAATGGGGTCTAGTGGATACGTCAAACAGGATGTAAGCACGATCCTGCTAGTAGTGCTACACATACGTACATCACCAGAAGAAATGCCGTTCGGTTGGAGGCCAGCCATGAGATCAGCGCGTCAGCTGATAATTCCTGAAGGATCAGCGTGGAAAACAGCACTGAAACCGGGCGAGGGCATCGTGAGCACAAACCAAACCGGACATGCTCAGCTGCACAAATCTTTGTTTCGCCGTGCATCGAGGCAGGAGGTGAATGACGCGGTAACGTCGTGCACTACCCACCGAGCTGCTCCCGCCCCACAGCGGCAGGACGGCTGCCGCAAACACAGCAAATATCCGGCGCACAGCTCCGCCGCCTGGTACAGCGCCGCTCGGCGATAGCCGAGGGCGGGGGCGCGGCCAGCCGAGCCGGGCGCACCGCCCACCGACTTCGCCTCATCACCCGTCCGATCGCACAACGGCGCGCCGCGTGACCGACCCCACCCGACCGCGACAGAGATGCACGCGAGCGGGACGGGACGGGACGGGACGGGACGGGACGGGACGGGACGGGACGGGACGGGACGGGACGGGACGGGACGGGACGGGACGGGACGGGACGGGACGGGACGGGACGGGACGGGACGGGACGGGACGGGACGGGGGCCGACGCTCACCGGACGCATTGGCGACACTGCGTTGCCGGTCCGCCTGGATCAGCTTCTTGAGCTGCATGTACGCGGCGGAGTTGTTGACCAGGTGGCCGTCGGCGGTGGAGGTGACCGGCTCAGCCAGCCGGCGGGCCAGCTGCATCAGTGGCAGCTTCAGTGAGTCGGCTGCGGAGAGTGCACCAACTGTCAGAGCTGGGATTGACACCAAGGGACTGGGACTGAGCTCACGGGACTGGGACTGGTGTGAGGGGACTGGGGCTGAGACGACACCACAAGAATGGGGCTGACGCCAAGATGCTGTCACTGGCGTAAGGCGGCCGGAACTGACACCAGGGGACTCGGAATGACACCAGGAAATCCAGGCTGATGTCATGAGACTGGGGCCCACATCAAGACCTGGGACCCACGCCACTTGAGCTGATGCCAGGTGCTGAGATTGGCGTAGAACTGTGGGAACTGTTCGGCGGTGGGGACGATGCCGCGACAATTCACGTCACCGCACTGGGTACATGGGGCACAGGGGTACAGGCTAAAGGCTACAACAGCTGACTTATGGCCTGGCCGTGATTCGAACCACAGCAAAAGAAGCAGGCAGTACGGCGTGACGGTACTTCGCGTCCCGCCAAAGAATGCGGGCTGGCCAAGCCTGCCGGGTATGGCGGGCGCCCACCGCCCGCTGGCCTCGTCACCTGTGCACTTGGTGAGGATGTGTGTCATCAGGATGCACATGTTGCTGTCGGCCATCCACTCTAGACAGTGGATGCTGGCCGTCTTCAGGAGCGGTTCGCTGACGCCCTCCAGCAGCTCCCGACGCCGCACCTCCGGATCCTTCTTACTGGAAAACCCGACAAGGGACGTTCAACTACGGGCACACACACCCAGCAGCAGTGTCTTGCTCATCACTTGCTGGGGACTGCATACCAGACAAACCTGACATACCTCGCACAATTCCAGCTCCAACACCGTATAGTGGTTCGGTCACATGTGACAGTGTCATGAAGTGCCTTGAGCGCATGCGCCCCCTACCCCCCCCCCCCCCCCCCCACACACACACCGACAATGTACACGAAGGACGCATCGCACTGTCACGGCAATTGGTCAATGCCTCTCGGTGACGGCGCGGACGCGGGCCAGAGCGCCAGCGCCGCGGGCCGGCCACCGCCGCTCACCTGGTACTGTTCTGGTCGCCCTCGGCTAGCGTGGCGATCAGCTGTGGGTGGAAGTAGACCGTGCTGCGTGGCGATAACAGGTAGTGCACCACCTTGCGGCCGTGCTCGCTGGCCACGATGTCCACTATGTTTGTCATCATCTCGTCCAGCAGTGCCTGCACGGCAGGACGCGCATCAGCGTCAGCAGCCGCGGAGCTACCAGACTAGTGTGATCCGCCAGCTGTCACCCCACTTCGCAGACGGCCTATAGCTGTATGGGTCGTTAGAAGTGGGCAGCCCGCGCAGCCCCAGCCCAGCCACCAGCACCGGGAATAATCCTGCAACTCATCCGTCGCAGAACTACCCCAACATCACACAGGCAGTCCACCGACCGACACGCAGGCGGTGTGACGAGTGTACACAGCTGACACCGCCGCCGGCAGCGCCCAGCCGTGTGGCGGAGGTCAGTCACAGTCCGCCACGGCCAGGTAGCCGAGGTCAGTGACGTCCCGCTACGTCTCGTCCATCCGGTTGGTCGCGGATCAGGGCAGCGCCGCTCAGGTCAGGCGCGGGTCAGGTCAGACGCCCGTCAGAACGTACCTTGCGGACCAGCCGGGTGTCGTCCACCACGTCAAATAGCGCTAGCATAACCAGGAAGCCGTGCTCATCCGTACACGCCTTCTGTGCGTACGTCTTTAGCGACTTGACGATGGCCTTGCGGTCCTGCCAGCACGACAGGCACGCTGAAGGCCGGCCGGGGCGGCGGGGCTCTGAGCCGCCGACCCTGACCTGGGGCGGATCAGAAGCCGCGGGACCGGAGCGTGACCGGGTGAGCCCGGCGCCTGCGGCGGAGCCGTCACAGACGAACCGCCCGCTTCTGGAGCGACCAGGCGCCTTCCCAAACACGGCATGTGAGAGACACGCTTCGGCATTGGAGGTCCAGCGTCGAAATCATGGGAATGCAAACACTACTAGATTCGTCACGCGGCTCCGGCGCTCGCTGTGCGCTCAACGGCCGCGCTACACGTCCCACATCACATCGGGCTGCTCACCTTGGCGGTGCCCCACCAGAGACACATGAGGCCGACGCGAGCACCGTCCTTAGTGTGTAGCATGGTGACGACTGCCTCGCGCAGTGACTCGACCACGTCGGCGCGGTCGGCCTCGGCACAGAGGCTGAGGTACTCGCGCAGCAGCCGGTGCGCCAGCGTGCCGGTCAGCAGCTGCCTGGCGACGTCCACACCGGGGAGGTCAGGCGTCGGCCACCGACCGGTGTACACCGAACTCACACCACGCCAGTCACCGACCGGTGTACACCGAACTCACACCACGCCAGTCACCGACCGGTGTACACCGAACTCACACCACGCCAGTCACCGACCGGTGTACACCGAACTCACACCACGCCAGTCACCGACCGGTGTACACCGAACTCACACCACGCCAGTCACCGACCGGTGTACACCGAACTCACACCACGCCAGTCACCGACCGGTGTACACCGAATTCACACCACGCCAGTCACCGACCGGTGTACACCGAACTCACACCACGCCAGTCACCGACCGGTGTACACCGAACTCACACCACGCCAGTCACCGACCGGTGTACACCGAACTCACACCACGCCAGTCACCGACCGGTGTACACCGAACTCACACCACGCCGGCCACCGATCGGTGTACACCGAACTCACACCACGCCGGCCACCGACCGGTGTACACCGAACTCACACCACGCCGGCCACCGATCGGTGTACACTGGACTCACGCCATACCAGCCACAGATCGGTGTACACTGGACTCACGCCATGCCAGCCACAGATCGGTGCACATTGAACTCACACCATGCCAGCCACAGATCGATGTACACTGAACTCACACCATGCCGGCCACCGATCGGTGTACACTGAACTCAAGCCATGCCAGCCACCGACCGGTGTACACTGAACTCACGCCATGCCGGCCAGCGATCGGTGCACACTGCACTCACACCATGCCGGACACAGGTCAGTGCACACTGAACTCACACCACGCCGGTCACAGGTCGGTGTACACTGAACTCACACCACGCCGGTCACAGGTCGGTGCACACTGAACTCACACCACGCCGATCACAGGTCGGTGCACACTGAACTCACACCATGCCGGCCACAGGTCGGCGTACACTGAACTCACACCACGCCGGTCACAGGTCGGTGCACACTGAACTCACACCATGCCGGCCACAGATCAGTGTACACTGAACTCACTCCACGCCGGTCACAGGTCGGTGCACACTGAACTCACACCATGCCGGCCAGCGATCGGTGCACACTGAACTCACACCACGCCGGTCACAGGTCGGTGTACACTGAACTCACACCATGCCGGCCAGCGATCGGTGCACACTGAACTCACACCACGCCGGTCACAGGTCGGTGCACGCTGAACTCACATCATGCCGGCCAGCGATCGGTGCACAATGAACTCACACCATGCCGGACACAGGTCAGTGTACACTGAACTCACAACATGCCGATCACAGGTCGGTGTACACTGAACTCACACCATGCCGGTCACAGGTCGGTGTACACTGAACTCACACTACGCCGGTCACAGGTCAGTGCACACTGAACTCACATCATGCTGGCCACAGGTCGTTGTACGCTGAACTCACATCACGCCGGTCACAGGTCGGTGCACACTGAACTCACACCATGCCGGCCACAGGTCGGTGTACATTGAACTCACACCATGCCGGTCACAGGTCGGTGCACACTGAACTCACGCCATGCCGGACACAGGTCGGTGCACACTGAACTCACGCCATGCCGGACACAGGTCGGTGCACACTGAACTCACGCCATGCCGGACACAGGTCGGTGCACACTGAACTCACGCCATGCCGGACACAGGTCGGTGCACACTGAACTCACGCCATGCCGGCCACAGGTCGGTGTACATTGAACTCACATCATGCCGGTCACAGGTCGGTGCACACTGAACTCACGCCATGCCGGACACAGGTCAGTGTACACTGAACTCACACCATGCCGGTCACAGGTCGGTGTACACTGAACTCACACCACGCCGGTCACAGGTCGGTGTACACTGAACTCACACCACGCCGGTCACAGGTCGGTGCACGCTGAACTCAAATCATGCCGGCCACAGGTCGGTGTACGCTGAACTCACATCACGTCGGTCACAGGTCGGTGCACACTGAACTCACGCCATGCCGGACACAGGTCGGTGCACACTGAACTCACGCCACATCGGCCACCGATCGGTGTACACTGAACTCACGGCGTGCCGGCCACCGATCGGTAAATACTGAACTAACGCCACGCCAGCCGACCAAGCTGACCGGCAGCGTCGGCTATGCACACATGTGCCGGCGGCAGTCTCCAATACACCCAACCTATCGTTACGAAACTCAGGAGGGCCAGGTTTATTATATCCATGCCGCCATGGAGGATGGATGTGATGCCAGCTGGGACCACAGCTGGCTCTGCGCGATTATCAGGTAAGTACATCACCTCTCCTCCAAGTGCCTCCCCTCCCTCTCCATCCAGCAGAACCAGCTCACTTCTCCAGCGGAACTGCAGCGCGGCTTTGTCCAGCAGAGACCCGTGTCTGCTGATGATCCCACCTTAACACTGTCGAGTCGGCTTACTTGTCCAGTAGGGCCTGCAGCTGGCTGCGCGTGTTGGTCAGGTAGATGACCCGCTTCTCCGGGTGCTCGGCGATCAGCTGAGCCATATCTCGCGGCTCGCTGCCCATAATCAGGAACTCGGTGCCGTAGAACTCCATCAGCATGCGCTGCTGCGCCTCGGGTGGCGCGCAGTCCCGAAAGTACGCCTCACCAACCTCGCTGGCAAACTGCGGCACGGAAGCCGGGGTCACGGCCGGCACCGGCACCGCTGACAGAATAGCAGCGCTCCAGAGGTGACGCGCCGGGACCCGCTCGCAGGCGCGCGCCCACCACTACACACTGGGCTGGATGCCCGAGCTGGAGCCAAAGCCACGTGGTGAACCAACGCATACAGTACGAAGAGCCTGCGGCATGACAACTATCTGCAGGAAGAAGGCTACGTGCATATGCAAGCTTGGCCATTTAGTAGGCATCTCGAACACTCTGCCTACCAGCGCCGCGTGGCAGTAAGTTTGACGTCCAATGCAAAGCGCCAGTCGTGAAATGACAAAATCTTGCCCAGTAGGACCACACACCAAAGAATGACAGCCAGATGCTGCAGAGCCGGTGACTCTTCAAGCGATGTCTAATCCATTCGTGTCCGAGAGCCATTGGGCCGGTTGGCCGCCGTCGCGTGCCACCAATGGGCACGTGCGGCGCGTCACCAGCCCACACCCACCTTGTGGCCCATGAGCGCCGGGACGCGGCCACGAAACCCTTCGCCCACCGCCTGCTTCTGCTCGGCGCTGCCGTACGAGAGAATCTTGAGCACGAAGTGGCGCGCGTACTTGTCACGACTCAGCTCGACCAGCTGCTGCCGCACCTCGTCAAACAGCACTGCGCGTGTCTCGGGTCCGCCCAGCTCGAACAGGGTCTCGCAGACGCGCGCCCGGTCATGAGCACGCACCATCTGCGGCACGCGGCCGCGCACCATGTTCACCAGCTCGGGCAGCAGCTGGCGCCGACGCTCCTCCGGACACTTGTCTACGCGTACCTGTCGGAGGGAGGCGCGGCCGTCAGCTGAGCAGACGCCCGCGCGGAGGCAGCACGGCACGACGGTGAGACAGGGCGAGTCAGAGACGGTCCGCGTTTGTACACAGAAACCGATGGTTTGAATCAGATACACTCAACAGCACTCCACTTCATATGATATATTTCCTTCAAACACTACTCATAAACTATTCAAATTACAACAGCCAGTAACACACCAACCAATACTGCCTACCTCTTCCCAAAGTTTCTTCATGTGTTTTCCGACTTCGTACATTTTGTTGTGTGCCTTTCTGCGATCCTTGATCTCAGCGGCGTCGGCCCGGACCTGCCGCCAGTTCGGTGCACCATCTTGGTGTTGAATTTTAGCTGGGCGCTGCTGTTCAGAAGAGTCTTCATTGCGTTTCCGTTTCTTTGGCCATTTTGTATCTGCTTACATAACATAAAATTTGAGCATACGGCAGGCTGTTCCTCAACCTGCTGCAGAGGGTAGTGTTGTGCAAACACCACATCTGGGGTGGCCACTCCAGATCAGTCATCATGAGATCACTCATCACCACAGCATTGCAGCACAGGACCAATAAACCACACAGAAAATGGACAGCAATTTGTATGATAGGGTGAATTTCAACTTGCAGTTAGTGTCAAACAATTTTAACAAATGTTATCTTATGGTGCTAAGGAAAAGTTGAGACAAGGCATGGATATCACATCTGGAATAACTGTTCAGACTATCACAGTGGCCTGGAGTTCTTTAAATAACAGCAAGTAGACAGCATGATGGAAAGTGAACTCTCCAGCAGTCATCAGGCATTATGAAATCCTAGGACTGGATGATGTTTGGCTTTCAGCCAAATATGCATCACAGCCAAACTCTCCCTACAATTGCTGGAATTTAAACCCAGGTATTCTGATTATAAGCTCAACAGCCAATTCAGTTTACAATGCATGCATGGTTAAAAGTCCAATGAAGTCAAACATTGAGTTATTTTAGGAACTCCATAACACCAAACAGCACCCAGTGAGCCAATTGACTGGGGTAATATGTACCTTCTACCAATCAGACAAGGATAACAGTCCAGACAAGTATTCCATCCACATCAAATCATGGTCCATATGTAATGAATTGTAGCATGTAAAATTGTAGAACTTACCAATAGCCTTAGTATTTTTTACTTTCTCAACAGTGACATTACCAGGAATTTCACTGGTTTTAGCATGGACATGACCCTTTCTTTTCTTGACCTGCTCTTGCTTCGTGCCATTATCTGCATGCACAGAGTCCTTCTTTTTCTTCATCTTCATTTGCCTTGCACTACCATTAATTGTCATTTGAATATTGTGAAATCACCTAGAATATAATGCATAATATATCAGATGTCAGGTACCTTGCAAACATTGAATGCCAGCAGAGGCCCAGTCATCCAAATAACATGAGGGGTGTAGGTGTACTTTCCTACCTAACATTAGAAAAAATCATTGTACACCATTCGTCGTGTTTAAGGCAGGACATATCCTAAATAATTGCAAAACAGGTAGATTCATGCTCTTACCTTCAATTTGTTTTATAATTACGATGGCGAGCTCCCGAGCGCCGCAAACACGCGGCAACCTCGACCCCCAGCGTGACTGCCACGCTATTGGTGCGTGATGACGACATTTCTGCTTATCAAGAACCATAAAAATATGCGGGGGCCAAGGTAACAATAATAATGCAATGAGATATATTTACTGCATATCCACGCAGTCGAGCGATATTGCACGAGAGCTGAAGATGGAGTTACACAAAGTGGAACCATTTAGGGACTTATTAAAACTGGATTTTGAGACTGAGCACCCAGATGACCTTTTGAGACTTCTCCGCGAAAACGGTCTCATAAGAAAAGTAGCAAAAATGTGCTGTGCAAGAAGGCGCATGGTGGAAGGAGAGTTTGGTACAGACAGAGTGTTTGGCAAGGCCTGGTGCTGTACCAAGTGCCCAAAAATCAAGCGTGTTGTAGACGGCAGCTTTTTCGCTGGTTCACACCTCAGACCGTTGGTCATACTAGAGATGGCCTACGTGTACGTTGTGGTCGAGGTAAATGAAAGTGCCATGAAGAAGTTAATCAGCACCACTCCCAGTAAAAAGATGGTAGTGAACTGGCTTCAGTTCTATCGAGACGTGATGTCAAAGGATCTAATGCGTGGCCCAAACATGTCAAAGTCGGGGGACAGGGAAAAACCATAATTGTTGACGAAACAGCCCTGCGGAGGTCGGATGTTCGGTATTGTAATTAGTTAAGTTCCAAGGTAAGAGTAAAGATGACCTGTTTTATGATTAATTATGATATGTTCTGCCTTAAAAACAATGATTGATGTACAATGCTCTTTTGTAACATGAGGTAGGAAAGTACACCCTGACCACAAGAGGTGCTGTTGTCTGTTGGTAACACTGACAGATATCTGTAACATGTTCACGCTGGAAAATGTTTGTTGCATAGTATCATGTCTGTATATAGTTCAAAATGCACCAATGGTCAGATTACATAATACTTGTTGACAATACAATATGCATATAATATGGGCATGGTGTAGCATCATTGTTTTAAAGCAAACATTTCCAAGACATAAATGCCACACAAATTTATTTTAAAAATTCTGACCCTGCATTTGGCACATGTAATGACATTAAGATATAGTCCCAAATATCTTCTCAAACATCCACATCTGAAAAAGCAATGTATAAGTGCTAATCTACAGGGGTGATGACCCAGCCATACTGATAAATATCACTGACAATACCAGAAGTGGCACCTTGTTTAAACCAAGTCATGAGTGTCTGTTGAGATGGCAGTCAAGCAACTGTCTCTCCTGGGGACTACTGACACTGCTTGAAAGCAGTGCTATGAGAAATGATAGCAAAATGCCACCACACAAACTGTGCAAAAGTAGCCTGATGTACATGCCAAATTTACAACAAATGCAACAGAAAATGTTCAATAGGCATTTCGATGTGAAAAATTACTGAATGATGGCTCGTTTGCATTAGAATGACTTGGCGTGGTCTACAGACCATGAAACAATACATCCTCTTTACACTTCTTGCATCAAAGTATACGCTCGGAAAAGTTTTTGATACAATGCTATCTATCATTTAGCCCCCTCTTCCAATCTTCAACACCCAAGCCGAGGGCCTAAATAACAGTACGGGAGGGGGGGGGGACGCCTACACCCTTACCCACCACCACGCACACAATACGGCACAAGCAAGACATTACGGGACGTACCGGCGCGCGACTGTCCATGCTTGCTTTCGGAGCTGTGGCGCTAAATTCGGACCATCAAGCAGCTACCACATCTCGGCGGCGACATTTTCGGTACAGTTTTATTAGGACTGCATGCAGCCTAGTGGGACCACATTTCTCTATCATTCTATGTGTTTTTCTATTCTTTGTATGCATGAAATATCATGCCATGTATAAATTAAACCAAAGGCAGCACCGGTGGCGCATGCAGAGGGGAGAGGGTACAAGGGGAACAAGCCCTCTCCCTTTCTTACATTCCGACTTCCAAGGGTCCAGGAGTACCCGGCGGATCAACAATCAAGGGCCCGAGCGGAGGGCCTAAGAGCACGAAGGGCTAAGGAGTCTTCTTCAGGGGCCCGACCTGCGGGGACGGGCCCACAGATGACAGTCAGCGGATCCTTTGCGCTGTTCGGGGACCCCTGAATTGATAAGGGTCTGACACTGAGTCTGGCGCTGGCACTAGCACTGGCACTGGCACTGGCACTAGCACTGGCACTGGCACTGACATCTGAGTCTGGCACCACCAGTGCCGTACAGTCGACGCCGTGTTGGTATTGGCATGAGGGCCAACTTTAGAACGAACAGCGACCAAGCTGGGGCCCCCTGCGTCTATCAGGGGCCTACGGTGCCTACCACAGGGTCCTGTGTTGGCAGGGGTCCCGAGTCAACCAATAGCAGTGTTCAATGAGGCCCCAAGACGGGCCCGGAGGCTCGCCGAAAGCGACAATCAAGAACCTGATTGGCGGGCATAAGGGCCTGACGGGCCTGTACGTCACACAAAGGATCACGGCCCGTAGGACTGTGACTGGAATATTAGAGAGGGGGGCGTCTTATGCCGTTTGAGGACCCCTGATACATTGTAACCCAAAACGGTTGGCTACGTGTCGGTCTGAGAACTGGGATCTCATTTTCTAAGGAAGTATAATTCCTGAGCCGATGATTGCATCGGTCTGGGTGTCTGAAACAATGACTGGACCCCAGTGTCGGCCATGAGTCCACCGTGCCAACAATGGGCTGTAGACGGCGTCACCTGTAGGCGGCGCTACTGAAAATGCGCCTGCCGCCCCATCCGCTAGATGGCCCGTGCCCTATGCAGTATCAAGCTTCACTTTTAATTTGTCACGTTAACTCTGCCAGCTGTACCTACAATCATTTCCTATCTTTTGACTTATTTCTTCACGCCGACAGAAATAGTTCCAACTCGTGAAGACCTTTTATTTGGCGAATTGTTTCACAATGTCTTCTATGCCTTTCGTCAGCGCCAACAGATAAGCTGTGCAAACGTCCGCTCCCTCTCTCACGCCGCGAAACGCGCATGCGGCGGTCGGGCCGCTCGCTGCTCCAGTGACTGCCGAATAAACCTTTGTGCTAAGATACGCGCCCAAGCGTTAGTGCCCATAGGCACAACAGGGCCATATGTCGACAAGTGTCCCCGAGCCCGTCACGGGCTTTGTTCGAGGACGTCGAAACAGGATCCAATAGCCCCTCGGGAACAAAGATCAAGGACCCGATTGGAAAGCTGAAGAGGTCATGGGGCCAGAACGACTTCCGTAGGTTGCAGTAAGAAATCCTCTCGCCCGTTGGGCTGTGACCTCTAACGCCAGTCAGAAGGCCACGGCATCGATTGGGGATCCGTGGGACAGTGCGGGCCTCTCATACTCACGTTTGAGCATTCAGTCTGAACCTGTGCAAGTTTGGTTCAAAAGGGAATAATGTGTCTGGATGAGCCGCAGTGCCAGGGAGAACGCTTGGGTACGCCTCTGGTGCATGTGCTGAGTATCTGACGAGTAGTAAATATGGCGAGTGGAAAAAGCCGCGCACTGTTAAGTTCCCTATCAGCCAGACATCACGCGCTGTGCGTTTTTCACTGTTGGAGCTTTTGTCAACATCAGACCTGAATTTACCGCCAGGACGCGAGCATGCCCATCTGACTTCTGGCGGATGAAGTCGCATGCCAAGCACCGAACTAACCCTCTGAACCGGTCTCGGGGGTCGCTTGCTCATTGCGCCAGGTGTGCCAGCTCCTGTGGAATATTCGGGACCTGCAGCATGTCCAGACCAAGGGCGTCTTCAGCCGGCAGCAACTCAGTCGCTCAACTTAGCAACTCAGCCAGCATGGACTGGCCAAGGGTCGATGGAGGGATTTGATGTCGCCAATACTGTTGCACTACACTCCATCTACCAAAAGACCTATGCATTCGCCCAGCATGTCATGAACATACCCTGCCTTCAAACAGCACGCTTTCAAGGTGGATACGTGGCTTCCAAGTTCCAGCTGGATGCTGACATCATCCATGCGACACTCCGGGTGCTGAAGCCGACGGTGGAGACCATGGGCTCACTGGAGTGCATCTGATCCTGTTCCTGCGTTAGCGAGATAACACTGCACGGTCGACCGTCTTATAACTTAATCCTGCTGTCAAGCGAGGAAAAGCGTTTTCAGTTGATCAACTGCATTCATTGTGAGTATCCAAAAGGCTTTGGACGCGGGTTATGATGCGCCCTTAGGCTGCATTTCGTTAATAATCGAGCAAGTCTTATCCAGTATTTGTCAAGCAAAGGGAGGGTAAACCAGCGGTACCCCTTGCATCATGACGCTAGCAACCGTTAGAGCCTAACTCCGGTGAATGGCTAAGCTCCAATGTGCATTGACTTGACTGCCCCCGTTAGATGGAGCCGCGCGAATGTGCCTGATAAGGTCCGGGTCGGGAGCCCCGGCCGAGGAGCTTCGGGGCACTTTATAGGCTTCTTGCACTGCTATACCCGACTGTTCTTCAAATACATTTCAGCCAGGAATTGGGGAGATACGCCCGCACTCGCTCCGATACACCGTCATAGGCTAAATAAATGCGACCACTCTTTTCCGTCGGGTGATCTGCCAAACCGAAACCCAATTCAAATGCCAACTGGGGCTGAAAAGTTCCATGGATTTGCTTGGGATAGGTATCTCGCAAGGCGGCAGTTGTAATGCTCAAAATAAACTGGTAATCCCAGGGTGCAGTTTTGAGTCCAGCTGGTGCTTCCGAAGTCACAGACAAGTCCTTACGCCAAGCACTTTTTTGGCGTAAAACGCGGGGGCTCGTCCTCGAATAGCTTCCCTCCTGGATCCTTTATCGCCGCCTTGGCTCTTGAAGTGCCTCCAAAATCACACATAACTGCCAAGTTATCTCATTCATTCATATTTACTTTGACTTGCGAATCATTCCATCCACCAAACGTGTCGTAACACATGCGATTTATCATGTTCTTATCGCGCGTGCGGCCGTCTTAGCGTTAAAGGTGCATCTCCGGTGACGTCAAATAACGATCTTTGCTGAGAAGTGCGTTGTTGGAACGGTTTCGCCTGTTATACATTTATACATTGCTTGAACCACCCTGTGCTTTGGAGGCTGCTTACGCGCAGCCGGCAGGGCCTTGGCACCAGCATTCTCTGGAACAAAAGTCGTTTACTGGCTTCTCATCCAGCTCTCAACATGGCCGTATGAATGGAACTTCTTGTTTTTGATGCGTGAAAAGCAAGTGACGTGGAGAGCACGCGAACACGCACGTCAAAGACTCAACGTGACGCCACGTAGAACATCTAAGTGCGCTGCAAATACACCCTTAGGCTGCGATGACTTCTATGGACGAAGTAGAAATACTTTCAGTCATCCAGAAATCAACTGAAGGGTATGTGATTGTACTTTCAGTCATCCAGAAATCAACTGAATGGTACGTGATTTCATGCTGAAGTATTCACAATTTTAGATATGCATTGAGGATGAGGTGTTGTTGCTTTGAGGCCAACAAGGCACTATGCCTGATGTTATCTTGTGTAGTTGTTATTTTGGGGATATTTTACCTACAGAACCAGCGTCCCCAGCTTACAAAAATTGCATGCCATACCCAGCTCGTCTGCTGCAACAATGCCATGTTTCAAAGCTTTTGATGTATGTGATATGTAAATAAAAGTACTTATTTGTTTGATGCAATTTTTTCCAGTGATGTTGGGACATACAGGCAATGTTTCAAGGAAATTTCAGTCAAAGAAAATCACTAAAGATAGGAGACACAGTGCAATCTGGCTAGGGCCTAAGCTCAGCATATACAAGCTCAATGCTCATTACACGAAGGTCACATAGTAATCAGGGCCAGCAGGAATGCTTTTGTTGCAGGATTGCCAGAGTCACCTCGTTCAGGGCATTTAAACTCTTGGTATTTGTAATGTTGGCTGGCACAGTAAGAGTATTGTATGGTTTTGACCCTGGGAAGAATATCATCTACTGAGCATGAAGATAAGACCATGGTGCAATCCTGTGGTGCAAGCACAGGGCAGGTTCCCCATGGATTAGCAATTTTTAACCAGAGATTCAATGGTTAGGTACTTAAGAATTACTATGATTTTCCTTTTAATGACCATCCCTGGCTTGCTATGCACCATCAGTTGCATAGCTCAGCATACCAAGTTGAGTGCATGATTAGCATTGAATAGTTGCAGGAGTATGAAATCAAATTCCTCATGAATTATTTTCATCTATGTTTGATACTGTTGTCAGATGATTTTACATCTGATGCTCCTTTAAAATGGAAGTCATTAATTCCACACCAATTAGCAATATCCAAGAAATAGTGGGCTTGATCTGGAGATCAGTATCATTAGTTAATGTTGCTCAATACTTGTTTGGCAGGCATACCTGCCCCCGCTGTGGCATCACCCTGGCAACTCCAACACTGCTGATGCACCATCAGCTGATGCTCTGTGATCAGAGGACTCCTGCAGAGGTCCGGCATGCCAGATATGTTGTAGATGTTGCAAAGGTGAGGACAAAATATTGTTCTCTGCACTTGGTAGATCATATTTTGAGTCTTGCAGCCCCAGTGATCTGATTGTTTTGATTTATTGCTGGACTCTAGCAAGGTGTGGTGCTGAAATTGGTATATTTGTCAATGAAACATTTTCTTTTTTATTCTTTCATGATCAGACTGTGAGCCATGTTGTGATGGCAATGCATACTTGTTGAAAGTCCAGACCGAAAAACTCCGATGCTCGGCCGGCAGCGCTGCGACCTAGACGAGCTACACATCTTCTCGCTGGAGCGCGAGGCGGGCCTGGAGCCACGCCGGCCGGCGGCCGGACGCGCACCACCCGCTGAGCCGGCCGCCGGCGCCCCTCTCGAGCAGCGGCTGGAGGCCATCTGCCGTCTCACGCTGGAGGACCTGCCGGACGAACTGGTGGAAAGCCTGCTGACCGAGTCGGGCCAGGCGGGCGGCGGCGGCGACCCGGAGCCGGGCCGCGGCTCCCTCTACCAGCTGGACAACACGCCGCTTTCGTACGAGGTGCTGCGGCTGCCACAATACCAGGAGCTGTTCGAGCGGCTGCGCCAGGAGGCGATAGGCGTGGCGCCCGCGCCGCTAGACGCCGACGCCTGCCGCGACGCCGGCATCGGCCAGTCGCTGCTGCGCTCTCTGCTGCAGCAGGCGGACCAGCTGCGCGTCGACAACCAGGGCGAGTTCGTCGAGTGGCACTACTGCCGTCAGTGCAATGAGCACGTTGAGCGCGCGCACCTGCTCGGCCACGTGCACGCCGGCCTACGAGACACGTGTGGCTTCTGCGGCTTCATCGCGGTGCACCCTGCCGATCTCAAGAACCACGTGGTCAAGCAGCACCAGATGCAGCGGAAGTTGAGCTGCCCACTTTGCCGCACGCGCTACTCGACGCCACACGCCTACTGTAGCCACGTGGTCACACACCGACTGGACGAGGAGCTGTTGCTGCCCGGCGAGGTGAGATCGAGCATACATTATAAGTGTACACTGGTATGAACGAAAACTATGATAGTGAAATACGAACGATTAAGGTACGAAACGCCGCGAAATGCTGCCTTGCAGAATAGCTGTAACCGTTGGTCTTCCATTGGCCTTTCCGTATTGTTTGTTTATTTCGTAATGAGAGCAGTTTTTAACAGCAGTTTTTAAGTCTTAACGGTTAAGTCAGACGGTATTAATAGCTGTATTCCTCGTAGAATAAACAGAAGAATAGTAAGGGTTATTAATACTGTCTCGTGAACGTAAAACTTACGTGATCTTAATGTTTTAGGAGAGGTTCTCGTTCCCGGACCGTTAAAGGGAACGCTCGACATCTGAAGATATCGAAACAAGGATCAGATGTGATGAAAGATACTCACTGATAACTATTGGTGTGCTTTGAAATGGAAAAGACTGCTGTATACCACAGCTTTTCTCTGTTTAGTAAATACTCTCCGCAATATGTCATTGCTTGATTGCGTTACACAACGGTTGTGTGACGTTTAGGTACTGCCAAACTAGCCGCGCGAAATTGCCACTTGAAGTGCTTCAAACCCGTCGAGAGATAGCAGCATGGGTGGGAGTGTTTGTTGAGTCAAACATCGTTATGTACTCGTGTTCTGATTCTTTGCTCCTAGTGCTCTTGCATATTTATCCGTGACTAACATGTTTACTTGCATTCACATACTCGGTTATGACGTGGTTCTTACGTTTTTTATTACAGGTCTTACGCTGCACGGCATAGCGTCTGGACGAACATTCGGTGCAGTTCACAGCGCTGTCCTTAAGACCGAAATCCCACTGGTTTCCGCAACAATGTGTTGACTGTTTCATGGTCGCCCAGGCATCCATGACGTCATAATAGCGTCATTATAATCTTGTCATCCCATTGGCCATCGGCGATCAAGGCCAATAGATATAAAATTCTTGAGTCGTTCATTTCTGGCCTTCATGGACACGATTTTCAGATGTATCGGCCGTCAGTTGACTCTTAATTAATGTTGTGCAAGGTACAATGACACAATAAAACAATGAAGTGTTAACCCTATGTACTCAAAGGAGAAATTATGTTGTCTAGAGCAGCCTTTTCCTTTTGAAAGTATGCCAATAGGTATAAGTGGGCTAAGGTCATGTCGGGTGTTAGCTTCAATTTATTAAAATGTGGAACATTTCTTTTTAGAAGGGCATGGCTGTGAACTGCACCGAATCTTTAAATTGACTATTTCAGCTAGAAATTCCATACAAATGTGGAACACTCTCTGGAACAATACTGGTTCAATACTCTTCACTCGGATGGGAGTGGGACAATTTGACCCACTGATACCTCAAAAACTAAGAGCTAGAAACACCAAATTTTAGGACGAGCTGGTCTGTATGCGAATTCATTTGTGTCATGATCTGAGATCCATAGGTTATGTCCTCCAGATCAACTAAGGTCCAACAAGGCCAAAATCAAGATTGGTGTCCGAAGTGCTCCCAGACCTCTTCATGCAACCACCTTGAACCCAGATATTTGTTATAGGCAAAAGGTGGCTGGTGTTCACTTTAGGCCATGTACCGTGTTTAATCTTAGGAAGATGTAGCCCAGAGACTACGATGTTTTTTTCATTTTTAAATTCGAATAAGCGTGAGAATTACGCTAGGCTGTATGTGCCTAAAAGCAAAGGGCTGATTTGGGTCTCTCATACCAGTGACCTATCCTGACTTTTGGGAAGCCCGTGGAATATGCAGATTGCTGTTCTTTTTATCGAGAAATTCGAAATCAGGACGAGAGCTGTTGACAACTAATGCTTAGCGCCTACCAATAAGTTAGGTTGGTTTTTACCTTAGTCTGTTATTTGCGCCTGACCCTAGATCAATGGAATTTGCTTTATTCCTAAATGAAATTATGTTATTGCCTAAGAAACTATCTCGTGTACGGCCTCGTCGAACTCTCCGTTGTGGCACCAGATTGAACCACTCCTAGACATTGCCTTTGCTGATAGTCACGGTCTTGCTTTGACCTGCCATAGGTCAGCGACCTTACAAAGTTATCTTATTTGGTATGCCAAAAGATCCGCTATTTAGCTGCCCACAGCTTTGCAAAGTTTGGTACGACCACGCAGAGTCGTTCAAAAATTATTTTGTAAAAACCCTCGGCAGGTCAGATTAACCTGCACCGTACTCGAACGCGCGTTTAAAGAATGTAGACATTTAGCCCGTTTAAAAGGTGTCAGAAAGGTTCAGTAGTAGCTCCTTAAGCGGTAATACAGCTAGTTTAGGACATCAGGGCAAGTTTCCGTGGCCTTTGGTTCATGAGGTGTCAGTACAGCTGGGCGGGGCTAGCCAGCGGCGTTCCATGGTTCCTGCACGTTGTGATTTCTGCCCGTCTGTAGTCACATCAGAAGAAGCCATGGAGCTTTGAGAGCCGTCCGAAGGTAACGGCACGGGCGCCGCATTCTGTTGCAGTTTGACTCCCGCGGCTGTAACCCACACCGACTATTCGAGTGGCAGTGCGAGCTGTGCCGAGAGATGCCCATCGGTATTTCGGTCAAGTTCCGCGAGATCAGGGTAAGCCTCGCCCCCGGCGCCAACCAGCCGCCATCACCCAATGTAGGCTTATACCAGGGTACGCTACATGGGCCAGTCGGCCAAGTGGTCTAGATGGCAGGCGTGCATCGCTGAGTGTGGTACCATTTCTGCTATCCAAAGACCGTAACGCAAGTTTTAAAAAGTGATTCTAAGGATTGCGTTTACGATACCTCGATAAATCCGACATGTCGAACTGTTCAGTACATTATCGGTGTGCTTACAGGCTACCGGCTACAGGAGCTCTGGCGGAGGAGGGATGACGTCTGACCGTTGGATGTCATTGCTGACTTGTTTTAATGGTACTCAGCATTCGGAACGCCGTACAGGTTCATAGACACTTGCGGTCATCGTGCATTAGCTTCGAGCGGCAGGAGACCTCAGGTTCAAACTGCTTCGTGTGACAACAGCGTCCGTCGTGGAGCCTCGGCAGGCAGTATAGATCATATGTGTAACACGGTGTGTGTTCGGTTTTGGTTGTAACGCCGCGTGCCTTACCTCCAGGAGCACGCCACTTCAAGCTGTCGTATGCTGCGGCTCTCGGAAGCCGAGTTCAATCGGCGCTTCTTCCTGCCGCCTCCTCGCGATCTGTGATACCTAGGCAGCGACTCCGACCCATGGACAAGCTCTGTTTGTTGTTCTTGTGTTAAGTCCCATCGTCACCTTCGATACTCCGGCGCTTGTTGCAACAGTTTTTGTTTTTGTATCAGCGTATGGGCTAAATTGTCAGCCGTTTCGGTTGATTTCTTGACCAGGTCTAACACCCTCATGCCTTGGCCCGCTGAATATTGCCGCGGTGAAAGCTGCAGTTTGAATGTGCGTACGCTTTTCGACGAGCAAGTGGAGCATTGATGTTATGACCAACGTGTGAACGCCGCGTTATCCGTGCGCGCGTCAAGATAGCGCTCCCTGACGCTCGCGATACCGTAGGATGTGGGTAGTCGCGATAGTAGCAGCACGAGCGGTGACAGATTAGGTCCATTGAATAAAGAGTCATAGAAGACACTAGGCTTTGCACACTTTAAACACTTCAATGTGCACTGGTCTGTAAGATGTGTGGACGATTTGTGTTGCTTTGGGGAAATATTGACTAACAGTCAGTGTTATGACATTGTTTTGGTCAACATTGTATGTAGATATGAGTTTTTGAAAGATAAAGCTACACAAAATTATATGGTTCAAATGCATTGTATTGATATGGTTCACATGTCCGAACACCATTTACAGACATCCGTGTAGAAAGGTGCATGGATCCTTCATGTTAACTACCTCTTGCATGTGGGCTAACTATATACGACATTCATTACGCACAGCAATACTGTATTCAAGAAGCATGACATTTGTAATCCAAAACTTTCATGTACGTAGAAAATTATTTCTTGAGAGTTTTTAGTTTTTTCTGAAACGCAACCCTCTTGTCCGCTCAAAAAATCCGCCAATCTGCAAGCCCCAGCCCTGTCGTCAGATCGCGGCAGGTTCAGTGCATCCTCCCAACCCGCCCGGGCGCGCGCCAGGATACCGTCTGTGCGGGAGCTGGGCCGGCCGGGCTGCGTCCTGGTGCTGGGGTGCGGCCGGCGTGGTCCCACGGCTGCAGGCCGGCGTCAGGTCTCACAGTCCCGCCGCCTGGCGCCGGTCGGGCCGCCGTTTGGGCATGTGCCGCCACCCGACGAGTGGTGGCGTGGGCCCGGCTCTAGACGACGTGCTTCTGGTGCACGATGTTGATGTTGGAGAACACGCCGCCCATCGCCTTGTAAAGCGGTTCGATGGTTGTCTTGCAGCTGGCGTCGACGATCTGTGCCGGACCAGATACCGTGTCAGGCGTCAGCTGCCGCCAGCGCGGCGGCTTGCCGCTGGCGAACGGCTGCATTAGGCTGCATTAGGCTGGCCCGGCCAAGCAACCAGCTAACTGACACCAGGCCCAACAGGGGGGCTACGCAAGTCACCGACGCGCCAGTGGCCTAGTCACCGACGCACCAGTGGCCTAGTCACCGACGCACCAGTGGCCTAAGTTCGCGCCCAGAGCCTCTCCGGCTTTACTGCGGGGGCCGCCCCAGCCCGGGGCGTAGTTCCTCAAAGCGGGGAGCTGAGCAGGGAAGAATGGCTAGACCTAGCCCAAGCAGACGGCTAAAAACGGGGTTTTGTCCCAGCCTGGCTAATTGTTCTCTCACAGTGTGTGGGGGAGCTGAACCTCTCCCCCTCCCCTGCTGAATGGGAAGTTACGCCTCTGTCCCAGGTCATCCAACACAGCCGATCTGCCGCAGCCAGCGGCCGGCCACCGCGGCGCCCTTCGCCCCCTCCAGCGGCACACTCGCCTGGCGTGTGATGCTGAGCAGCAGCTTGATGATCCTGAGGGCGGGCGTGACGGCCCAGATGGAGACGAGCGAGATGAGCGCGAATGCGGCGCCCCAGGCGACGCTGAGCGGCAGCGCCACTACGGCGGCCAGAAGCCGGTATAGCCAGCGGTGCGTGCCGCGGAAGGTGAGCGCCGACAGACGCCACAGCGGGTCGAAGCCGTGCGTCGATGTCGGCTCGGCCAGCACGTGGCTGAAGTCGACCTGTGACCGCGGCCGGGTCGTCAGGTCAACCCGCGGGCTCAGTTGCGGCGGGTGTGACGGCAGGCGGTGGGCGGGGCGGGTCACAGCATGGAACGTTACGGGGTCACGGGCACGCGTGGGAGGCCAGATCACGACGTAGATGGGGTTCTTTTGATCACGTAGTTTTAAGCATGCGCACCGTACCGCCCTAGGCTTGTAAGTGATCTGCTTCGGCGTATTTTTTCGGACGCAATCACCCAGCCCAGCGCGTGGATATCATCCCGACGCTGCCACCGAGCAGTAAAGCACAATTCTGAGTCCAGAGAACTTCCGGCTCGGGAATGTGCCCGAACTCTGAGATCGATTCCAAAATAACTGGCCCTAGCGACAGCAGTCTGACCTTCTACACTCTGGGTAACATACTGGCCTACGTAAGGGGGGGGGGGGGGGATGCGGCACGGCAGGTTTACTTTGTCACAAGAAATCAACTTAACTTAAACCTTTCACCACCGCATGATTCCCTCTCAGATCACTTTGGCCCCACCAACTCTTTCAGCACGTCTGCCCGTGGCGCATAAAGCATGTTCTGCTTGCTAAGAAGGCGGAGGTATCCCATGTGCTGAATTCATGTCGCGCGGTACTTGTGAGCGAAAATTTTGAAGAAAAATAACTTTAAGCAAACGTCAGTTAATGCGATCAGGCCAGTTCACCATCAAAACATTCGGGAACGAAACGGCGTGTCGTCCCGTCATCTAATGTGTCACTGCGGCGGAGGGGCGCGCCATCCATTGGGAGGGCAGGCGCCTGCCGAGCCCCAGCCCCTCCCCCCTCCCCGCTGGCTGAGCAGGGTCATCGACCACTATGTGAAGATCACTGGTCCGGTAGGCTGCACAGCCGCCATTACACAGCTCAAAAGAGACGCGCGCTTTTTGCTTTTGCTTTTTGCTTTGTTCCGAGCAAACCATGCAAACAATATAATTAAGTGCGGCACGTGCGTTGTAGGGACCGAGCAAATTATGAACGACAACGGAAGGCCCAATTAAGCTCAGTACCAGACGGAAGGGCTGCAGCCCGCACCGATAATAACGAAACACCGTTTGCCGCCGTGGTAGGGGACCACAAAGACGGCTGGGCCCAACCCCGCCAAGACTGCTGCCGTGAAGGGGCGCTGAACGGCACAGACATAACTCCCCGGCCAGTAGGTCACTCACCGCATCCGTGGGAGACCACAGAGTGCGGGGCCGGGACGGGTAGGCAGGAGGGGACGCGTCACAGGCCGCGGACCGTTACACATAGGAAGTGAGCATACACAAACCGAGGCATTTCACTGCGGCAAATGTGGGGCTGGCGTCGCCGCCTTGGGCGCTGGCCGGCGCTGCATGCCTCCTTTGATCGCGAGCCGGGACCACATTTCGGGCCATGGAGCCAGATGGCGAGCGTCTTGAGTTTGATGTTTCTATGTCATCTTGTAATGTACGAATCTATAGGTATCTTGAGGGTCATTGTGATGGAATTTTAGCATTACACCTCTGCACCATGGACCGACTTGGTTTCTGAACGTTCAGCCCAGGCCCCGCCGCCAGCACTACTGGAACGTGATGTGGCGCATCTGGCTGGCTGACGCTGGAGTTGATATCTGTCGCTGTTGTACCCGGCTAGTAATCATTGAACAGTGTACCAGAGCTCGTGGGAACGATAACGCCCCGCTCGTCTCGTGCGTGTGAAGCAAATTTGCCGTTCAGACAGGTGCGGGTCCACCCATTTGCACAAATATTTATGTTCCCTCATGGAATGACGCCATGCCTTCATTTACGTTTTTGAAGGAAGCAATAACTATTTCTTGTGTGTGTGTGGCAGAAGTGTTACTGCGCAATGTGGTTATCTGGCATCGAGTAACTCTTGCGAACTCGTATAGTCGAATCGTCGTGTAACTCGTGTAGTAGGGTTACCTGCCGGGCACATCAGCGGCTGGGATCAACTCAGCACGTGTAACCTATCACGTGCTGATGGCAGGGGCGACGCAGCAGACGGAGGGAACAGAGGAAGCAGTTAGCCCCCCCCCCCCCTGCCGGCAGGCAGGGGCAAAGGTATGTAGTTGCTTCCTCAAAATGTTTGGGAGACCCTTTCCCAAAAACTATTATCATTGTAGCTACCCGTAGATTATCAAAATTCAGACCCAGGAGACCCCCAAAACTGAGGAACTGAACAGTGAGACCTTGGGCTCAGGCGACCCTTTTCTGGACCAAGAGGCCCATCTTCTGGCTCGTCTTCGAACTACGATGCTCCTGTTCCGGGTTGCGAGTCACCCTTCCTATTCAGGAGGTCCCATTTCTGGAACATTAGATTCTTTCATGCATCAGAGGGCCACGGTTCAGGATCAAGACGCCCTGTTCTGGGGTAACAAGGCCTCTTGGCTAGATTTGGAGGCCCCTTCGTAAATCGGAAGCATCCTATTCTGGATTAGGTGACCCCTGTGCATATCCGGAGGCCCTTTTCTGAAACAGGTGACCCTGTTGTGGGAGAGCCACGCAAGAGTTTCTACGTGATCTAGTAACTGAGCAAAATAGTAACTGAACTGAACTGTAACAGAACTGAAGTAGGTACTTGATCCCTGGACAGCGAAACTCCGTAAATGGACAATCAGAAGCCCTCCATTCTGGATTGTTTAATGATCGACATTTATTTACTTGGACATGCATGCATATAACAATTTCATGAGGGCACATGCCATCGGTGTCCCTTCCAGGCCCGGCTTGAGCGTTCAGAATCCCCGTCACTCTACTTAGCATCAGTTGTGCCGCCTAGCCGGGATCGACGGACTGTGCGCTCACATTGACGAAGTCGTTGATACCGGCCGAGTCTCTGTGGCTGAGATCCAGATCACGCGTCAGCTGCTGCAGCGTCGGAGGCTTCGACACCTTGCCGGACTTCTGCTTCTTGTCCTTCTTCGATGACTTGTCATCCTGAAACGTATGAGTAGGTCACGTCTGTGCCCTTTCTATATCAGCCAGCACGGTTCCAGACACGTGGAAACAATGTGTCATTCTGCAGTTGTGGAAGTAGTTTAAATTCTTTAAATCATGGAGGCTGATGTGTAGGTCAATATCATCCGCTTTAAAAAAAAACACTCTCTGATATGATCTAAGTGTTTTCAAAACAAATTGTGGGCGGCTAGGAAATTGACCAGGGGCTGAGGAGGTGTGTCTGCAGCCGGGCCTGCCGCTGCATAACAGTGCGTTTCGATTGCGCTGCGAGATGGTGCTCACATATGGTTTGCGGTCATATGACGTCAAAACGGGACCGGGCGTCGCTGGAGCTGGCCGTCTGTGCCCCGAACTAATCAAACCTTAGCGCCACCGGCCATGCGATCAGGCGGCGGCGTCGGCGGCCGGCCGCGGGGAGCGACTCTGAGGTCACTCGGGTCGACCAGCGGACCCCAGCTATGCTGGCCGTCCGCCGCATCGGCTTCGCGTGAGACACTGCACAGGACGTGCGCAATCTCCTCTCAGAAATACTACGTGTGCGTACGCATGTGCACACTACACACTAACACAACTGCATCCTTCACAACTTCACAGCTTCCAACACAACCCGACTGCCTGGAGCTCGGTGGGTACGCGTCATGCCCATTTTTTTATTTTTTGTCAGCGGGCCTCTGTGGTGAAGAGCACAAATTCGGGTCTAAGGGGAGGGGGAGGGGGTCAGAGGGCTCCCTTGGCTGCTTCCCAGATACCGCATGCCAGTTTGACCATGTAGCGTGGTCAGAACGCAATGTGATCAGAACGCTTGTACGCCATTGCTGGCAGGCTCCTTCTGCCGTCTTACTTCGCCGGGCCCTGAATTCAGATCCCGTCGTCGTGGCTGGGAGAACGGGTTACCGTACACAGACGACAGTAGACCGAAAGAAACGTCAGTGAACACTCGCCGGCACTCTGTGCCCGGACCTGTGCTGCCTCGGACACACATCTCAGCGGAGCCCGCGCCCTCTCCGGCAGCGGCGACCGGTCGCGGATCGGGAGACAGACAGAACCTGCATTGCGTCGCCAGGACCCGTCCGGCCTGGGCGATACCTGTTTCTCAGGCGAACTGTCGTCTTTCTCGTCGTGTGTGAGCTCGATGCACTCCTTCTCCGGGGTGTCGCCCTTGCCTTCAGCCACCGACTCAGCTTGCGCCTCCAGCAGTGGCAGGGACGACTCGTTCAGGTTCGTTTTGCTACCAGAGCGCGAGCTGGACTTGCTGTCCGACATGGTCTACCTGAAACCGGCACACGACATTATAGGCCGCGCCCAATCTGGTAACATCAGCGATGCGTGTAAGCAGCCACTTCTTGCTCAGTCGTGACAAGACCTCAGTTCATGGCATGGGCGTAACCACCAGCGCACCACCCACCAGGTGGAATGCGGACCCAAATAACATTTCGGTAGCCTTAACTGTATTTGAGTCGCGTCCATATAAAATGGCACCAAAACAGAAACGCGTACCCAGTAACGAACGCGTGGTCATGTCAAATATCATGGATGATGACTGTTAAAGCTTCAGGCCGTGGTTACTGGCCACACAACTGACAGCCACGTATGGAATGTAGTGTCTGCCGTCAACATGGGCAACATGGCAGTGACAGCACTAGGGTTGACAAAAGGCCCCCTGACACTGAAAGGCCTCCAAAAGTTGCCGGATACGGCCCATTTGTTAATGAAGGCATGCTCTTAGATATCATATATATATATACATATATATATATATATATATACATTTTTGCGTTTTATAGCTGGAATAGAGGCCAGACGATACCGCGAGGTCACTTCTGTCTCAAGTTTATCGCCATTAAACTGAAAAGTCTTGCGGATGATTGGGTGAAATAAATCGCAGGCGCTCTCCAATTTACAATGGTCCAGTGGTGTTCGTGGTCTCTGAACAATTTAGACGCCTGCATTATCTCAGGGGTCCTTCAAACGGTGCAAGAGAACCTCCCAATGATATTTCAGATCACGACCATACAAACCGCGATTCTTTATGTGACCTACGGCCAGTTCTTCGGGCCCTTATTACCTCAAACCGGGCCTTTGATCGTCGGTTCCGGTGGGCAGCATGGGCCTCCCTTCGGGTCTCATCGAGCACTTCCCTTGATCAGCTTAGGTTCCTTGCGAGTACAGAACGCTTTTTTTAAGCGCTGTGAGCCCCTGACAGATACAAGGTCCCGAACAGTGTAAATCAGTGGCTGCGGCTTTACAGCTGATGGGGCTGTGGGCCCCCAAGCCCATATCGAAACGCAGCCGACTGCGTGTCACTGGAGGTACCTGACCGACACATAGTCCCATATTGACTCAGGGGTCCCCCAGCGGCGCAAAGGGCCCTCTGACTGTTATTTCAAATCCGGGCCCAAATTATATTTCAGTATCTTAAACTTCATTTGAGTTGTGTCCATAAAGAACGCCATCACAACAGAAATGCGCCCCCATTAACGAAGACGTGGTTCAATACCCCCCCCCCCCCCCCACCCCACACACACACACACACTTCATGGATGGGGGGGATTGGAGTGTTTTGAACTTGCATCTCGCCATGCACTCCCTACGCTAAATGTCTGTGTTCTTCTTCCAATAGGCTGCGCAGTTCCAGACCTTCCACGTTTCCCAGCTCACCCATGCCAGCCTTCTTTGGACGGTTCGCTTGGCTTTCTTATCAGAGATCAGCATCATCACGAAAGCGGCGTGTTTGCAAAGCCTATCTCCGTGGGGCCGAGGTAGGCGGGCCAAACATCGGCCGGTCTCGTCGCTCCGGCGGTTCACACACATGGCGGCTCAGAATGCGAGGCTCGGCCGCCGTCGCCCCCGGCTCTTCCCGTGCGTTCAGTCCGCCCGCCGCCCGCCGTTCAATCAGACCCATTGTTCCGTTTAAACCAGCCCCTGCTCTAGGCGTCAGCCAGTGAGCTCCATCATTAAAATGGAGAGGTTGAGAAAATGCGACCTTTTTGTGAGGTCCGTAATGATACGTGGCACCCATCCCCTGTAAAAACAGTGGCACGCCGTAACATGGCCCGTGCGCTCCTCGCGTGGTGTCAGATGGAGCGCCCCTGCCATGAATGGTGAGCTGTGGCCTTGTCTCTGCACCACTGGTGCGCCTGGACGCAACACAGGAAACTCTACGGCCGCGGACATAGTCAGAAGCTGTGGACATGGGCGAGGTGGGGTTGAAGCACCGGCCAAATGTTTTGGCCGATTCATCGCCCGCGCGTCCTGGCCTGAGCGTGACACCGCCTCCGATTGTCAGTTATTGAATGCACACACGACAGCCTACCAGAAAGCCAACCGGTTCAGATCAATCATATTCATAAACAGTGCGCATGTAAATATGACTTTTAGGATGAGATGGTTTGCGTGAGCGAGATTGTATTTGTTGAGCTTGCCCTTCCACTTCTCTCATCGTTGACTATGTGAGTCTCTGCTGACGCCTTGGTCTTCTGGCCGGGACGACCTCTGATGGACACAGCCCACGTCTCCCCCCCCCCCCCCAGCTGTCTAGCTTTGCACCGTTTTTCTGGGCATCTTTATTCGCTACCGCAAGGAGGAGGGGGCATCCGCTCTGTCCCTCCCCAGCCACCTGGGGCTGAACTGAGTGCATCTGTCGCCCAGCGCCGCCGCCGTCTGCATGGACCGCACGGCACCCTCCGAACGTCCCAGCGGACCGTCTGTGTGGATCGCACAACACCCACTGGACGCCCCAGCGGACCAGTCTCTGGCCAGTGCCAGCTGTGATCCCGCCCTTCACCTGCAGCGCGCTGCACACCCTCACGTTCGCCGGTCGGCGAGATGCAGTTGTGTCCTTCAGCCCAGTGCCGAATGTCATGCAACGCTAGCTACGATACGCCAGCGGTAAGGGGCAGAGGGACGTATCTGGTGTGTGTTGCTGCTCGCGTTTTTCACCACTGTCGCACATGTCGATGTCGCCATGTCGCCGACACCCCATCACCACACATGCCGCAATACGTTCTCTCAGTCGTGTTTACGTGACAGATGGACACACGTGGTCAGATCAGACCCTGACCGGCAGTCTTGTGATGGACTCGATCCAGGCGCAGAATCGAATATATAATCACACAAGCTTTCTGTGAATAAAATTTGGTTAGAGCCCATAGCCTTTGAAGTGATTCTTCTCATTTCATCAAAAGACATTTGAATAGGCTCTTGTGTTTGAGTCATATAAGTAACCTTTCAGTTAACCTGAGTCAGGGACAGGTCACAAGCTCTGCTCAAGATTTGTAGAATGGCGGGGTCAATGTCTGATGAACATAAATGACAGGATGAATGATAGCCCTTCATGTAATCGGTGGAAATATGGTTGGACCTGATAACACACCGCATAGCCTATAGCATGACAGCGAAGGCTTACCAGAACATATCGGAAGTGCGTGAAGCATTAGCTACACGGGATTCGACAAAGATTTCCCATTCAGTTACTATAGACGCTCAAAAACTTGCTTGCTCACTGGGCATGACCAGTTTGTGAAATTCTGAGATGTTGCCCAATATAGATTATTCAAATCACACCGATTTTAACAATGATCGAAACCGCATTTTTCTGGATTCAGACTCAAGTTAAGAAGCAGTCAAGCGATTTGCCTAAATAACAACTGACTTGGATCACTTTTGGCAAAGTAAGTTTTATTTGGATGGGGTTCCGTTTAAAATACTGTCCACTTGATGATCATGAGTTCTCATTGTAAGCATGTGTTATTACGGATTTACGACGCACTCAGCTGCTGAGGCTATACGGCGTCGACAGCCTCTTGCCCAGGCAGGAATGGCGGGCAGGAATCGAACCCCGTGCCTCTGGGTTCACAGACGCGCAGCTTAACCGCTATACTGGCCTCTCGCCCAGGCAGGAATGGCGGGCAGGAATCGAACCCCGTGTCTCTGGGTTCACAGACGCGCAGCTTAACCGCTATACTGACCTCTTGCCCAGGCAGGAATGGCGGGCAGGAATCGAACCCCGTGCCTCTGGGTTCACAGACGCGCAGCTTTACCGCTATACTACTGGTTTCCTGCTAATTTTAACCATTTGCGAGTATACTGGAGGTCGGTTCTTTATAACCTAAGAACTCAGAATGTCCAAAACCCGGGAACTAAAGGTTCGTCTTGTTCATTAAGATTCATGAGGAGTTTAGGGAAAAAGTCTGTTTACCAGTCCTTAGTCAGCGCTGTCTGCTCTTTGTGGTTCACCACAGGGGCATCTGGACCGTCGGGACCCGGTCATCCCCCGTTGGCTTCCCCTTCTATCACAGGCACATCAGGGATGCAGGGCCCGGGCGACCCTCGTCAGCGTTTCCGCAGTACGGCATGACACCAGGCGCGTCGGGACCCGGGGCGTCGCTGGTCAGCGTCCCGGCCGCCGATCCTGGCCACTCCCTCACACCGGACCACACACGGGGCCGGAGGGCGCCGTGCGGTCCGGCTCCATCGCCAGGCCGCCGGCTGGGCGTCGTCGTCAGGCGGCGGTAAGTATAGCTGAGCGGCCGGCCAGGTCTCGGCCAAGCCCCACTTGCGGCCCGCTCAGTCGCAGTGCTCCGCAGTTAAATGCCGGGCAGGATGAGCGTCGTACCGTCGACGCGCCAATCGCGTTCGCACCATCGCGCCGTGTGGCTCCATATTAGTCCGTAGTTGGGCGTGTGTGTTGGTGCCCGGCGACGGATTGTGGGGCACAGACACGGGCAGCGGGGGGAGAATGGCTATTTACAGACCGTTGGTGGCATGTTTGTTATGGTGTGCGTTGGTGGGGGGGGGGGGGGGGGGGGGGGAGGAGGGGAGGAGGAAGTAAAGGGGTCGCGGCTGCCAAAGTAGCGGCTGTCTGCGCCATCATTTCTCACAGTCGCTGGTAGCACATGGTGAGCTTTGTTTGTGTCAGTGGCACTCAGGTGTCAACGCAGCAACTTTAGAGGCTACGACGCCCAAAACTCATGCTCTCACATTTCTAGCAGTGAAAGGGTGATAAACGGATACAATGGTGCAGGAACACAGTCGCTATCCTCCCCGTAGACTAGCGTTTATCCGCGGATAACAAGACTTTTGCCCTGCGCCGAGCCGAGCCACACTAACAAAGGCCCCACTGTCAGATGCTAGGTCTGAAACCCTATCGCCGCATCGTCGCCGGAGCCCATGCGTCGGCCCTGCGAGCCGACGCGGCGGAATGCCGGCGGGCAGATGTTGGGGCTGGCGTTCTCCGGACAGTCGGCCTGCTTTGTTTACCGGCGCCGTCGCCCCGGCGCGCGAGAAAAGACTTCGGGTTGGGCTGGCGACGTCCTGTGATAGCGCGTGTAACGGACTGTTACGGCAACTGCCAGCGCCGAGTCAGCGCAGCTGCTGCGGGGCGTCTGCGCGCGCGCACGAACCCCAACCCCGCCCCATGGGAACCAGCCGACGGAGCACAGAGGACGGGCCGCAACCGCCGCTCGCATTCCTCAGTGTCCCCTCGCGGCGTCTTTACAGGGAGCTAATATCGGTTTTGAACTAGGGTGGGAGTGAAAAATTTCATCGCAAAAAGACCGTTCGGGAGTGAAAAAATCCATTCACAAAAGACGGAACTTATGAGGTCGTGACGGATGCTTCAGCAAACAAAGACATCTATTTCAAGCTGGCATCGACGTAATATCAGAAACCTGACAAAACTATTTCGTTTTTCATCTAACATCTTAGGCCATTAAAGTGAAACAGAATACATTAACACGCGCTCGGGTGGGGGGGGGGGGCAAATTGACCTCCCCCGAGGGCTTTTCCCGAAAGGTTTTTGAACGGCATGGCGTGCCCGCGCCACATTTTGCATAGCTGTAGAAAATTGCATAGCGGATCGTTTGACATAAAATTTTAGATGTACCTTGTAAGGTCGCTGACCTATGACAGGTCAAAGTTAGCCCATAGTTTCAGCGAAGGCAATTTCTGGGGAATCGTTAAATCTGATACAACAACGGAGTGTTTGACGAAGACTTAAGAAGAATTTTCAATTGGCTTCTTAGCGATCAGAACAGGCCATTGACCTAAGACGACCCGGGTCGAACATTTTGTTTTAGGAACATACTACCTAGCGTAATCTTTGTCGCTTATTCAAATGCAAAACCCAGAGCAGTCTTGTATCATTTTGGTCACCATGGCCTTCAAAGGGTCAAACAAGGTCAATGACCTCAAATGGGCTTGTGACCTTTTGCTTAGAGACAGTTGCCTAGGTTCTGGGGGCGCCTTGGAGACCAACCTGGAGTTTGACCTTGTTTGACCTTATTCGACCAGGTCATGATCTAGGAAGCTGAAGCGTTAACCTAAGTGCGCTCGCGTATAGGTCAAGACACCCTGTAAATTTGGTGTATCTAGCTTTCGTAGTTCCCGAAACCTCAGAGGGGGTCAAATCGTCCCCCCCCCCCCCACCTGAGCGAAGGGTATCTAGCCGGCCAACCGGGCGTGTGTTAAAGCATAGTAATTTCACGACAGCATTATGAGCATAATAAAGTATTAACACCAGTAATTTGCTGCTGCGCTTTTCATTTCCCTTCCACACCACTTTTAAAACAAAACAAAGCCTCACTGGACTCCTACACATCAGCCCATCACCAAGTCAGACACAATAGACATACTTCTGGCTTCTGTTAAGGTGGGGTCTGGGAAACGAACATTTTGTCACTGTTTCTCACAAAATACCAAGGCTTATTTCCATGAAAGTAGCCTATGCCTAGCCTAAAGAGGCCTTACATCGTCTCATCCTGTATAACCAATTTGTATCACAGCAGCAATTGTGAGTTACTGATTCTTGCACAATTCCTATTGCCACTTGCCATGCAATTGACCAACTTAATCTAACTTAGAGTAGCCCATATGATGAACATCATCTCAACTCACCTATCCGTTGACAGCAGCACTTGTGATAAAAACATGATATTTAAAGCTAGTTTTTGGCTGGTTTCAACTTGCATTTTTATTCAGTTCATTTGCACATGCTTGTTGACATCGGACAAAGTTGACAACATGCAAATCGAAACACTTTAAATCACCTTGAACAGCTTATTTTGATTGCTATGGTTAGCTTACGCCAAGGGCAATAATGGGCATGCTACACAAAACAATCTCTTCTCCAAAAATAACAGAACTTTTAGATGACCATGCCAGTATTGCTGCTTGCCTTTTCAGCTGCAGCAAATGCATCCATTTGGGCTTCTTTATTCATATTTAATGACAAAGTTTGAGATGTTGGCTTCACATTTTAAATGGGATGGTCTGACTATTTGTTACATACCAATATTTAACTCATGTTATAATTGCTAAGCAGCTTAGAGTATCCCTGTGTTAAACATATAGTGCACATATACAGTACAGTCATTTGCCGGTCAGCAAATCATGACAACTATAGCAAACATCTGGTTAAAGCAGCCATGCGGGACCACTTAAATAAATTTGGGGCAAAGAACAAAGAATATGGAACAAAATAAGCCCATTGCATGCCTTGTGGCATCATAATTTGTCTTATGGCAAAACTTGATGCATTAAAACAGAAAATGGCTAGCTCTGATTACCAATCATGTGTTGAAAGCAGGTAAGATAAGCAATTACTTGGTCCACAGGAGACCTGCCGGCTTCTTCCCGCTCCCCCCAAAACAAGAATTCAATGTCTTTTGCATGGTCTGCTGGCAGACAGAGTCATCCGACTCACCCCCCAAATATAAATATCAATCATGCTCACCAACGTTCGAGACTAAAATCCGAAACAAGTAAGAGGTGCGCATGATAAACATCTCCAGAGGACAGAATTTGGCCATCAAACACTTCTGTATTAGCTGCGTCAGGTCTGTCCCAAGGCTCTATGTGGCAGCATATTGTAATGCTGTCACACAGAGGCAGTATTCGGCAAGGCTATTCTAAGCCTTGCCAGGTAGCCTGGTAAGTCACTCGAAAAGCTTGGATTTATCCTCATTGAGCACCGCCATGAACCAAGAAAACAGTTAACCAAAGGTTTATGAGGACAAAAATGGCGTTAAAAATAAGTTCAATGCTTCAAATTGTCTCTTTCATTCCCTGTGAATTGTTCACGCTTGGGTGTATATCAAACATGTTTGGGCGGCTGGCGAATTAATCCATTTTGTGTGTGAAATACGTACAAGCTTGCAATTGAAGCATCTTGCAGAGGAATTGGTCAACATTTTAAGCAGCAGGTGGCACCTCTAAGGACAATCGAAAAGGAAGTAAGAATAAAGCGATATCACACTGGTTTGATATAAAGAAAAAGATAAGTAGCTAGATAAACCGAAAGACTGGCACTTTTCTCGCAAAATTCTGTAATCAGCTGATTTGGCTTAAAATATGCTAAGATAAGTGCTCGAATGGTGATATTCATCTCATCATTTTAATTTAAAGGACATTTCTTGAACTTTTCACTCACGCATTTCGGGAGCGATGCAATTTAGTGGTCAAGTTTCCTTGGGAAAAAAGAAGTACGTAGAGTAAAATTCTCTACCAGGCCTTGCTGGTGATTGCTCCAGGCTCTGCTTTCGTGGTGTGGTGGTGATACCGAAAAATAGGGGATGCGTGAAAACCTTGCATTTGGCGCAAAGCTGCAGATTGTGATGCGTTTTGTAAACAAACCAAACTTAATGCGTGCAAGCGGCTGGGGTCGCTGGGGTTCTTGGGCTTGGAGGTACCTAGCGCCCTTGCTCTGTGCATACATAGACATGATACAGATGTAGGTGAGGCACGACATAGCCATAGATGTCCAGGTTCTGCGGAGCCTCGTTTATGCTTGGTGGTTTCAAGTGAGCTCGGTTTTGGATGACATCTGAAAACCTAAGAAAGGGAAATAGGGGTTTGGCATGTGCGATTAGACAATGTCAGGCAGGAGTGAAAGATTCACATAAAATATGAGGAAAAGGAGTGAAAAATTCCTTCTCACAGAGTATTGCTTTACACCCAAAGTCGGCAATTCTAGGACACTGCGTCTTTAACCGCTCAGGATCGGCATGGCAGGCCGGGCCGACGGCCAGTGGTCCCACAGCCCAGTCTGCCGGCCTCTGTCCAAGGACTGAGACGGGAGGCACAGCGTCGGCCTGTGTCGGGGGACTGTGATGGGAGGCACAGCGTCGACCTGTGTCGGGGACTGTGATGGGAGGCACACCGTCGGCCTGTGTCGGAGGACTGGGACGGGAGGCACACCGTCGACCTGAGTCGGAGGACTGGGACGGGAGGCACAGCGTCGGCCTGTGTCGGAGGACTGGGACGGGAGGCACAGTGTCGGCCTGTGTCGGAGGACTGGGACGGGAAGCACACTGTCGGCCTGTGTCGGGGAACTGTGATGGGAGGCACAGTGTCGGCCTGTGTCGGGGGACTGTGATGGGAGGCACACCGTCGGCCTGTGCCGGAGGACTGGGATGGGAGGCACAGTGTCGGCGGAGGACTGTGATGGGAGGCACAGTATCGGCCTGTGTCGGGGGACTGTGATGGGAGGCACAGTGTCGGCCTGTGTCGGGGACTGTGATGGGAGGCATAGCGTCGGCCTGTGTCGGAGGACTGGGACGGGAGGCACAGCGTTGGCCTGTGTCGGAGGACTGTGACGGCAGGCACAATGTCGGCCTGTGTCGGGAGACTGTGATGAGAGCCGGCTGTGTCGGCATCTGAGCCCGGTCAGAGGACTGTGACGGTTGCCGGCCGTGTCGGCCTCTGAACCCGGTCAGAGGACTGCGACGAGAGCCGATTGTCGATCAGGAATGCGTACAAAGTGAAACGGAAGATGGGCAGTAATGGTACGACACGACATAATTAACAAGGCTGTATGCATGAAAACCATTTATTGAAGAAATAGGTATAAAACGACTTGTAAACCCAGCACGATGGCCAGAACACGCCTACTTTAGGTATACCAACATTTTTTTTTTCAGCGGACGTTATACTCAATTGTGATGGACTGACTGAAGCCGGCTTCAGAAGAAGGCGCTTAGAATAGTTAAAGCTGCTTACTTTTGACACTGACAAGGCAAGGGTTGAAGTTGACGTCAGGACATCGTGTGTCATTTTTACGCTATCCATTGTGAACAAGAAACCCGTACCAAATATGCCGGCTGCTTATATGAATGTGCTGCGTTCAACCAAGTTATCACATGCGTCACATTTTGTGACATGCGTCAAGGATAGGATGCTTTTCTGACTCGGTCCAATCGTAGTATGGCGCTTCATTCACTCACTGATGTTTTACGGTCGGTTGCACCACATAAGGATAAAAAGGTACGTGGTGTTTTGAACCAAAATGCTGCAGTAAGGCGGAATTTGGTAACTTTAGCACCCCGAATCGACCAAGCCCAGCCGGTCATGTATTTGATGAGCTTATATTCTTAGAACCACTGATCGTAACGCCATTAAGGCTTGGATAACAAGTAGCACAATTATCGAACATTTGCACGGCAACCTTTTAAATGCTCAAACCTATCGTCAAAATGTTAAAACAGTGCCTCTTCCCAAAATCTGTTCCACTTTCTTTGCGACATCTGGTCTCCATTCCCGAACTAAATATGAGATGATATGCCTGATTTCGCCTGAAAACGACGAGGGCTTGAAACAATTTCCTGTGGGCTACTAAAATATTGTTAGTGCATCGAGCACATGATTCTTAAGCACACGGATGGTACGTTTTAATCAAATGCAAGGTGATCGCGTGACCGGGTATGACTGGGTAAGACACGTTTGGCGCCGCGGGACGAGCAGGGCGATAAAAGATCCGATTGTCATTACCATGAAATTAACAACAAACAAGCACATAGAATTCGTCGCCTTTGGGACACATGCTGATAGGACTTACAACGCATCAAAATGTCATCTTTTCTTGAGTTCAACAGATGGAGGAGGAATGACGTTTAATGTGCCCACACAAACATATGGATGATGTTGATGGAACATTGTGTGACTTTCGGCCTGCCATGGCCTGAGTGTTTTCATCGACGAGGGGAATTAAATTGGAACAGACAAGGTTTTGGACGACTGCGACTGTAATATTTGGCGTTTTGTTTTGTTTTGTTTTGGGTGATTATTAATTGCTAAACTGGACCACATGACTTTACGCCCGTGCAGTTTCTGTGTGACCACCTGTCTCGGTGGCTTCGGCACCAGTGTGTGTTTTGTTTGCGGTCGGCCCAGGCAGAGTGTAGAAAATATACAAGGAAATGGACAGGCGGGAGTGAAATTGATCAAAATTAAAGCAAGTGACGAAAAAGCAGAGGCCAGTTAGTCATCAGTGTTGTCAAAATAGCCGCATTATTTAAAATAGCCGCTTTCCAAGCAAAATTTAGCAGCTATTTTGTATGGTTCCCAACGTTAAATAACAGGATTTGCCCCTATTTCCGTGCAGTTCAGATTCCATAGCAAACAAGATCTGTAGCTGTAAAAAATGCAAGCATGAAAATGACTTTTAGCTGCTTGCTTGTATACCGCTGTTGCGCGTGAGGGTCGGACACTGTTGAGTTTGCTTGGTGGTCTGCGGACGGTTCGCCTACGCCGGGCAGCTTGTTTCACGTCTCTACCGGCCCTAACTGACAAGACCGGATGTAAATGCTTCAAAATTACAGAAAACGGTAATGTTCAGACATTTTAGACATTTGTTCAATCAGCCCCATAATCCATTTTTCAAGACAACCCCATTCTTGAAATTTATAAAGTTAACAGCAGACACCGCGATTACCAGACACCGTCGCAAAGCGCCTTTTGAAAATATTGTAAGGTCGGCATGAATACGTTTAAAGAACAGGTGCCTGATGTTGTAAGGCAGCACTTAAATTTACTTTCGAACATATCTCTCACCCGGAAGTTAACCATGCAACGCAGCATGTAGTCACTTATTAATATTTTGGGACGCTTAAGCATAAGACAAACGTACTATTAAGAGTGTTTAAAGGAAATCAGTTTGGTGTTAGGTACTTCATGAAATTCGAACAAGTTACCCAAAGGACAACACTGTATAACACAATTTGCAGACACATTGAGGAGAATTTCACAAGAAACATACCACTGAGGAATTAGCCACTAGAAAGCGATGACATCATTCCTTCCAAATAGCCAAAACGTGCAAGTTCAATATTCTTTCTTGATTGACGGTACTTTTGACGCCCTTCAGAGAAAGGGGTTTCTGAAATACCACGCTCCAAAAGTTCCACTACGTTCTAAGCCTCATTTCTCACATACATGTGTTCTCTGACCGTCATTCACGTACGCCCGCGCGGGTGCGCGTGTCAAAACCAGTAAAAACAGATGCAAATGAGGGCATGGGGTCTGGCCACGCGGAATTATGGTCCACAAAGTGACGCGCTTAAAAAAAGTGCCGGAATCGAACTGTTTCTGCAGTGCTGTCAAGCACAACTGCACACTCGTGAGGAGCACTCGGCCTGAGTGCACCATCGCATCTTTAAATGTCACGCGTCCCGACGGAGGAACGAGTGCCGCAGCATGTTGCCCCAGACCCCGACAGCCACTCCCGCTCGATGGTGAAGCTGTTGGTGTTAAGGAGTATCTCGCAGCCGCGGTCAGCGTGCGGTTCGCCCGCCCGTCTGGGACCGCGGGCGTGGGCACGTGCGGCGCGTCGCTGAGGGCGGCGTGCAGTTCGTCAGCCCATCTGGGACCGCGGGCGTGAGCGCCTGCGGTGCGCCGCCGAGGACAGCGCACGTCCGGCGCCGCGGGCGCGGCCCGGCCGACGGCAGCACGTCCCCAGTCATTAGCGACGCGCCGGGGACGGAAGCGCCGGCGACGCCGATTCAAATGGCGCAGGACCGGCGGCGCCGGCGGCGCGCTCGGCCGGATGGGCGGTCGTTTACCGCCGCCGACAGTTACAGCCCTGTCCTCGAGCGGGGACAGGCACGCCCACCTTGCTGTTTCACCCCGCGTCGCAGGGTACGGCACGCTGGCCGTCTCCACGCGCCTCCCCTGATAGCCGGGAGTGTGTGTGAACCGGCCGTCAAAAATTTCGCTGGTCGGTTACAGCGCGATGAAGTCGTACCAAAGCCACTGTAAAGGCGGAAACAGTTTAATTTAAAATCTCGTTAAATAGCTGAATGGCCCTACATCATATCATGTTTATCCCCCCACACGCATACAACGTTGCCATGGAACAGGAATATGTCCCTCCGTAATATCGAGCACTCACACAGGCGATATGATGTCGATGCAAGATTAACCAACAATCGATCCGATACAAGATAGTCGATACGATACAAGAATTTAGCCGGAGATCGACACTTAACGTCGCGACAAGAGCAAAGTGAGACGAGGGTTGCAGATGTACCCGTGATTGACTGGCAGGCGCATGTTTGAGCCTGGCTTTGTTGTGCACTGGCACATGGCGCGCCTGCTCGCCCCATATCGATCGGCCATACGTGCACACTCTCGTAGCACGGCGCCTCCCTCAACCGTGCGGATCGGCAGGGCCGGCGACAGAAAATCAATACGTCACACAATGCCAAGGTTTCTGCACGATCACAAACACCGCGGAAGGACCCCTGAGTGATGCATGCGTTATTGAGATCTCAGAAACTGTGCCCGATACGCTGTGCTGCCTTTCGGCCATGGCCTGTTTTAAGCTACACAGCTAGTGTCGATTCAGGATAGCCAGCCCCGTCTTTAAGTTTTCTACCAAAATATGTCAGCATCGGAAAAAACTCAAGTTGAGTACTTTCTTCCTATTTCTTTTGAGTGTCTTTAAGGACCGCAGTCCTTACAGACGTGCCAAAACCGACAGATCCACGGTTTGCGCTCGAATACAGTCGTCATTTTTTCGTAAAGCATTGCAGGTCGATGTAGTAGCGGCGTCATGGAAAACAACGGTCTCACTACGCACGCGCAACAAACGCAGTTCGATGAGCTTAGTACGTATTACGTTTTGACAATAGATCGTCATCAGATCACCTGCGTCGTGAGCAGACGGTGTGTGGACAAATGCACTGCATGTTCAAAGCCACGTAAGTAGGTTAAGTGCATCTGCGAGGAGCATTATGCATATAGATAAGTCAGCAGTAGTAGCCTTACTCCTCATAGAAAAACCAAGAGAGTAGAGGCATAGAAGAATTAATATTTCGGCAACATACCTTCATTGAAATAAATATCAATAGTAAATTCACAATTTCCTGCCGATCCTACTCGATTTTCCAGGCTTTTTATATAACAATCCACGGTTTTTACAGGTCACCAACATTCAGGAGATTGAACAAGAAGCAACTGCCAACCATTGCTGCGATGCAGCATATTTCTAACTAAGAATAAAAATGCGCGAAAAATACGTGTACGTGCAAACGATTTCAAGTGAACAGGCATCACAGATCACAATTCGTTCAAACATGCAAATGATTTCAAGTAAACAGACATCACACATAACGCAACAATTGTACATGCAAAACGACTTCAATGAAGCGGGCATCGTGCATCACGCGTCAGACATCCCTCATACAGGTAAGCGTTTTTAAGCTAGCACGCATTACACATAAAGGCACTGATCACATTCGCATGATCGCCATGATGAGTCCTGTACGTTAAGATATGGTCGCCGACATTTTATAAGAATAGATTCTCTTATTTTTTTGTCAAATGGTCTTATGTTCCGAAGATGACTTTGAGCTCTAAAAAGGGTAAAGGGTCCATACCTCCCTGGCTTTCAACACCAGAGTGGTTTGCCAAAAAATGGTCACCAAAGGGATATTCCCTGTTCTGTTTTTAGCATCTCGCAGGTGTTTATTATATCTTAAACGAATAGAGCGCATGGACTCCGACATAAACTATGCTCCTCCAATGTTCTTCACACAGCTCACACTTAATTTCGTAAACTACGTCTTTTTTTGCGTGTGAACGTATCATCCAGGAAGGTATGGACCTTATACTTCTTTTGGAGCTTCAAGTCACCGACAGAGCACAGGACCATCCAGACAGGAAAATAAGTGCATCCATTCTTATAAAATGTCGGCGACCAGACCTTAACATAGGGGGCTCATCATGGCCGATTATGCATAGGTGGTAAGTGCCTTGATGTGTGATGCGTGCTAACTTAAAATCGTTTACATGTATGAGTGATGCCTGACGCGTGATGTACGACGCCTGCTTAGTTGAAATCGCTTGCATGTTTGAATGCAGCGTGGTGCGTTGTGATCATGCCTGTTCACTTAAATTTATTTGCATGTGCACGTATTTTTCACGTATTCCATTTCTTAGTAAGATGTTCACTGCACCATAGTAATGGCTGGCAGTTGCTCCTCGTTTAATCCTCTGAATATTGGTGACCTGCAAAAACTGTGGATCGTCGTTGAAAACCCGAAAAATCGAGAGGGATCAACAGGCAATTTTGAATTTGATGCTCATACTCATTTCGATAAAAACATATCGCCTCAATATCAACTCACCTACCTCCCCATTCACCAGGTTTTTCTCCGAGAAATCAGTCTGTTTCTACTGTCTTATCTACATGATCAAAGTTGTTACATTGACAGCTATCAGCCATCACTATACCAGGATGTACTGGTGAAGCGACGTCAGGCAAACAATGGTCACACTGTCAACAATGTCTGCCGTGAAGACGTGTAGATTGTCTTCACTATTATCTGAGTTTTCATGTCAGCAATTTCCACTCGTGACCATAGGCACAGTCTAGAACGTTGAGCATTGACAACGTAACCATTGTTTGTTTTACGACGTCATTTAACAAGCACCTTCTGGCACATTAAAGGTCGATAACTGTCGGCAGAAAAATCTGAACTCGTCATGCCAGAAAACCGTGACTTCACAGACATTCTTGCTTGAATTATGCACAGATGTCCACGTACTTTCAGACATCGGACGCAGGTAGAACCGAAGTATAAGCGAACGCAGCCGGTCGACTGCGGTAACTCACATATAATAAATCCTAGCGAAGTAATGGACTGCCCTCTCATGAGCTTAGTAGGCAGAGGCTCACTGACGCATAGATTTCGTACGCAAATTTCCAGGCTTGGTCATGATCATGATCATCATGCAGTGTTTTGGAAAACGTAGCTTGATAAAAATGTTTGTGAGAAAATGAACTCAAAACGTCAACTTCTTTAAGAACCGCGCTAGCTGTTACTGGAAGCTAGGTGGCGGTACGATGTGTTATTGGATAAATATGCACCCCACAAAAGTGTGAATGACCGGGTTTGGCCAAGCAGCTGAGGCCTCGTTCTCTCTGATAGCTCGCGTTAAAACAAGGCCAGCCTGCAGCATCGCTCACAGACACATCATTTCTTTCAAATGCAAGGGCCACCTTCAGAATCATTGTTTAACAACGTCCTTTTAAGACTAGTGTACGACGGACTTAGTTATGTCCCGCCCCTGATCAAGGCTTCATTATCAAGCATTGCAGTTTCTCGACTTATGCCAGGGTTTCTGGACGACTGGAACGGTCTGCAGGTGTGCGCCAGCACTATTCATCAAACGACCCGTTTGCGACGCATCGGACGTGACCTTCCTCATTGAATGGAATGTTTCTGTTCATACAACGTCATACGGTTAGTACTCAAATTTTGACATCGGCTAAGGATGCTTCAAACCCTTGGTTCGCCTCCACCATCAGGAAACGTCTGCAGTACACGTCTTCCGGTGGCCGGAGTAGCAGGATTGCTCGCTCGTGATGCATGCATGGAGCCGCCGTAGGAACGGCACATCTGGCTGCCCGGGCAGCACTGACCGAATGTTATGCGGATTCATTCTCGTACTTCTGAAGACTGTTTGTCGAACGTGCAAGGCAGAGCATCACTTACATGCGCTGCGGTGTGACACAGGGGTGCGGCGCCGGACACCGCGCCCCGCTCGGGACCGCGGGGATCTGACCTGCCAGTGGGGCGGAGAGTACGCTGCTGCGGGCCGGACTTGCGGAGAGCGTGTGCGTAGCGCCGCGCCCGGTCCCTCGGCGCCCCCTGGCGGCGCGGCCGCCACCATCCCGCCAGGCCCGACACCGGCAGCTCGGCACTGCCCGGATGACGTCAGTGTCTCGCGGCTGGCCCCGGCACGCCGCTTCCACTCGCGAGCGGTTATCAGCGTGTACATATCGCTGTGCTCATTAAACAACGTGTCTAGCGCATCGTGGCTGACGAGCCAGAGCTGGTGATTATTTTAAATGGTCGCTTGTCTTCTCTTCTCCGCTTCAGCCAGCCTACGCAAATGAGCGTGTACTGATTTCGTGACCATTTCTCCTTTTCGAATGGCAGGAGCTTGCCATGATTTCACACACGTGCACAGCCATGAGTGGGTTTACTGCAAACGTCTTCCGTGTGCAGACCACGTCAGACCTGAATCGATTTATAGAGCACCGCACTTTTGTGTATATCAAGTCTGATTTACGACATAACTTTTGTGGATTGGTGTTGTGCGCCTTTTCAACCGTTATTCAACGTCGACGCGCGCCTGGACAGATCTGTCGAGTTAGGTTAGGCTAGGTTATGTTCCGCGATCAGCAGCCCTTTAACACATTCCGTATATGTTGCACCTGGCTGTGACCAACCCAGGCAACGTAATTTTGACGCAGTGCCCAAATGTATGGTCTGTGAACAGTGCTGGAATCGGGCTCCGACTTAATATGACGTCTTTAACAGCAATACCGCATGCGCTCCGTCTCCTGTGTAGATCACATAATGATGTAGTTAATTGATGTGTGCTTCAAGTCACGATCTTGACAAAACGTCTCCTTCGTGTATATCACAGCGCGAGTGCACCTGTACAAACAATCTCTGCTTAAATCCAATCGCGGGTGGAATTTCATGGTATGGCGTGAAGACCTTGCTGTGAATATCACGTCATGAGGTTATCTGCACATGACAGCTTGTCGTCTTGAATACATTTCCGAGTAGAATTAAACGGATGGCGCTTTTGTGTATAACTCGTGATAAGTGCATATCTGCTAGTCAGCTTAAATCCTTTCCGATGTAGCTGTACACAAAATGGCACTTTTGTCCAAATCCCCCTAAACATGACTCGATTTACTTATGGGGCCGCGCCTGTGGAGACCTGCTCACGACTGGACTTACACAACATTACGCCGATGTGTAATTCCTCATGTGTAATTCCACAAATATCTGGGTCGATGCACACAAGAGCCGCATTTTGTGCGTATCTACTACTCAGTGTATTGAAGGAAATAAGCTGTTCTGAGTAGATGCCCTCATGCGTCGGCTTACACACACCGATTAAGATGCCCATTTTATTTGCACGCCCCCGACAGCGGCTCACTCGCTGATCACACGCCTCATGGAAGCGGCCATTTGTAAAACTCCAGTGTCCCAATTTAAGATGCTTCTAATCGTGTGACCCGGATGCAACCATGTGTACACAATGTCACGCTCCCTTTCGGTGATGGAAGCTACTCATCAGCCGGCATGGCCTATTGTTGTTCAATTCGCCCCTGTGATCAGCATATAACCAACATCGTCCTCAGATACAACCAAGAGCCCGTCTTTCACTGCGGTCATAGGACACATGGACCACAATACCACAAAACATTCTCCTATTTGCAGTAAAAGTCTTGGTAAAGGGGAGATGACGCTGGAACATGCACCCCTCCCCTACCTCCTGATTGCCTTCGTTTGCTATACCACCCCGCTCCCCACTTTTCATCGCCTTCCCATTGCCTACGTCATTGACTATCACATAGAATTTCTAGCAACCAAGACTGATTTTAGCGAAAGACTTAACTGTGAAAAATTGTTGAAACGTGATCAAAACATCGATAAAATAACTGCATTTCAAGCAGGGGCATAGTTTTTGAAGATATGTTTGGGAGCAGTGAACAATTATGCAGTGCACCCTCAAAATGTGGGCGTCTCTCAGATAAGCACACTTCTTCACAAACTTGGGGGAGGGGTAGGCATGGAGCCCTGAACTGAATAAAAGTGGGAACACCCCTGATTTGAAGATCTTTGTGACTGGCAACCATTCTCAATCAAGACAACAGCAAAAATGGCCTTAATTGGCACTTCAAAATCATTATCACTTCCTGCTTTTTCCTTTCATGAGAAGTGCCCGCAGACTTCAACATCGAACCCACGGTTCGTTTCAAAGGGAGGAAGGCTGGTCGCTTGTGACTGCGAGAGAGAAGCCACAGCCTATTCGGTGTCATCAAAAGACAGTTTGGATGATCACAGGTCAGTTTCTACCCTGACCGGATCATCCCGCCGACTTACTCTGAACCATCAATGCCTCTCGCCGCCACTGGGGACAGGACGCTGAATCGCGGCGCCGCCAATGAAGTAAACAAGGCTCGAAAACTGAATGCTAGACAGGCACTCACGACACTCCGATGTGAATGCCGCTTGCAAAGTCGCAGTGCATTAAAAGTCACCGCCCACCTCATGCCGGTCGCATCGCAACAGTTGACACGTGGCCTTGCGGCCAGATGAATCCCACGTCAAGATCTTTTTCATTTAAAAATTCGTCCTTTCAACAGTTTTGATATGATGGTTTCTATTTTAATCGAGGACAGGTTCAGAGCTGGGCAAGGCAGGGGTTACAGTCATTCTTCTTAATGTTTCTGGGGTTAAGCAAAAAAGTGGTGGAGATGAGTGATACGAAACCTATATTACCTTCTGTGCTCTTATTTTCTTTTATAAGCTTCCATTTTTGGCGGCGCAGCCGGAGCACGGCACCGTGCAGCACCGGCACATCCTCAGCACGATACGCCGGTGGCACCGGCAACGGCACACCACCGAATGGTGCGATTAAATGAGGACTGAAAGGGAAATGAATCAATTGTCCTTGGCGAATAAAGGATAGGACAAAGGTTTGTTGATTAACTGTGGAACAGTTACAAAAAGTCAGGATGCCTTGGAGGGATAACAACTTTGGTACACTTCAACTCTCCGAATATCCGTCGTCAAAAAATGCAGCACGAACTCCGATATCACCTGAAATTCAAAATGTTTAGCCCCGAGAAGAAAGAACGGGCAAATCTGAAAAAGAAAACAAGGGAAATGTCGAGGCACTTCACCCACTCCGAGTCAGAAGGATATGACCTGGAGTCACAGGTACATTTTTTCCACGATGTAACACGCACAGGCTACTCTTCTTGCAAATTTGATGATTTTTAACGCGTTGGTCAGGCGACTGCAGACATTGTTACAATCATACGGCTGCACTAAGAAGCGAAGGGTGGTGTAACCCTGCGGTCGATGCCGCCTCATAGTATCACATCTTTTTCAAAACTGTTTGAAAATGCAACACATTTTTACCTGATTTTGACCTCTCCCGAAGAACATTGCGATAACTGATGTGATTGCAAACGTGTCACTTTCCTGAAAATCGCACCTAAAATGCCACCAGGATGGGAGGCAGAAAAAGGTGTGGGTAAAAGGCTACCCTCTCCTCCCGTAACCGTTTGCGTGTGACTCCCTGTTGCAGCCTTTTTTGTCAATATGGCGCTGCCGGGGACACGTTCACCAGGATGATCGACAACTAGGTTTCTACACCAGTTCCGAGACTGATTCGCGAATAAAAGAAAGGTTTTCTCAGCACACAGTATATCGATAGCAATAAACTTGGACAACGCAAGATCAATTCATGCCATTTGCTACGCGTAATAAAAGGTCAATAGTCCGCAGCAAGTTATGCAAGCGAATGAGGCCTGTCGCCCACTCAGGGGTGAAGCGATTCAGAACGACGAGCGATGCAGAAACACAAAACACGTGACCGGTGCCAGTAAAAAGATCACCGCTAACCTTGACTTTGAGACCGACTGAATCATTTAATAGAGTCGCAACATGGATTCATTAATACTGTGGCTGATTTTAAACTACCTAAACTTGTGGAAACGCGTATGTGCCACGAGGTACACGGCTACTTTAATCTTTTGACAAGCGCATACGCCACGAAAAGTACAGCTGACGAGCCACCTTACTATATATCGATAAACATACACGTTATGAGATGCGTGAAACACTGAAATAACATGTCGATAGACATACACAACACGAAATACAAAAGCTGCCACGTGCTTCGGATGCACCATTCTTTTCTCACGTCCTAACATATATCCTAAACTGATCTTTCCTTGCTTGTGCAGCGTTAAAACGCAATACTTATTCTACTTAAACTCATTTTCATGGGTGTATACTGTAAGGACTCCTCTTAGCAGTGATACTTCGACTTAACTTGATCCTTTAGGCTTGGATAACACCGACTACTCTACTACGTGCGCACCTCATCTAAATACGTGTATTAAATTAACCGGCAGGGATCGCCAGTCTCACACACATAGATCTGTGCGAGGTTAAACAGAGACCACTGACAACACAGCTTAGTAAAACAACCGACATAGAGACGGCCTAACGAGACCAGCAAGCAAAGACAGACCTCCGAGCAAGACCAACAAATAGAGATACATCGCCCAATAAAATACGCAAATGGAGGCTGCCTGATAAAACCAACACACGGGGACTGCTTAGTAAAGTGGATACGTATGCTCCACCTGCCCAGCTTGCCCCGCCGCAATAAACATAGTATATCCCGACCATCTGGAATAAGGATATAATCATCTTCATGTCGGTCTGAGGCCTCAGGCCCAGACCGACATGAAGCCTTGCCCCTAGCAGGGGCAAGACTGAAGCCCGCGATTTACATTGGTTGAGACCCCTGAGCCAATGAAGGGCCTCCTGTGTCTTCCAGGGACCCTATGTGCTTAACAGGAGTCTTGTGTTGGGAAGGGGCCCCAGTCGGCCAGGGAGGTGTTGAGGGATCCAAAATGCGCCCGATGGATCGTTTAGGGCCAACGATCAAGAGCCTGATTGGAAGGCTGAAGGGCTCGAGCGGATCGAAGGGCCTTATGTGAGTCATACGTAAGATTCGGCCCGTAGGACCGTGACCTCAGATGTCACTCCAAGGGCCTCTTGCACCGATTGGGAACCCCTGGGACAACGTGGGCGTCTATTGCCGCCAGAGATTGCTGACACCGAACAGCTGTCTCCGAGTCCGCCTGAGCCCTGGGGCCCCATTTCCCAAGGAGGAACAGGGCCGTGACCCACGGCCTGTCTTCGTCGAAGTTTCTGAAACAACACGCGACCGCTTGTCCGTCAGAAGCCCACAGTGACCAACAAGGGCCCTTTGTCGGCAAGTTCCCCTGAGTCGGATGGGACCCGTGCTCGAGGGGCCCGAAAGGGGAAGAGGCAAAAAGGGGTCCGAAAGGCCTCGGAACTAAAGAACAAGGGCCCGACTGGAATTCCGAAGGCCTCGAAGGGCTGGAGCTAACGTTAAGAACTCAGGACTGTAGCGTTGTGGCCTAAAATATCATTCAGAAGGCCTCTTACACCGATAACAGATCCCTGGAACAATGCAGGCTCCAATTTCGACCGAAAAAGTACACCGCACAGTCGGCTCCGCATACGTCTGAGCATTACGGGCTGCCGCTCCATTTCTCAAACGAGAACGAGGCAGGCACCGGCGATTTCTCATTGCTCGTGACCTCTGGAACAATGAGAAGCCCTGTGTAAGTCAGCGGCCCACATTGCCTAATAGGGCTTCTGCGTCGGCACAATTCTGCCCTCTTCTGAACCTTGCCTTGCTTTGCCCTGTCCTCCCAACTTTGAGAAAAACGTAGACCAAATCCGAAAAGATACCTTTTTGTAGGCAAATTTTGGGGGTCAGGGTCATCATTTTTTCACGATGCCCTTTTCCCAACTTTCTGTGCGAATCCTCGCCCTCGACACGCTACCAAAATTCATTTTCCGCTCGCTTGGTATCCCAATGACGTCATAACCATCATACGATAAAGAAAAAAGAAATCCAGTTCGCCCAGCAATGGTGATAACATCAGCTCACGCTTATGCACGAGCCACACTTCCTTGGTAAACCTCGGTAAAATGCGCCGCGCGTTTATCAATAGCGCTTTTGGTGGGGAAGCGCGATTTTGTTACGGACACTGGTATTGCCGGTGTATGCAATATATGAGCGGACTGACTGTAAAAGCAGCATGGATTTCTGGAACAATTTCCTTGGAATAGTGCATCGGCCAGTTTTCAAGAACATCGTATAAAAGAAACCATTTTATCGGAACTCGAAAAGTAAGTGACGTCTGCTTGCAGAGTGCCACTGTTCAGCAAGCATGATGTGCATTGGATGTTCTGAAGATGCTGTTATTGCTGTCATGGTTAAATGAATGATAGTTTTGAGCTTACAAATATTTTCATGGTTTTGTCACATTGCATCACATTTTCATGATTTTGTCCACAGAATTCAGTTTAATAAGCTGCAGAGATGCTGTCGAATCTTACCAAGCTCATTGGTGGTGCTGGCCACCACAAGGCAGAAAAGGGTGGAGCTAAGCTGAACCAGGTGCAGTCACTGTGCAGACGTTAGCGCTGACACAACTTATGGGGCTTTCAGCACCCACCCTTTCTTTCTGCAGTCACCTATACACGGAGCATTCCACGATAAACCGACGACTGCCTGACACGCTCATCTATCAGGTTTTGACTAAATGGAGCCACTGGGATTGTTATAAGTGCTGAAGTCGTCTGTGTTATTTTTAAGTTTCTCAGCTGCACCACTTCAGAGTCATAGCCTTCGGCAATTTCGAGTAGCGTGTTTGCAAGCCTACCGTCGGTGGCGGTTTTCCACTTGCTTGAAAGTCGCCCTGCCAAACCCATACATTTGCATGGTCAGAATACTGTCCAAAATTTTTGCGTGTCATTCTTGAAAGCGTCATGATACAACAAAACAGTGCTCGAGGCATTTTGAACTTTTGCAACGCACGAATAGAATTTTGCTATGTGATTTTGTTTTTCACAAGCATATGAAATAGCGTAGTTTAGTCTCTGGATAGCAGTCATAGAAGAGTCAGTTACCTGCTTAAAAAGACGTGGTCCTGCACCGACTAATTATGTGTGGCGCACGAGGACGGCGCACGGCGCGCCGCCGCGACCAGCTGCTCCCCCCCCCCCTCCCCGCTTCCCTCCCCCCCTCCCCGCTTCCCTCCCCTACGTGGCTAGTCGGGGCCGGGGTAATTGGAGCAGGAGGGAATGGGGAGATGGGTGCGTACTGCGCGGGTGGTGTCTCCTGCTCATGCGGGACAACTCAGAAGTCAAAGACCCAGTGATATAAGGTCTCGGGCCAATGCCTGTCGTGCGGATGAAGCGCGCGGGTGTATCGGCAGTTTGTCTTGCGACGAAACGCTCAACCCCGGCTGTGCGGATCCATTCGGGGAGCTCAGAATGTGAGCACGGCGAGTTGTAAGGACCGCGTAAAAAGCTAGTCGATCGTGTCCAGGATCCGCACAGTAACGCAGGTGGAGGGGGCACGCGCCCCCTCTCATTAAGTGCCGAGGGGCCCTCGGGTCCTTCGAAAAGTACGATTGATGACACGATTTGAGTGCCCGGAAGGCCCGAAAGTCCGACCGGAGGTCGTATTCAGGGACCCGTGCCGGCAGGGCCGGGCGTTGTAAGAGGCTTAAAACCTTGATGCCTGAGACACTTCCCAATCAGCTACAAAGCCGGGGCCAGTGATTCACACTGGCCGGGGCTCATATCTGTCAGGGGTCCACAGTGCCTAGCAGTCCTGTTTTGCGAGGGGCTGCAAGGGGCTGCAAGTCCTGCAAGGGGCCCCAAGCCGACCAGGGGCGTTCGACGAGGCCAGAAGAGGGGCCCGGGCGGCCCAGCGCAACCGACTATCAAAGGCCCGGTTAGTGGGCATAAGGGCACGGAGGACTGGCTGTAGGCCACAGAAAGGTGAGGATCCCTGGGACAATGTGGGTGTCTGAGCCGGTCACACACCACGAACACCGAACAGTTGGTTCTCTATCAGTCTGTACCCTGGAGACCCATTTCCCAAGCTGAAGCAACGCCGGGACCACGTTGTGCATTGTACTGGGTCCCTAGATCAGTGGTCGGGGCCCCCGTGTCGGTCAGGGGTCTACAGTGCATAACATGGGGTTATGTCTCGGCTAGTGGCCCCTGGTCAATCACGGGCTTTGGTTGGGGAGGTCCGGAAAGGGGTCAGAGGACACTTCAGGACCAAAAATCGAGGGCCCGGTTGGATTCGGATGTGACCCTCACCCGTAGTGTCGGGATTTGAAATGTCAATCAGGGAGATTATATTAGGGCCCTCCTATCAGGGTTATCTATCCCTATTATATAGGGCTTCGACACTGCGCCAAACAGTCGGCTCCATGCCCGTTTGAGCCATTGGCACCCATTTCCCCAACAGAAACGAGGCCCGGGCCCACGATTTGCAATGCGCGGGGTCTCTGACACCATGAGGGGTTCCTGTGTCGGTCAGGGGCCACAGTGCGTAACAGGGGCCCTTTGGCGGCGAGAAGCCCGAGCCAGCCAGGAGGGGTGTTTGAGGGAGCCCCGAATAGGGACCGAAGGATCTCTTGAGACCAAAGATCACAAGCTCGATTGGAAGGCTGGAGGGCCCAAAGGGCTGAATAGGTCGCATTAAAGACCCCCGCCGTTCGGGCCGTGATCTCATATGTCAGTTCTTGCACCGATTGGCGGCCACGGACACAGAGCGTTTCTCTATTTCAGCCAGAGATCACCGACACCGTACAGCCGGCTCCGTATCGATCTGAGCTCTGGGGGCCCATTTCCTAAGCAGGGATACCACCGGGGTCTGACTGGCCGAGGCCTCTGCAGCAATGCGGATCTCCTGTATCGTTCTCGGCCCACTGTGGCTAACGGCATTCTGTGTCAACTAGAGGCCTCGAGTCGGTCAAGGGAAGATTTGCTCAACAGGGACTGGGACGGAATCACGAATGACAGAGCGAGTCTCTTGCCTTGGTCGAGGCGCTCTCACAATGCAAGGAAAAATGAGAACTTATGGTGAATGTTCACATTGAGGCAATGCAAGGGTCCGTGCCAGTCATAGCCTCCAGTCCCTAACTGTGAGCCTTCCAACCCAATGTCAGCACGAACACGTGAAGCCGAGCTAGCGTCATGTGCCAATTATCGGGCCAATTGCGGCGACCAGGATGTTGTTTCGTCAATGAAGGTTTCTGCGTCGATCCAGGGTCAACTGTGCTGGTCAGAAGGTCTCCCGCATCAGAGAGGGGACCAATGTGGTATAATATATTCCTGTAAGGGCTTTCCGATCGGCTAGGAGATCCCGCCCCGTGTCGCCAGAATGGCAACTGGAAGATAAAGGTAAAGGCAAGGAGATAAAGATAAGAATATATCCTGCGGTGGGACTGAATGCCTTTCTTCCCTTGGCCGAGAACAAAAATGTGGCCCCTAGTTTTTTTCTCCATGGGTTGTCTTACCCTGAAAAAAACAAGTGGTCTTGTTAGTGCTGAATTGAGTTGGTCGAAATGAGTCCAAAAACGGACAAGGCCATCCCATGTTTGACCGAGAACTTCCATCATCTCGCAGAATCAACTAATGAAAAATTACATCAAAGGCTTGAACCTGCGCGCCGCAATCTCGGAAGCAAGGACAGCGATGGCCTGGGTTGCAGTTTCCGTAAAGCCGAACGCTGTTGGCCACTGAATTAACACTAAGCGGCTCACGCCATACACGCAGGAACGGCAGCCGTAAAATAATGGCTCCGAATCTCTTTTCAAAATTTATTGATACTGTTCAAAGGTGAGACTGGGCTTATCTTTTCACGGCTTTGAGGCTGTTCTCTGAACAGATTAACAGCTACAGCAACACGAAAAGGGAGATTATAGATTTACTTCTCCGGTTCCGCCACCTGATTTCAACACCACTTCGCTTCGCCCTTTGTCAACCCTGTGTCCCTCCTTGCCAAGGCTCTGGCTGCGCGCCTGAATCCGCGAATAGCAATGCAAACATTTGGGTGTTTAGATAGTTCTTTTCTGTTGCGACTGTCACACCAGTTGTACTGAATACTCTTAGAAGCCTTTCTGCGGACAAAAACACGAGACTTGTCGAACCCGAATGCGAGTTATCTAACTCCCAGTCGCAGGGACGAAATTCAACGAGATCCGATTAACACGACTCGGATACAGCCAGAGAAAATGTCGGAGCCGTTTTGGAAGGTCTTAAACAAATGCCAGTGCAATGGAGTAAGCACCTACATTTTTTATTAGTGCTGTGCAGTCCATCATTTAGTCATTTAACGTTTCTAAATTTTTTTATCGCGTCTGCAATAGCCTTTTGCAATAACCGTGAAAAGTGAAACATTGTCCATGCGTTTACTTGCAAAGGGGAAGGGTACTTATTTTATTTGGAGGTCTGAGTGTGCATATTGCAAAACAAGTATAAGCACAAGTTAGTTTTCAGGTACGTAGTTCCGTCTCCAGAATGCCGTTTTCGCAACGCATCTTTCGGCGTAGATATCCGACTCCTGATGACACCCTTGCGAAGAAACAAGGGGTGGAAACGCTACGAAAGCGCAGGCAGGGGGGGGGGAGGGGGCACAGGGGACACGTGTCGCCCCATTAGGCTCCTACAATTAAAGAGTGTTCCACGTTTAGATGGGATTTTGAACTAAAATAGCCGTCTTGAAAACCTTTCGGTGCTTGAAGACCGATAATCTTGCCCTTCTTAAGACATAAGCCCCTCTGGTTTCTGAGCTACAGGCCCGGGAAAGTGGGCGTGCAGCTCGGAAAGTGTAAGTGTAAGCTTCGGGGCTAACGCTGCGTGGCCCACGGGGCTGCAGCGCTTGGCGTCGGTGTTTTCGCTGCTAAGATTTGCGAGCGCGTTCATGTTCAGAACTACGTCATATAATTTACATCACTTATGGATTCTGACTGACTGCTGGACATTTCCAGACAAAAACATGGCTTGGCCATGTTAACACAAATTGTTGACCTATTTCGATCTACAATCTACATTCACGTTGTTTCCTATATCTCTGCAGAACCCAGATACAAATTATGACAAAGCTTCTGACCTTTATCGGTTAGGTAAGTGTCCACTTGACGACTGTACTGTGAAGAGCGCCGGTGATTTATTTCCTGCAATCGTTGAACGCGCAATTTTTTCAGTTAATAGACGATGAAATTCAGACAGACTCTATCTAGCGGTGCCGTCTGGGTTCTGTTTTACTCAGAAAGAAAGAAGAGAAAATGTCATCGAAAAGCATTCTCTCTTTAGCTTAATAGTCTCATTCAGCATTTTTTCTGACGGGAATCTTTCACTATAAGGGGTCTTTTGTCAACCCTCTGCTCACATTGCCAATGCTCTGGCTGCACACGTGTAAACGTACGGATATAAAGTAGAGTATGTAGCGAAAAAAACGCAATCTTGTGGTGTGGCAGAGTTCTGACTAGCTCAATTCATAGTACTGTAAAAAATGTCGCGAAAAGTAGATTTGTGGCGCTTGTGCTTAAAACCACATTACTAAGTTTTAAGCATGATTCCATCTGATTTTTCAGATACGAGCGCATGATAAATGAACTGAAAGAATACTTCCAAAGGACCGATAACCCTCAGCGCCGCCTGCGGAGCGTTACGTTGTCGTCATTTACGACAAAGAGAACTGCCGAGTTTTTTCGGAACGACGTAGTACATTGTGTGTTGTAGCCTTAAACTCAAGGAAGAGCACGACATTGTATCCGAGATGTTTGCCTTCTCGTAGGGAAGAAAACTATATCAGAAAGAAGGCCTTTAGATGGCCTTGTTTACGAATACGATGCAGTCAATAGGATATATCCGGGAAAGGAAGGCTAAGCTAGCATGCGATGTATGAAAACAGTGAAGAGGTGAGAAAGCAAAAAAGACTAATTCTAGTCCACCTGCATGTTAATTATGAACTGCATAAGGGGGAGCAGGGCAGCCCACGAGCCGGATTTTCCAAGTTCACTGGTCTCCGCCAGAAACACTGCGTCTTGGTGGGTAGCACCGTCACCCATGCGGTTTGCGTGTGGTGTTATCACCGGAACACGACGCTGGTGGTGGGATCTCTGGGCCTCGGAGCTGTAACTAATTAAGACCTACTTAATCACACCGTGTGATGTCCGCAGGGAATCGCTCATGATGCGGGAGTGTGAGAACTCTCCGATTTATGATGGTGTGCGATCCTTTTTGGTTGGCGCAGTCAATGTGCAAGCAGAAGGACATTTTGAATTCGGTCTATGAGATCAGACTTGCCTAGTGGGTAAGAACTGGCAGCTGTACTTTAGCCAAACTTTTCCTTCTAATGGATGAGATTTTAGTCAAATTACACGAGGCCATAGTTCCACTGATCAGACATCACTTTACCGCCCAGCACCAAGGTAAATTTTTTAATGGCCTTTAAAACGACTGCTCGAGAAAGAGGCTTTCGTCATTTTAGACTTTTTACAAAACTGCACTTTCGTCGTCCAAGACGAAGGTCAACTGTTTTATTGGAATGTGTCGCAATGCACGCTGGCTTTTTCGTGACATATTTACGAGAAGCTAGACAGATACGTATAGAAGTTATTGCGCGCTGTCAGAAGCGATGGAACATAGGACTATTACGGCCCATCTATTTCTACAGTACGTTTTTACCGGAAATAAAAGCCCCGTTCAAATCCGTGAATGTGTATTACTTTTTAGATGGAGCAGCCGCAGAGTACAAAAACAAGCGAAGTTTTTTAATATTTGCTTTCATGAGGAGGTGTTTGGCGTGAAGTGCGAGTGGCATTGGTTCGCCACATCCCATGTGAAGGATCCCGGACACATTGAAAAATGTTGCCGTCAGTGTCAGCCTGTGGCGCATCCCCCGCTGAGAAGCTGTGCCAGCTCTTGCGGGACATGGCTTACGTGCATACGGTATGCTTCTTCGCTTCAAATGCAGACGTCCTTCGGACAGAGGATGAGCTTAGCATCAGATTGGCTGCAATCCCAGTGATTGGCTACGTATTGGCATCAGATTCTAGCATCAGAGTGGCCACAACCTAACAACCCCAGGGAGTGCCCAGACTGACATGTCATGAGTGAATTAAACTGAGTCAGGGGCGCGCTGAGTGGACTTCCGCGTGCGTGCGAGCCGTCGTGCTGTTAAGCTTGGTGCTGTCTCACAGGGCGCTGATTTTTTTCTCTCGATAAAACTCATCGTATTTCACTGTGTTTTGTCGTTTTGCTCCGTCTTTTAAGAAGATCAAGGGCAAACCGCGAGGCCTTTCGCCTGCTTCTCGGCAGCACAAGACAAAATGAGGGGGATTGGCTTGGCCCGACATAGCGTGATTGGTTGATTGTGTAATGAGAACAGAGCACTGCGATCTCAGGTCATGAAGCACTTGCATCAGTATGCAGCGATCGCTGTCACTGATGCCGACTGTCGTCACCTGGCCGCACCCTGTCATAAACACCCCCTCCCCTCCCGCAGTCTTCCGCCGCCTGTGCGGAGACCCGAGGGAGATACTGCACCCGCAGCGGGTGGCGGTACTGCACTGCGGGCGGCGCGATTGAACCGTGGGCCCATACTGCGACATTTTTCCAATCCTATCCAATCTATTCTCTACATTTAACTACCTTTCTGGAATTGTGGGGATTACACTCTTTGCGCTTACGCTTTTTAACTACGCTCTTTGACATGCAAATGAGAAAAGTTCAAAATCACCCAGGAAAATATTTTCTGCGTCCATTACAAATGTTTATAATGCCACAATCAAAAGCTTTTTTATGTGCATTGAGGATTCCAAGCAAGACACACACGCAGTCCGGAAGGATTTTGAATCATTTTAACACAAAGGTGTGCATTATTTTCTTTCATGGTAGTGAAAAAACTCCGCCGAACGTGGCCATTCAACCACACAACAGGAAAATGCCGGAGGCTGTAACTCCGAAACCGGTGAAATGAGATAGCTGAAAATATTACCGGCGTCTTCAGCGTCACTGAGAACCACTGTAATCCATTTCTATCAAAATCCGGGAGATGAGGGTGTAAAACTGGCCCTCCGACCGGCCGATTTGTCATTGAATGCACACACACGCAGTTCTCGTAACCTTTCAACATTGCAGTGGTGGTATAATGACCAACCTGTTATGCTGGCATGCAATAACACTTTGTTGATAATGCTACATAAAAGGGGAAACATTGGGAGTAACTTCTGCTCGCAAATTACTGGTTTTCTTGAATCTGCTGCAGAGCGAAGATATAGTAGGGGCAGCAGTGGCGTTGTCGTGAGGGTGCTCGACTCTGTACCTGTCGACCTTGGGCTTGAGCCTCTGCCACACCATCACCGCATTCCGCATAGTAGACATTGAAGGCATCCTGGAAAGGCCCTGGCTGCCGGTGAGATGTAAAGCCCCAATCATCATCACCGGAGTGATGGCAAAGTATGGATTGTAATGTCTGACCTGCAGCTGTGTGTTGGCAGACTACATTTGACTTGAAGGCACCCCATGGCCCTGGCAATATGCAGTGGGCCTGGCAGTCGCTGCCCTGCGAACTCCTGGCTACCAGCGGCGGCGACTCCCGCCTCACCATCTACACCAAGGACGGGCATACCAAGGAAACCGTCAAACTCAAAGGGTGATTGACGGCGGCCGCGGTGCGATTTACGGCCCCCAAAAGTGCTGGATGTCACTTTGCTGTAGTTTCTTTTTTATCGATGCGTTCAAGTCGGCATGAAATCGACTGGTCCGAGTTAATTAGATGGATCATCATTTGTAACCTGTTCTGTGGTGCGCATATTGCATTATGTATGCCTTGGCTCTAGACGCATTTGCACTGTTGGCAGCCCGTGCCAGGCTCTGAAGTGGAGCAAAGACGGTGCGACACTGGCCGTCATCAACAAGTCCCTGCCTGTGGTGTGCATCTATGAGGCGGCCAAGGTTAGTTCGGGGGGGGGGGGGGCGGGTCGTGTATGCTGTGGAAACTAGCTGTTTTACTTTGGGCTTCGTTTCGCGTGTTGCTTCCATTCTGTAGGTTTCTGACCCAGCGACCCTTTCATAGCAATGAACCGCGTTGGGTGTATCACTGAAGTGGTTGAAGACTTTAGAAAGGAAGCAGAGGGACGGGCACCGAGCTTGCCAGAGTAAGCTTGCCACCACGCCATCACTCTATAGCTTTTTGGGATGCCGGCATGGTGCGATCACTTGACGCACGCTGCACTTCCCGGTGTCCGGTAACGCTGGCGCCGAGCAGCCGGGCGGTGTGCGAGGTCGGAGGCTTGATGGCACTCAGCCGTCTATCCTGTATGCTGCGTATGAACGATGCATTGATGTGCGATCATCGCATGTTTGAGATTGGTCCATGCCTTCGGCCTGTGTGTGCTTTGGAGCTGGCCATGACGGTTGTTGGGTCACACACGCTTGCAACCCGTTGGCTTTGAGTACTTAAAACAACTTCGCGTAAGATCAATTCGTCACGGAGAGCCAACATTGACGTTTGGGAATTGGGACTGGCTTTCATCTGACAACGATACAGGTAAACCATATTTTCTCCTTTTTGCTCCCGCTGCATTTCCGTCATTTTAATTTTTCCCGCTTGCGATGCCACTAAAGGTAGCATTTTTGTCGGAAATGGTTCCTCATGCCATTCCAGGCCAAGAAAAAGGAAGTGACTGCTCCGTTTGAAGATCAGCTGACACACATGGCGTGGTCCAAGACTTCTCTTCTACTGGCCTGTGGCTCCAAGAACGGCAACGTGCTCATGTACAACCACGCCAATGGCAAGTGAGTCCGTCGGCGTACCCGGCGCAGGCTCTTCCGGTTGGGAACTGAGTAGCTGGCGTCCCATGAGCACCCCACCGGCCGCGGCAGCCGGCGGGTCTGGGCAGCTCTTAACAGCCCACCGTCGGGGTAACCGACATACAAGCTGCCTAATCCCAGAAAGAATATGAGTGCGCATCCCAGTCTCTTTGAAGTCTTTGGCTCCGGTTAGTGACAGGCGCTCCACACGCATGGTTGAGCCACGAACGCCGGCGGATTGTACGGCGTTACTGTGTCTGGCCTGCTTGCGCTATGTGAGGCCGACTCATCCAGTTTGTGACGCCCGTCTGACCCAGTGGCCATGCGGCACAGATCGGGGGCCATAGAGGGCAAGCACAAGGCGGCCATCTGCGGCTGCGCGTGGAGTCCCGACGGCCAGCTGGCCATCTGCGCCGAGGACAACACTCTCAGTCTGAGTCATGAGAACGGCCAGACGTTCGCGGAGCTCAAGCTGCGCACCAGCCCCAGCTCCGTCAGCTACGGCCGCGCCGACAACGGCAAGGACTCGCTCGTGAGTACGCCGCACAACGGGAAGGTCGCGATGACAACGGCACCAGCTCGCTGCAGAATCAGGTCTCGGCAGATAGTGACGCCAGGACTGTCCTGGGTCAGGTCTCGGCAGACAATGACGCCAGGACTGTCCTGGGTCATGTCTCGGCAGACAATGACGCCAGGACTGTCCTGGGTCAGGTCTCGGCAGACAGTGACGCCAGGACTGTCCTGGGTCAGGTCCCGGCAGATAGTGACGCCAGGACTGTCCTGGGTCAGGTCTCGGCAGACAATGACGCCAGGACTGTCCTGGGTCAGGTCTCGGCAGGTAGTGACGCCAGGACTGTCCTGGGTCAGGTCTCGGCAGACAATGACGCCAGGACTGTCCTGGGTCAGGTCTCGGCAGGCAATGACGCCAGGACTGTCCTGGGTCAGGTCTCGGCAGACAGTGACGCCAGGACTGTCCTGGGTCAGGTCTCGGCAGACAATGACGCCAGGACTGTCCTGGGTCAGGTCTCGGCAGACAGTGACGCCAGGACTGTCCTGGGTCAGGTCTCGGCAGACAATGACGCCAGGACTGTCCTGGGTCAGGTCTCGGCAGGCAATGACGCCAGGACTGTCCTGGGTCAGGTCTCGGCAGACAATGACGCCAGGACTGTCCTGGGTCAGGTCTCGGCAGGCAATGACGCCAGGACTGTCCTGGGTCAGGTCTCGGCAGACAATGACGCCAGGACTGTCCTGAGTCAGGTCTCGGCAGACAATGACGCCAGGACTGTCCTGGGTCAGGTTCCGGCAGATAGTGACGCCAGGACTGTCCTGGGTCAGGTCTCGGCAGGCAATGACGCCAGGACTGTCCTGGGTCAGGTCTCGGCAGACAATGACGCCAGGACTGTCCTGGGTCAGGTCTCGGCAGATAGTGACGCCAGGACTGTCCTGGGTCAGGTCTCGGCAGACAGGGACGCCAGGACTGTCCTGAGTCAGGTCTCGGCAGACAATGACGCCAGGACTGTCCTGGGTCAGGTCTCGGCAGACAGTGATTCCAAGCCTCGTTGCAGTTGGCGGTGAAGCTAGGGGCAGAGGCCATTTTCGTGCTGAACGTGAATAGGAAAGACGGGCCCTTGGAGCTGACCTTCTCGGAGCGGTACGGTGCCATTCTCGACTTCAAATGGTAAGACAGTCTCCTTACCGCCTCTCACCGCTGTAAACGGGACACCTTGCTGAGACACCCGCGTGTTTCTGTCTGGACGCATTGTCTGGGGCTGTACCGCGTAGCAGTGGTTCATGTCTGCCTCTAGGACGCCGTGTGTAAGCCGAGACCAGCAAAGTTGGTGCCTCGCGTAGCTGTATGGCTACTGAGAGCTCCGAAGATGGAGTAAAATTCCGGGGACTCGATTTTTGAGCGCCAACTAGGTCACCACTCACAAGCTGTTCTTATCGTTTGGGATAAATTTTCGCATTTCATAGTTCGGCGCTTACTACTGATACGTGTAACATTTGTGCAAGGAGCAAACATTTGTAAGTTTAGGAAAATCTGTAGTCCAAAGCGCAACTTTCCTACAGTGGAACCATTCAGAAAACGGTTCCATATCTCCAACACTGCAGTTTGTGTGTCCCACCGGTTGTGACGTGTGTACGCGGAAGCAGACGCCGAAACGGCTATCACCCATCAGGCAAGTTGTGCTTCCTCCACCCAGGCACCAGCGAGGCCTGCTCATGATCGGCTTCGCCAAGGGCTACTTCAACATCGTGTCCACCAACCCGTCCAACATGGGCACGGAGCTGTTCCAGGTGCGCGACTTCCGGTCGGCCGAAATGACGGGCATCGCTGTGAGCCAGGCGCTGGGCCTGTGCGCCACCATCAGCGCCAACAGGTGGGTGACCGGCAGAGGCGGGGACGCCCCGCCGCACCTGTTCAGCGCAGACGGTGACAGGGCAGCCCAGTGCGGCGGACGGCCGACACCGTATTGCGGCAGCCACATGCCAGGCAGTCATCACCGGCCGACTGTGGCGGCCACATGCCAGGCTATCGTCACTGGCCGACTGCGGCGGCCAAATGCCAGGCTGTCGTCACCGGCCGACTGCGGGAGCATTATTCTGACGCCCTGTGCGTTTCACTTAGCTCGTGTGTTCCTCGCTATCGGCTGCTTTGGAGCTCTTTTTACTGGTGGGGAAGCTGGGTAGGTAGTGTTGTTGTGATGGCATTGCATTATCTTTCCTGTGATGTATTTCTTGGGCAGAAGCATTGGTGTGGAGAGATGCATTTTAGAGGCCTCAGTGCATGAAACTGCATTGAGAGTGCTTTTGAAATTGTGTGGAATATTTTTGTCTGACATTGAGGCTTAAGTGCCGAATCCCATTACAAAATAGACGTTATTAATCGGTGGAACACGGCTGCTCCCTTCCTTACCGAGGGTACAATGTTGGCAGTGTATTTATCAAGCATAATTAGACCAATTTCTGTAAGTTGTTAAGGGCATTTACGAGGAACATTGTTTTCTACTGGTCATAATCGTTTCGATAAGGGCATGTAGCGGAAATATTAATACGTCTATGTCTCCATTCTTCTGGTTATTCCGCAAGGAATATGGCTTATTTCACTGTCTTATCTGAACTAACTTCGGGCCTGGACCAACCATTCACGTTTGAGGAGCCCCCATTATAAGGAGGTAGGCTGAGGACATATTAAACCATAGCAGCAGGTGTTACCTGCATGATTTACTCCCTTCAGATCGCAAGCTGACAGTTGCAATCTTTGTTGCGACAACGAGCTGATATGATGTCATGCTTTCATGAAAAGTCCAGTTAATTTCTAATTGAGGATCCTTTGCATACCCACGGTCGATGACCAGTGCACTCGTGAGCGTCCAGGAAAGGCGGGGCCGATCCAGCCGCGGTTTCATGGGTGCTTGTGAGAGACAGCCACGTGCGCGAGCTTTGTTCCTCGCGTGCGGGGTATGAGCGTCAGGCCTGTCTGAGGTTGAATCGAAATCCTGCAGGAATGCGTGGTCCTCAACACACCTCTATCCCGTACACTCATGTCGCAATGAACTGCTGACATACGCGCAAGAAGGACGTGGATTATGTGGTGAAGTTGATAGAAACGAATTAGTGTTTTAACCTACCCACGCTTATTTTTAACGTGGTCCATGCGGGTATTCGGCATTCATCAGCGTTGGCTGAGACGATTACAGTGTTCCACGATACCAGGTGGAATGTTGTTGACGTAATCTGTTTTGTTTGTCCCGTTCGTAATTAGAGTAACGGCTCCATGTCATCAGCGATTTCCCGAACTCCCACGTCATCCTTTACCCCGCATCGTTCGTACCGCTCCTGCCGCTCACAAACAATACATCCTACGGCATCCTGATCCCTCTTTGGTTTCCGCCCTGCGCAGTATCCGCACGCACAACCTGGAGGACCCGCGCGAAACGGTGGGCTCGCTGGAGGTGAATGGCGAGAACAAGCTGCTGAAGATAGACTGGTCGGAGGACGGCGGCCTGCTCACCGTCTCCAGCGTGCAGGGTGAGCAGGGCGCGCGGGGGCCGGACCGGCGCCGCCCGCCGCCCGGCCCGGCGCCACACGCGCCTCGAGCTGGCCGGTCGGCCTGGTGGAGCTGAGGAGCCGCCGTCGCCGGCTTTGGCGCTGGTCACCACCCCCGAGCTGGGCAGCCGCAGAAGCCACGCCACGCCACACCGGCTGGTCTTGCCGCTGGACAACTGTCGTGACGCCATGGCCATAGTGGTGTCGTGCCGCTACACCTGCGGACCGCGGACTGCTGCTGGGGGATACAAGCACAACCAATGCAGCCCATGTACTCTGGGTTGGGTTATGTGCTCGGTACTCTGGAATGTTTTTACCACCCAGTGTGCCCTGGATACGCGCATTGTTTGGTTTCCTTGTATTTTTATTTTTGTTTTGGGGTGGAACGCTTCCATTTCGTGTTCTGCGGGAATGCCATTAGGATCAGGTTCCTTGCTAAACATGGCTGTTGCGAGAACTAAAATCTCCATTAACCCAAAAAGGTGATTTCAGTTCAATGGAATGCTTTGGCTCAGGCTGTTGCGAAATATTGCCGAGGGCTGTTTTCCAGCACAGTTTACGCCGACGTGCGACCGCCCCGTGCCGGCTGGGTCAGTTCGTGGCTGGCTGCCATGTGTCGGTGTTTGTTGGGCCGCATCACCGAGGGCTGTTTTTGAGCGTGAACGCACGTGACCAGCTTACCCACTGGCCAGCTGTCCGGCGCGTGATCAACTGACGGTAAACGGGCGTTTAGGGGAAACCAGCCAAAAATCTCCGTACCATCTTTGTTTCCCTTTTTTGCTCGTGACGCAGTTTGCTCGTTATCTGTGGCTGATGCATTGGGACGTTGTAAATGCTTCTGGTATGGCGACACGACTTATTATCACCGATAATACACGTGGTGTCAGATCAGAAGACGACTTCAGTCAGACAAAATTGCTACATGCGTAAAAATTCAGTTATCCACCAAATTAAAATCATGCTATACGGCCAAGGTAAAGCCACAAGTTAATACCTTATATTTACCCTGCTGAATCATTTTTGTGTTCCTTTTTAGGCTGTCCTTCCAAACCTATCTGTGAATATGTTTGTGACATACCGTAAATTTTGCTAGCTGTTGCAAAAATAGTTCCAGTAGACTCATGGCTCCTCGCCGATTCGGCAAATTGAATAAATCATGTGAATAGGATAATTTTCCAAACACTTAAAGAAAACAGATCGCTGCTCTGATGACTTCACTTTTTACGCTTTTTTAAGACTTGTGGTTAGAAGATGTACCCAAGTTAACAAGATGTTCCCAGCTAGCTATGAATGTTGGAAATGTTCTCATTGGACTTGCGGCCTTACAAACTTTAAAGGTCAAGTTAACCTACAAGTTATCCCTCCGACCCAAGTTAGACTACTGCGATGTTGTTTATAATTCGTGTTTAAAGGGAGTTTCCATATTGGTATGCTTTTATTACCCGAAATCGCCATCTTGAGGATCATTCGGTGCAGTTTACGGCCCTGTCCTTAAAGAAAGCGTTCCACATTTCTATGGAATTTTCAACTGAACTAGCCATCTTGAAGACTTTTTGGTGCAGCTCACAGCGCTGTCCTAAAGACCTAAACCCTCTAATTTGTTCGCTACACGCCCGCGAAGATGGGGAAGCTTTTTCGTAGAGTATTTTAAGACCACCTTGGCATTCATGTTGTCATAATAACGCCATTGTAATCCTATCATTTCATAAGCCATGCGGCGATCAAGACCAAGAAAATTATGATAGTCGAGGTGTTCATATCTGGCGTTCATGAGCACGATTTCCAGATGTAACGGTCGTGAAGTGTCTCTCAATCAATAATGTGCAAGGTATGGTGGTGTTTGGTCGGGGAGCATGCTTAATTAATTTGTCTATTCGTCAATTTGCTTACTTAATTGTGTTGTATAGAGCAGTCTTTCTGCAAAAAAAGATACAAATAGTTTTACGTGAGCTTGCTTCATCATATCTTATGCTTGCTACAATGTCTTCAAATGTGATGCATCCCCTTTAAGACCTAAACCTTTCTAGCTTCGGAGCCACACGCCAGCGAAGGTGTATATACTTTTCTGGGAGGTAATTCAAGGTTTCCCGGGCGTAGATAGGACAGTATCAATAGTCGTATACCTCGGAGAAAAAATCAGGAGAATGGGGATATAGATCGAGGCCAAGACAAATATAAGTGTACAGTCGTTCATATCTGGCGTCCGTGAGCATGATTTCCAGGTATAACGGGCGTCGATAAGCTCTCCATCAGTGTTGCGCAATGTACTTTGGTGTATTCAAACAATGGCGTATTGAGGAGCATATTCACCAAACAGAGAAATTGTGTTGTCTAGAGCAGGCTTTCCGCCTAAAAGTACATCCTTAGTTATAAATCAGCTCATTTCTTTATATCTGTTTGCGTCAATATCTTTACATGAGGAACACAGTTGATAGCTGACGCTACAAGACCGGGGTGCACACAGCTCGTTTGGTAATAGGTCACTTGACAAGGAGAGCACGCGAGGTCGCCTTCCAATGATCTACTCAATGGTGTTGACTGGGAACTACTCAGATTTCGACGCACTATTCACACACACTGACATAACTTCACATAATCAGCCAACAAGGAACACATAGCAACACCTGCGTGCCTCAGCCACATCGCACTCCCTACAGGAACACAAGGTACGAGATTGGTTCGGTGGAACGCCAGCATCACGGAGCACTGCTGTCGTTTGGCGTCATATCACAAGTCATTCTTCCCCAATGCAGCAGTGAAATGGAAGACACTTGATCCTGACAAAAAACGAAAAACCCAACTTTGAAGCGATTGGGAAAGCCATCATTAACAAGGCCTATTTGGGAGGCTCCTATTAATACCTTATAGGTTCAAAATTTGGCGACAAAATGTGCACAAGTTTGACATTGTGCACAGAATGGGCACATGGGAAGTAAGTGCGGGGCGGTGTGTCGCGGGTGCCTGGCGGCCACCGCTGGAACTATTCTTTCGGGCACAGGTGTCGGGGCAAGCGGGCTGGCGTCGCTGATGGCATGACAGGAAACAGCAGCTCAGGACATAAGTTCATGTATCAAGCACTACGCAACAGTTCGTAAGTACAAATTCGCTAGGTATTATGTACGTAAGTAACTACTCGTTTTGAATAAAGTGCGCGTGTAAAGCATTCGCATTGACAAGTTTAGCAGCTTAGATGTTCGTATGGAAAAAGTTAATGCACCGAAAGAACGTGCACAGTTCTTCGCGCGCAATGGTACGTACATGAGTTTTCGTAACAGATAACGTTCGTTTTGAAGTAGTGCGTACGCACAAGCTTGTAAGCACTGCCCATGGAATATTTATATCTACGGATATATGGTTTGCTTATAGATTTCCAATATTTCGCGTAACGCATATTCACTTGAGCACGAGATCCTACGAAATGAAGCATTCCGTACGCAAGTGTGGAATATCCCTGATAACGAGAGAACCTGTCGGCATTTTACGGTGCATCAAAGCTGTGACCTCATGCGGTGACTGTGACGTCACCGCATACCATATCGATATTTCTCATATGCAAAAATTAAGCGTGATGCTGGATAAGCAGCATAACCATCCAAGGTGTTGAAACTATCTAAGCCTGTTTTACTTCATCGTACAAACCAATGTAATGCAAGTTTTCGCGTAAAAAGGTAAGGAGGCTGAACTGGAGTTTAGCCCTGAACTGGACCTTAGTTGTCATATCACGTGCTGACCTTTCGCAAGCAAGCATAAATGAAGCATTTACAGGCAACAGCTGCAATGTGTAGTCGAACGGTGCCAGCTTGTTATTTGATGACATGAGCAGCTTCTGGCGCCATGAATTATGTCCCATTGACATAACATTGAACCCTACGATCTGAACGATCCGACCACTTTCGCCTTGTTTAAAAACGCTGGAAGTGTGCTACATTTCAGATAACAGGGGCATATCGCGGCTTTCCACGGGGCATCAAAGCCTGCGGCCTCTAGACGTCATCGCATGCCAGATCGGTATTTGCCCTGTAAAAAAATAACACGTGGTGATGGGTAACAGCCATTTTAATGTGTTCAAACCGATCTAATCGTGTTTTGTTGCACTATATACACAAATTGGGCCAATTTTCAGGTGAAAAAATAAAGCGACTGAACTGAAATTTAGGTCATGTCACGTCATGCGATGACCTGCAAGCATGAATGACGCACTTCCAGACAGCACATGCAATGCCGAGTCGAATGGTGAAAATTGTTAGACCAAACAAGCCTGGTTCAAAAGATAAACTTATAAATGGCAGAGTATAATGCGTTTCTGGCGCAACAATCAGTTGCGAAATTTCATCACGCGAAATGACGTGGCGTCAGCTGCACTTCATTCGCCCTGCCTTTTCACCTGAAAAAGTGGATTCAATTGCACTCAGTTGAAGCAGGCTTAGATCCGCCTCAGTTCGCTAGGCTGTTGCATATTCACCATGACGCGTTATATTTGTATATCGCAAATATCGACCAGGTATACGGTGTTGTCTAGATGTCATAGTTTTGAGGTCCTATGGAAAGCCGAAAGATGCCCTCTTTATCTTCGTTGCAAGATGCCCTCTCTATCTGATATTTATTTTTGCTGCACACTTGTACAATCTGAAACAAAAGCTAAGGGGTGGTATTCTCTAGTTCGTTAGGTGCCGTATTCGAGTCAAGGGAACTAATGCACTGCGCCAAAAACAGGTTATTTCCAGACATCCTTATGCCAATTTTTTTTTAACTACGCTTCATTCGGTCACGCAACACCATTCGATTACATCTGGATTATATTTACCGTCTGGAATTTGTACTTGCTCGCGGTATTAGCTTCTGCCAGTATTAATGCGTTACGTCAGGGAATCTTTGGGCCGCGCTAAGGGCCGTGCCGCAAACGGTAGTGGTGTAGACCTGGAAGGGGTGTGTGAACTCCAGCGTTATGCGATCCTCAGGAGCGTGCCATTCGGATACTATTACCATTGCAATACATGTCCAAATTTAGGCTCTACTGATATTGTTCCAGTAAGCGAACAAAAAACTTTTGAAATCCGGCGGCCAAGTCTTAGCGTAGCTTCCGGATAAAAATACGCGAATTAGCACCTAGCGAAGCTTTTGCCACTGGGCCTACCGCGTCTGTACACTGTTAAGGCCAATGGGTCCCGAAGGAAAGTATGCACTGTGCTGAGAAGAAGCTTTGATACTGGGATAAGACATTTCCACCGGTTTAAAGCAAGTCACCTCGGTCCAAGTGCAGAGGGGAGGGGCTGATAGTCATTTGAATTATTTACTTCCAGTCGACGCCCACAGGGCCAAAGAGGCAGTTTTCAGAGAGTTGTGTGTCCCAGTCCCGGCCCCGCTCCCTTTTTCCCGCGCCTCCATGCACTAGGGTGGCACGGCGCAAGGCGCGAAAAGAGCTTACATAGCACTGATCATTTAGGAGAATGCCAGTTATCAAACGGATATTTTCTCACCCAACTTTTTGTCAAGTGCCGTGGTGGCTTAACGACCTCATGCTTTCTATGGTTCCCGGTCAATGACTGGCACCACCCCTGGCCGTCTGCACATGCAACTAAAAAAAAAAACAATTTTTAGCCTGCTAATCTCAGCTGCATTGACACGCGGATTGACCAAATGCACCACGAGGTGGTTGGTCTGTTCATTCTATGCTCGTATAAACGAAAGAAGACAGAACAATGGTTTAATTTATTAACTTCGTAGGGTGTAAGCCGCGTTCAGGTTTGCGTGATTGACCAGTGCTATGACATTATCTCTGCTGACGACAAAGCTGCGTCATAGAAGTTGCCGGGCGACCAATCGTGTACATCGGCAGGCGCACTAAGTGCCGTTCGAAAACCAGCTTTGATCTCCTGTCCTCATTATTTTAACACTGCTTCAGTATATTTTAGATATATAACCGGAAAAGCGCAAAACCTGAACCATAAAAATAAAGTGTTCCTTGTTAGTTATCGACGTTTCGCAGCTTTTAAACTATGAGACATCGGGTCTCCAAGCGGTTCGTTTTTATCCTCGAGAATTTTGCGCATTGCGTACCACAAATCCGTCTGCGTTGTATCAGAAGTTAGCCACCATGTCTAGCCTCCAACCTTGACGTCCTATATTCTTATGCAAATTCTGATTATGCCATGAAGGTTCATTCTGATTGATTTGCATTCCACATTTCTAAGCCAATGTCCACTTTTCACCGAAACCAATGTTGTGTTTCACATTTTCCGTTCAAAATGCATATTTTCTGCGTAAATTCAGAAAAAGATTGAGAAGGGGAATAATTTCCTCTAAATTTTCCTCCCCTGTCTCCACATCCAGTTCATCGGTGTCGTACCGCTTTGTCAAACCCGGCGTATCTCACGTATTCAGCACCGATGCTGTGTCCTCATGTCGTCATTACCGGTATCAAGTCCCCATCGCTCGTCACTGGTGCCATAAGCACCGTACGTTCATTACCGAGCTCCATACCGTCATGTACCCATCGCCCGTGCCGTGCTCCCGGCATGGTCATTGCCTGCTTTCTGATGTCCGGTCATCCGTATGTCCCCTACCGATGTCCGGTCATCCGTATATCCCTTACCGGCACCCGATCATCCGTGTATCCCCTACCGATGTCCGGTCATCCGTGTATCCTCTACCGATGTGCGGTCATCCGTATGTCCCCTACCGATGTCTGGTCATCTGTATGTCCCCTACCGATGTCCGGTCATCCGCATGTCCCCTACCGATGTCCGGTCATCCGTATATCCCTTACCGGCATCCGATCATCCGTATGTCCCCTACCGATGTCTGGTCATCTGTATGTCCCCTACCGATGTCCGGTCATCCGTATGTCCCCTACCGATGTCTGGTCATCTGTATGTCCCCTACCGATGTCCGGTCATCCGCATGTCCCCTACCGATGTCCGGTCATCCGTATATCCCTTACCGGCGCCCGGTCATCCGTATATCCCCTACCGATGTCCGGTCATCCGTATATGCCCTACCGATGTCCGGTCATCCGTATGTCCCCTACCGATCGCTGTCCGGTCATCCGTATGTCCCTACCGATGTCCGGTCATCTGTATGTCCCCTACCGATGTCCGGTCATCCGCATGTCTCCCACCGATGTCCGGTCATCCGCATGTCCCTACCGATGTCCGTTCATCCGTATGCCCCTATGTCCGTTCATCCGTATATCCCTACCGATGTCCAGTCATCCGTATGTCCCCTTCCTATGTCCGGTCATCCGCATGTCTCCTACTGATGTCCGTTCATCCGCATGTCGCATACCGATGTCCGATCATCCGTATGCTCCATACCGGCGTCCAGTCATCCGTATATCCCCTACCGCTGTCCGGTCATCCGTATGTCCTTGCCGATGTCCGATCATCCGTATGTCGCCTACCGATGTCCGATCATTCGTATGCTCCATACCGGTGTCCATCCATCCGTATACTCGTTCACATATCCCATGCCCTCTTCCGTCGAATCGTGCGGCATCCAGTCCCTCGCGTCCTCATTACCGGCGCCTCGTCGCCTGTAACGAGACAGCACCGTTACGCTGTCTCGTGAATCCGTGCCCTCAGTGGAGTCCGCCGCCTCCGTGCGAACTCTGTGCTGCGCTCCGCAGGCAACCTGTACGCGTTCCCGGGCTCAATCAAACGACAAGCGGTGCCGGCCGTGGCCAAGGCCGATGAGCATGCCCGGCAGGCCAGCAAAGCCGCCAAGCAGAAGAAGGAGGCAGGCGACGACAAGCAAGTCACCGCCGCGGTGTGTGTGACGCCGCGCCGCCCACCACGTGTACCCAGCTCCGTTTGTGCGCGCCTCGGTCGTGTTGGATCTGCGCGGCAATTTGTGTGCTATTAGGGCAATTCTTAGGGCACGGCCTCGGCCACGGCACCAGTACATATACCTACATTGATAGAATATACACCAGTCAGCTCTACTAGTCCCAGGCTGCTATGACAATAATTCCTGGTACTAAAGAGATATTTTCCAAGGATTTATCTGCCTCATGATCATTAGCGCAGGCAGGGGGTGCGGGGGGAAGGTGCCACCCCGCCGCTTGGGTTCCGAGGGGCCTGAAAGGCCGCTTGGAATCAAACATTAAGAGCTCGATTATCCGAAAGGCATGACAGAGGTCGCATTCAGGGACCCAGCGGCAGGGCCGGACACTGCAATGTCGGCCAGAGGGCCCTGCGCGCTGATCAGGGGCCCCTGAGTCGATGAGGGCCTGTATGTCGGTCAAACACCACTAGTAACGCAGTCTCCTCCGGGTCGGCATGGGCCTGAGGGCCCATATCCCTGGCAGGAGCAGTCAGGCCGGCGATTTACATTGGTCGGGGCCCCAGCGTCCGTCAGGGCTTCACAACCACTAACGGGGACCCTGTATTGTCAGGGGACCCCTGGTCGGCCAAAGGTAGTGTTCGAGGAGGTCTGAAAAGCCTAGAGGGCCCGCCGGGTCCGGCAATTAGGGGCCTGATTGGAGGATCTAAGAGGCCGGCCAGAGTCTTGTTTAGGGGCCCGGCCTGTGGGGACGGGGCCTCAAATAACAGCCAGATGGCCCTTTGTTCCGATCGGAACACTGAGTCGGTACGGGCCATATGTCAGTCAGGCGCCACCAGCGCCATGCAGTCGCCTTCGTGTCGGTATGGTCCTTAGGGCCCACTTATCAATCAGCTACAAAGCCAGGGAAAGTGGTTTACACTGGTTCACGGGTTCCTTGTACCTGTCAGCGGCCCAAAGGGCAATACAGAGGGTCCTGTGCTTGCAAGGACTCCAAGCCGACCAAAGAAAGTGTTCGATGAGGCTCGAAGAGGGGCTCGGGCGGCCCACCGAAACCGACGACGAAAAGTCCAGTTTAAGGGCATAAGGGCCCGAAGGACTGGCTGAAGGCCACATAAAGAATCGCGGCCCGTAGAGTCACGACCTGGGATATCAGTGAGAGGTCCTCTTACACCGTCTGAAGAACCCCTTAGACAATGCGGGAGTCTAAGTCGGCCAGAGACCACGAACGCCGACCAGCCGGCTCCATGCTCGTTTGTGCCCTTGAGACCCATTGTCCAAGCAGGAACGAGGCCGGGCCCGCGACATGTAATGCTTGGGGTCCTTCACATAGTGAGGGGCTCTGTGTCAGTCAGGGGCCGCAGTGCCTGACGGGTCCTGTAGCTACAAATGCCACCGAGTCGGAGCGGTGTTTTAGGGGCCCGAGGAGAGGCCGAAGGTTCTCTCGAGGCCAAAGATCAGGGGCCCGATTGGAGGGCTGAAGGTCCGAAGGACGGGCTATAGTTCACCTTTAGGACCCCCGCACATAATGCCCTGATCTCAAATGTCAGTAAGAGGACCTCTTGCACCGAAATGGAACCGCTGGGTTAGGGCGTTCCTCTATGTCGGCCAGAGATCACCAACAACGAACAGTCGGCTCCGTGCTGGTCTGAGCTTTAGGGCCCACTTCTCATGCAGGGACAACGTCGGCCCCGCGATTTACGGTGGTCGGAGCTCCTGTCTCGTTCAGGGGCCCGCAGTGTCTAACAGGGCATTCTGAGTAAACAGCCGGTCTCGAATCGGTCGGGCGAAGATTTGCTCAACAGGGACGGAGACGGGGCACGTGTGACAGAGGGTCTCTTGAGTGGGTTGGGGCCCTCTGACAGTCAAAGGAAGCATAACTTATGATGACTGCTCACATTGAAGCAATAGAAGGGTTCTGTGCCCCCAGTACCGAACGATGGGTCCTCCAACCCTGTGCCAGCATGGGCCCGTTAAGCCGAACTGAAGTCAGTGTGCCACTTATTGAACCACCTGCGGAGATCAGGGATGTTGTTGCGTCAGTAAAGATTCCTGCGTCAGTCCGAGATCAACTACGCGGATAGGGAGACCCTGCGTCAAGGAGCGGACCATTGTGATTTGATGTATCCCTCCAAGGGCCTCCGGATCGGCCAGGGATCCCGCCATGTGTCGCCAGAATAACAGCCGGAAGACACACTGCGGTGGGACAGAATGTCCCTTCAGCCCTTGATCAGGAACAAGAATGGGCCCCGTAGTGTTCCACTCAAGTGGTGTTTTTCCCGGTAATAAGGGTCTCGTGAGTGTTAACTGGAGTGAGTCGAAATTAGTCCAAAAACACACAGGGTCATTTTATGTTTGCCTTAGAACGCTTACTCTTCTGCCGAATCGATTAGTGAAACAAATACCATCAAAAGGGTAAGCCTGCACGCTGGATGCTGGCAATGTAGTAGTTACCGCGCCTGCATTAACCACTGCGCGCCTGGGAGACTAGAGGTTCGATTCTCCGCGGTGCCTGCCGTTGCTGCCAGGGTGAGAGGCAAGCGACGCCATATAGCCTAAGAGGCTGGGTGTGTCGTAAAAAGCCCCAGCGGCATGCCAGCAATCTCAGGTGGCAGAGAGAGAGAGAGAGAGAAGAGAGAGAGAGAGAGAGAGAGAGAGAGAGAGGAGAGAGAGAGAGAGAGAGAGAGAGAGAGGGGAGAGAGAGAGAGGAGAGAGAGAGAGAGGAGAGAGAGAGAGAGAGGAGAGGAGAGAGAGAGAGAGAGAGAGAGAGAGAGAGAGAGAGAGAGAGAGAGAGAGAGAGAGGGAGAGAGACGTAAAATATTTTGGAATGTCTCAAAATTAATTCGTACAGCTGAAAGATCAGGCTGAGAAAATCTTTTCAACTTTGAGGCTGACCTCTGGACAAATTATATTTACAGCAACACAGAAAATAGAGATTCTACCTTAACTTTGCCAGTTCCACCACTAGATTCCACCACTTCTTTGCGGCACTGTAAAGGTCAATTCGTTATTATCATCAATCTTAACATCGCTCGGGCAAAATATATGCCCAGGGGATCTGTAAATGTACGGTCTTTGTTGTGGTCAACAGTTGACCACAACTTGATATTGGCCACAAATCCGGCGTTGTGAAGCCTGCGGAGACTGCAACGCCTGGTGTCGAGTTTTTTGCTGCTAAGATATGTGAGGCGCATGCTCAAAACTACGTCAAATAGTTCGTATCATTTATCGCTCTTTACCAAATGTTAAACTCTGCCTATTTCTGCATAACCCAGTTAAAAATTCTGACAAAGTCTCTGAGTTGTATCGGTTTGAAAAGCGTTCACTGGGCCATTGTAAACTGATGGGCGCCAGCAATTCATATCATGCAGTTGTTTACTGCACGACTTTTTCAGTGTGTTTGACGGAATGACTACGACAGGATTGATCTTGTGGTAGCGTCTGGCATCTATTCCAACAACAGATGACGGAAAATGCGTTGTGTATATTTGTATATATATATATATATATATATATATATATATATACGTATATATTTCTATATATGGGGGAATGAGGGAATGGACAGGGAATATTTCTATATGTGAATTAATGAGGGAATGTTATAAATACTTATGGGTATGTGCGTATATAGAAATATATACGTATATATAAACATATATATATATATATATATATATATATATATTTATATATATATGCACGTATATATTTCTATATACGCACAAACCCATAAGTATTTATAACAATCTCTCATTAACAAATGGACGATATCTTGCTATTTCTTTTGGGGCGGGGGGGCTTACTATCAGGGATCCTTTGTCAACCCTGTGCTCCCCTTTGCCAAGGCTGTGACTGTGCGCCCGCTCATGATCCATAATAACATCATTCATCTTGCTGCTAAAAGTATTCGGGCAAAGGGGAGATCCATGAGAATTTACGTACACGCATGCAACTGACGCACATCGTAATGCCTCACACGGGCACAATCCACCTTTTTTCGGACGCCTGGTCTTTGAATAGCAATAGCGAATTTGCTCTTCCACGTTACTGGAGCAATGCTGGTGGCTGATATTTCGCCCTGCGCCCCTAGCGCGTAACATCCATTAATCAGAAAGTCGGGCAGTTCCTGGGATTCGAACCCGTGTCATTATCGATCGGTGGCGGCCGGGCGGCATTCCACAGTTGGAAAGGTGCCGGCAGCCGGCGGACGCGTGGCAGTGCCTGTCCGCCGGGCTGCGGTGTCCAGCTCTGCAGGCAGCCGCCAGCGGTGAGGGGTGGGCACATCAGTCACCATGGCCATGGACAAGGTGGGTTGTGTGGTTCGGCTGGCTCGGCCGACTGTCCTGTTTTAGCCGTTACTGGGGTAGCCACCTTCGCGGCAGCATACGCGGCTGGCGGGGAGGCAGTAAAGGCAGCGTTGTCCACAGGGGCTGCTGGGCAGTGCGGGTGCGCCCGTGGGCTAAGGCCTCACGAATGCATTCCTGTTATGGTATCTGCAGTGTTCAGTGTTACTGCGTTCAGTTTTCGAACTGCCACTGCGCGGATGACAGCTTGGTCGTTGCAACACCATTTATTATGAAGCATCACTTGCATACGGCAATTACTTGTTAGTGCATGGAATTCATGGCCCCGCCACTTTCGCTAAAAAGTCAACAAACTGGTTGGTGGTTGTCGGCGCGTTTGGTATCAGTAAATGAAACGGTCCATGCGACCATTGTTGCTGCACTGTTCATTTTTCTGGCCAACGGGGCCCTTAGGCCCCGCTGGCCAGTGAGCTTATTTGTTGATCTCAAGCCAACCACGTGATCCATTCTTGGTGGATGTAGTGCGTGGGAGCTGATTTCACAAAAGCAACCGGAAAATTATTGGTTAGCGGACGTGTATTAATCGGCTCCACACCTGGCCACCGAGATCACTTCAGCCGGAATCAGTCAGAGATACCGGAGTATGAACGACTGGGTTCGACTAGGCAATGCTAGTTGCGGCTATCCGGTCTTCGGGTCGGCGGCTGGCCGGCCGCAAGCTGGCCAGCCAGTTTTGTGATCTGCTGATGCCTTATGCCTGATCCGAGAGTTGTTTCGTTTTTAGGATTAAGTGTAACAGGTATTTATCATCTTTCTCATTTTGATTAAATCAATTTAGGCGTGTCCTAAAACCCCCAGGACAAAGTCGATTTTCCAACATGCTTATAATTTTCCTGGAGCATTGACAGTCAATGCAGCAGTCAGGGGATGTATGGGCAATGTCTCGGCACGTACCGGTCAAGCTGCGCGGCTGGCAAAGCAGGTGCCGGGCTGGGTTATCGGCGGGGGCCGCTCTCGCCGTCACTGCGTGAAGCACGCGACGCCATATGGCCTCAGCTGCTGACTGCGTCTTGAGACACCAAAGATATCAACAACATCTTGCTTGTCACCACCCGCGAAAATCACAAGCTGCAGGCAACCAATTCTGACTGGAACACTCGCAGAACTTTCCCAAAAGCCCGGTATCATAACGATCGACATCGTATGAGAGTGTGCAAGCACGAACTTTACACGCATTCTTTGCGCCGATCTACACCAGCGTTAGTGGCTCACATTAGCAATCTCTACACAGTCAAGTGTTGCGAAGCTCCCCATTGTTCTATCAGGAATTTCACGGGCGGCCAGATGCGGCAGACGGCCGTTGTGATTACATGTTTTCGGGGCTTCGTTTTGTGAAGATATGGCTTGTGTTTGCTGGACTTGCTGCGCAACACCGGGTGCTTTATTTTCGTGAATGCGTATGACATGACATTTCGCTCAACGTCATATTTTGCTGTAAGAAACTGTACGCCGCTTATCTGGCTTACGGCATGTCTTTCTATCCTCACGAATACTTAGAGGCAGTCGTGGATTCCAATGATTCATTCTTGTAAAGCTCGAACCAGACTGAAGCAGGAATGCTCCACTTCCGTAAAGACTGTTGGGTGATAAGATATCATTCAAATGACCATTCGAAGTAACGTCAATATCATTCCACTGTTTTCATACATATTAACGCCCATTAATGCCCAATCGTTGATCTGGTGTTCCCACCTGTTGCAGCGCCTCTACACGCTGCACAACCCGCACGGTCCGGGCGGCATCTTCTTCGCCTGGCAGCGGCGTCACGGCACCTACATGGCGACGACTGGCTACAACCAGATGGTCAACATATATGACCGCATGGGCACCATGGTGGACCAGATCGCGCTGCCCGGGTGCGTATCTCAGCGGAAGGGACTGGCGCGCGCCGGGCTTGTCCGCCTCCCCCTCCACTTCCACTTTCGTCTCCTCTCCACCCTGGCACACGCGGCACCGACCCCTCACGGCGCGACCCAGTTTACACAGCATACCACCCACGTCCTTCCGTCTCTGACGCGCGCCGTTCGTCCGTCTCGAACGTAAAGTGCTCTTCTTGTGGCGAACGTACGTGGGTAGTCCGCGGTAAACACGGCCTGTGTTTCTTGCTGACCCTCCGGCCTCCGGCAGCAACTGCACTGGCTTCGGCTGGGACATGAACGGCGACATTCTCGCCGTGATCAACGAGAAGAACTCGGCCATCATCCTCTGGGATGCCAACTATAGCAGCAAGACCCGCGTGCGCCAGCTGGACTCTGGGCTGCGCGACCCTCTCAGCTCGCTCATCTGGTCCCGCTCCTCTGCATACCTGGCCGTCGGCACGGCCAAGGGCAACCTCATGATTTACAACCATCAAACCTCCCGGTGGGTGGGCCGACACCGACTTACGGACAGACCCTCCGTGAAAGGAATGAGTGCGGGGGGGGGGGGGCACCACTCAGTCCAAACCTCTCGGTGGGTAGGCTATCGCTGTCTCACGTCTGCAGACTTCGGTTTTGATAGGCATACGACTGCTCAGTCGACGGTTGTTGGAAAACTGCAATATAAAATCATTCACCTGATCTCCAGTCGTCCGGCGCCGTTCTAATTGCCGAGCTGGCGTCGACACCAGACAGCGGCTGGGTGTTGCTGCTGCGCGCGCCCGGGCCGTCGGCGGTGTGCGGCGTCGCCCTGGACAGAGGCTCTGTCAGTGACGCGTGGCTCACTGACCGCTCCAGGCGCATCCCGATCATGGGCAAGCACACGCGTCGCATCACGTGTGGCGCCTGGAACAAGCAGAACCTGCTGGCGCTGGGCGGCGAGGACAAGACGCTGAGCATCAGCAACGAATTCGGCGACACGATGCGCCTGGCCACGCTGCGAGCCGAGCCCAGCCAGATCCAGTTCTCCGAGATGAAGATGGACGGCGCCAGCGACGGCGAGAACACGGTGCGGGCCGCGGGCGGGCTGCAGACCGGTTGCGGACCTGACTGGGAGCCCCGGCTGGTCCGGCGGCCAGGGTCCGGAGGTGGCCGGGGGCACGCACTGACGGCGCGAGTGTCTGGGGAACGCGGGCTAGATCCTGTCACGGGTTTCGAGTCCTGACGTAGTTGCGAGTCCGGTTGGTTTGTGACTGAGTTGGGGATGTTCCAGTGCTGACCGTCTCTCAGCCGTGTGAGCGTAACATGATGACGCCGGTCGACCTCTCAGCGGCCTCACTGACCCCGCCATCCCCATCCTGCACCCGCCAGATCAGCTTCATCGGGGACAGAAAGTCCTTGCTGCTGTTCAACTATTTGGTCGAGCCGGCTAAAGATCCGACCGAACTCACCTTCAAGCAGTCTTACGGCAAACTGGTGGCCCACGAATGGTAACTCGTTGTCGGCGCTGTCTGCTCTGTCGTACGCAGTAGCGTTTTCGTTGTTAGGGGACCGGTCGAGGCTGCTCTGCGGAGGAGCCGGCCATCGGCCAGAGCTGACCGTCCATGCCTGCTGTGCTCGCTCACTCAGGTCGTCTTCTAGCTCTGCCATCTCGCTGTCGCCCGCCAGGCTTTGAACTGCTGTGTAGAATGACGCGTCTTGCGGTATGGTTGGGCCCCGCTGCGGTGTGGCTGGGACCGGCCGCGGCGCGGTTGGGGCCAGCTGCGGTGCGGTTGGGGTCCGCTGCGTTGTGGTTGGGACCCGCTGCGTTGTGGTTGGGACCCGCTGCGTTGTGGTTGGGACCCGCCGCGGTGCGGTTGGGACCCGCAGTGGTGTGGTTGGGACCCGCAGTGGTGTGGTTGGGGCTCGCAGTGGTGTGGTTGGGGCCCACCGCGGTATGACTGGAACCCGCTGTGGTGTGGTTGGGACCCGCAGTGGTGCGGTTGGGACCCGCAGTGGTGTGGTTGGGACCCGCAGTGGTGTGGTTGGGGCTCGCAGTGGTGTGGTTGGGGCCCACCGCGGTATGACTGGAACCCGCTGTGGTGTGCTTGGGACCCTCTGCAGTGCGGTTGGGACCCTCTACAGTGTGGTTGGGACCCTCTACAGTGCGGTTGGGACCTGCTGCGGTGCGCAGTGAGCCCACTGTCACGTCGGATTTCCAGGTGACAGCAATTTGTCCTGCGGAAGCCGTGCTCGCCCTGTTGGGCCGTGGCGAACCGGCGCCACGCCTGTTGCCATCCCGACCTTGCTGCTGTCCGATATTGTTAGGCTTATTGTCCCCGACAGCCGACTCTTGACGAGAATGATTCTACGTGACGCTAGCTGACTGTTAATTAGACTGCTAGACTGTGAACCTTCAGTGTTGGTACGACCAAGCTCATTGTCCTTCTTGTGTATCGCCGATATTTTAGCTGACCATGCCCATGATGATAAGTATTCACTGTAACACGAGAGATTACGGCCCTGGCGTGCTGTTCGGTCCTCTCTAGCCAAGGGACACGCTGTTTGGCCGTCACATGTGCAGTAGAGCCGTGACGGTGGGCTGGTGTTGAGTGTTGTGGCGCGGTCCGCTGACCTGGCCGCTGACCGCAGCGAGAGCACACTCCTCAGCTCTCTCTCGGGGACGAGACAGTTGGCTCCGTCAGGTCTGGTACGCTGTGATCGGTAGAATATCCACACCCTGTCGCTAACCCACGTCTGTGATCGATGAACTGTCCACACCCTGTCCCTGATCCACATCTGTGATCGGTGGACTGTCCACACCCTGTCGCCGACCCACGTCTGTGATCGGTGGACTTTCCACACCCTGTCGCTGACCCACGTCTGTGATTAGTGGACTGTCCACACCCTGTCCCTGATCCACGTCTGTGGTCGGTGGACTGTCCACGCTTTGTCGCTGACCCACGTCTGTGATCGGTGGACTGTCTGCACCCTATCGCTGACCCACGTCTGTGATCGGTGGACTGTCCGCACCCTGTCGCTGACCCACATCTGTGATCAGTGGACTGTCCACACCCTGTTGCTGACCCACGTCTGTGATCGGTGGACTGTCCGCACCCTGTCCCTGACCCACATCTGTGACCGATGGACTGTCCACACTCTGTCGCTGACCCACGTCTGTGGTCGGTGGACTGTCCGCACTCTGTTGCTGACCCACGTCTAGCGCAGCTATCTCTATGGCACGCACTCTGTCGCAGGTCAGTCTAGTGCTGGTCAAGAAAAACCTCTTTCTGTACAGCCTGACGGACCCGGACAACCCGGTAGAGTTGGCCTTTCAGTCGCGATATGGCAACATCAACCGCTACGAGTGGTGAGAGCCGGCTGGCGGCGGGCATCCGGCAATCTGCACGCTCCCGCTGACTGAGTGGCCGTCCCGTCCTCTGCCGCACCGCACACTCAGCTACATCCGCAGCGGCGCCACCGTCACATCTCTGGCCTTCCGTTGCCTCTGGGTGTTCGTGTGCATTTGTTTTGCTGATTAAGGCATGCTTTTGTGTATTTGTGCTCATGTTGTCACTGAAAGGGAATGTTTCGCCTTTGAAGATATTGAAGCAAACGTCAGATATGTTGAAATAAGCTGACTTATAACTGTTGGTATGCTTTTTAAGTGGAAAAGACTGCTCTAGACAGCATAAGTCTCCCTTCAGTAAATATACTTTTCTGTGCATCATGGTTTGGCTGCGTCATCGTGCCTTGCGCAACATTGATTGAGAGCCAACTGACGGCCATTATATTTGGAAATGGCGCTCACGAACGCCTGAAATGAATGCTTCCACAATTATATTTTTCTTGACTTTAATCGCCGCATGGCTTATGGAACATAAGCCATGCGGATTTGAGTGACGTTGTTATGACGTCATGAATGCCAATGTGACTGAAATACTTTCCCCGATATACATTTCCCCATTTACGCGGGCGTGTAGCTCAGAAACTAAACGGGCTTAGGCCTTCAGAAGGGCAGGATGGTGAACAGCACCGAAATGTCTTCAAAACGGCTATTTCAGCCCAGAGCCCCACATACATGTGGAACACTCCCTTGAATGTGTGTTGTTTTGTGCATCTAGTAGCATATGCCGGTTTAGCGTGCCAAAGTTAGCGGCAATCCATCTTTGATGTTTGTTTTGTTCTGGACTTTTCAGAAATTTTCATGGCGAATCTGCCTTTGCGTAGGATCTTGTCAGCTTTTATTGAGCCATGCAACAAGCTCAGTGCGGATCGCAAAGGAACTGCTTGGTTTTGAGAGGTTACGGATCACTCAGTATCAAAGCTTTGAGAAACACCAGTACGGCATGTTTTCATTTAAAATCTATATGACTGCGGACAGTTAGTAAGCCTGTTCTGTCCTTGGCCATTGCCAATTGTTTGCTTACGCAATCGCCCCTTTACGTTGTACCGCTCATTTGTACAAAGGCATGCTGTTCTATTGCTCGTCGAAGAGATGTGAATATTTCGTGCACTATGGACACACAGGCAACCTCACCATGCTGCTTTTCGAGCTGCGAACGCTGCAAGCACTAGGTGAAGTCTGTCGCCAGCCAGGAACAATATCAATTAAACTCTTTCGAATAGTATTATCACAGCAGAATTCTTCGAAGCATGCTGAAACCTTTGCACACATGTGTGGTAGACCAACGTGACAGGGGTCTCTCAGCCAATAGATGCCGTACAATAGGTGCTGGCCGGGTGATCTGAGTACGCCGGGCGGGCGTGCAGCCCCGCCGTCCGTCGATCCGCGTCCCCTCCTGACGCCCGGCGCTGCCCACCGCAGGTTTGGCGACGGCTACATCCTGCTCGGTTTCTCCAGTGGCTACTTCGTGGCAATCTCCAGCCATATGAAGGAAATCGGCACAGAGCTGTTCCAAGTCAAGAACCACAAGACGCAGCTAAATGACATCGCCGTTAACCTGGCGCTGAGCAAGGCAGCCAGCTGTGGAGACAACACGTCAGTGCCGCTCCCGTGCCCTGCCCCAGCCCTTCCTCGGTACTGGAGTCTCCCCTCACCTGACTCTGCCCCACCCCTCCCTCGGTGCTGGGGTCTCCCCTCACCTGACCTCTGCCGCCACTCCCCTGCCCTGCCCCACACCTCCCTCGGTGCTGGGGCCTCCCCTCATCTGACCTCTGCCGCCGCTCCCCTGCCCTGCCCCAGCCCTTCCTCGGTGCTGGGTCTCCCCCCACCTGACCTCTGCCGCCGCTCCTCTGCCCAGCCCCACCCCTCCCTCGGTGCTGGGGCCTCCCCTGACCTGACCTCTGCCCCACCCCTCCCTCGTTGCTGGGGCCTCCCCTGACCTGACCTCTGCCTCCGCTCCCCTGCCCTGCCCCAGCCCTTCCTCGGTGCTAGGGCCTCCCCTCACCTGACCTCTGCCCCAGCCCTCCCTCGGTGCTAGGGCCTCCCCTCACCTGACCTCTGCTGCCGCTCCCCTGCGCTCTCTTGTCGGGCCACGGCGGCCATGCTCATATAACAGGGCCTGCGGCTTTAGTTTTATGGAGCGCATCGGCTACTTAGGCCATCCACTATAGAATATTGGGGAAGCGTGTCGTGCTGTGACATAGTAAGTTGTGTGCCGGTCACCGCTTCAGCATCGTGTCGTATGGTGCCTGAATCCCTCGCATGCGCCTGACCGGCTGGGAGTGGCGGCCGGCAGGGTAAAGATCCACGAGCTGCAGGAGATGAAGGAGATCTGGTCAGTGCTGTCGCTGGACGACGAGAAAAGCGCCGACCAGGTGGAGTGGAGTGACGACGGCCAGCTGCTGGCCGTCGGCTGCGGCTCTGGCAACCTGCACGTCTACTTGAGCTCGCTGCCGATCCTGGGCGGCGCCGCCGGCACCCGCATCGCCGTGCTCACCAGCCTGCTCGAGGTCACCATCATGGACTACCTGCGCAAGGTGAGCGCGGCCGCGGCTGCCGGCCATGAGGGGCGCAGGGTGGCGCGCCGCGCGCGGTCGAGCCGTCTTCGGGCGGCGGCCGAGCGGCCCGTCCCGTCCCGGTTGCCGGCGGCAGCGTCCAGCTTCTCCGCAGCGGTCACAGAGGACGCAGAGAGGCGTGCTCATTGATGATGGGATGTTTGTCTGTTCGTTGCCCCACATCGATGAACATTAGGACTTATGAGTAACCGACCACCGCCGACTGGAACATTTTAGTGACGTCACGAGCACAGATGTGGGCGGCATAAGAGATGTGCTATGCGTCTGGCCTGTGTCTGGCGTCGATGGGTGCCAATTAGTTGAGAAACCGTATTAAGTTGGCATGAGCTCTCCGTTCAAGATCGTTGGTTACCCAGTGTGTAATATTGTTCAGCTCAGCGTTCGGCCGTATCAGTGTGTGTCCTCTGTGGTGCGCACGGCACCTGTGATCGACGGGGGCTGACGGTCACCTGGCCTGGCCGGTCGACAGGAGGAGAGTACGCCCTTTACCGTGGACGTGGAGCCCAGCTTCCTCGGCATCGGGCCCTTCCACCTGATTGTCGGCATGAACAACCGCGCCTGGATCTACCTCATCGGAGAGGGCGGTGAGACGCGCACCACGCTTGTCCTGACGGGGACTCTTACGTCGCGCTGTGACCCGGTGACCAGGCTGGTTCATTCGATGAGAGGGATGAAGCATTTGTCTGCCTCCGTACGTTCTTCCACCGCCGACAAATTAGGCCATTCAAGTGGGACTGTTCTGGCCCGGTAATGCACATATGCACTGGCTGTCAGACGTGCACCAGCGAGATCCGAACTTCGGCCGTCTTCCGAACGGCCCACCGTCTGCCTGGGCCTGGGCTGTCTGACCTGGGCTGGGGCGGAGAGCGGGGTCTGTCACCCTGTCTGCCGCCCCGACTGACCTGGGCTGGGGCGGGGTGCGGGGGCTGTCATCCCGTCTGCCGCCCCGGCTAACCTGGGCTGGGGTGGGAAGCGGGGACTGTCACCCCGTCTGCCGCCCGGCTGACTGGCTGGGGCGGGGGGCGGGGTCTGCCACCCCGTCTGCCGCCCGGCTGACTGGCTGGGGCGGGGGGCGGGGTCTGCCACCCCGTCTGCCGCCCGGCTGACTGGCTGGGGCGGGGAGCGGGGTCTGCCACCCCGTCTGCCGCCCGGCTGACCTAGGCTGGGTGCTGGCCGCCGCCGCAGGGTCGCCGGAGCTGGTGCGGGACAGGGAGTACCTGGGAACGGTGGAGTCGGTCCGGCTGAACGCCGACTACGCCTCGGTCCTCTGCGACGGCGTCATTCAGCTGCATGTGGTCAGTAGCACGGTCCCCGGACCTCCTACCTGCTGGGTCCTAGGGCAGAGAGTCACGCGCATCCAAACGTCAATGTTCACTTAGGACTGTTTAATGTGATGTTCAGGTTTTCGTGACACGAATTTTGTAATTTTTCCAACGCGCTGGATTGTATTTGTGTTGAAAGTGACCGGTAGGCCCCATCATGTGCAGATGATGAATGTGCGATGTGCCCTGGAGGCGAAGAAGACGAAGCGGCGCCAGCCGAGCAGAGAGACAGGCACTCAAAAAGTTTCAGCCTTAGGCTATCTTCAGTTGGAGAGTGTGGTTGGGTTAGAGCGGGAAAGGAGCGAGCTTCCGCAAAGCATCAAAGCGGGAGCTAACAGAGGTTTTGCGGGTCGGCGCTAGGTGGCTCCCGAGTTGGCTGTGAGGGGGCGGCGCCCACTGTCACGGTCAAGACAAAACGGGCAAAAATTTTGTTTGGATATTTGGCTTTGATCATCTCCGCTACGCGTTTTTTACGTCCATATCAGTCGGCTTTCTGCGTCCTGAATAGCATTTCAAGCGTTGATTGTCGGCATGGCGTATCCAGGTGCGTAGTAAGCGAAGGCGGGAGTTAGCAATACGTAGGATAGATGCATATCACAGTGTCATTTTCTTTTGCCTGGAAAGGTTCAGAGAATACTCTCCATCACTGTTCGCGCAGTCTACATTGTGCACTCAGTAAAACCCCGGGCTGGCCGTCTAGATGTCTAGCTTGCGCATGTAAGGATGCAAACAAGGTATGGCCAGCTCCAAGGTCTGCGTCAGTATTTGTTGAAGCCCGTGGTGGACGGTCACGTGACCCGAGGATGATCCCGGATCGGCTGACGCGACCGTGTGTCCCAGCTGGAATCCGAGTCGGGCGAATCAGAGGAGCGGGAGGGCCGCCTGTTCCCGGACCCCGAGCACCGCGACATGAAAATCACCTGCCACTACCTGACGGCCGACTTCCTCATCTACGGCACGGACGTAAGTGGGCCAGGGTCCGCACTGCTGTCAGTCCTTCCGCTCTCCCCGGCTAGCCGACTCCGGACCGGTGTCGCCTTCTGGTACTCGTCGACGATTTCTTTCTTTAGGTTCCGTAGTTGACTTGATATTCTGACTTTATACAGCACTCACGCGGGTGGTGACGGGACTCGCCAGTGGCTATCACGGGTGTGTTACGAACTTGATACGATTGTATTCCGTGCAGATAACCTCCGTATGGAAACAGAGCACGGGTGTAAGCAGCGTGTCCTAACGATCAAGAGCCAAGTCCTCGGCCACCGAGTGTCCAGCTGATGTCGGTGTGATGTTGGGCAGCCGTGACCCCGCTCCGACAGACCGGACAGCTGGTGTTGTCGGTGTGGTGTTGAGCGGCCGTGACCCCGCTCCGACAGACCGGACAGCTGGTGTTGTCGGTGTGATGTTGGGCAGCCGTGACCCCGCTCCGACAGACCGGACAGCTGGTGTTGTCGGTGTGATGTTGAGCGGCCGTGACCCCGCTCCGACAGACCGGACAGCTGGTGTTGTCGGTGTGGTGCTGAGCAGCCGTGACCCCGCTCCGACAGACCGGACAGCTGGTGTTGTCGGTGTGATGTTGAGCGGCCGTGACCCCGCTCCGACGGACCGGACAGCTGGTGTTGTCGGTGTGGTGCTGAGCAGCCGTGACCCCGCTCCGACAGATCGGACAGCTGGTGTTGTCGGTGTGGTGTTGAGCAGCCGTGACCCCGCTCCGACAGACCGGACAGCTGGTGTTGTCGGTAAGGGTTGAGCAGCCGTGACCCCGCTCCGACAGATCGGACAGTTGGTGTTGTCGGTGTGGTGTTGAGCGGCCGTGACCCCGCTCCGACAGACCGGACAGTTGGTGTTGTCGGTGTGATGTTGAGCAGCCGTGACCCCGCTCCGACAGACCGGACAGCTGGTGTTGTCGGTGTGGTGCTAAGCAGCCGTGACCCCGCTCCGACAGACCGGACAGCTGGTGTTGTCGGTGTGGTGTTGAGCGGCCGTGACCCCGCTCCGACAGACCGGACAGCTGGTTTCGGTGTGGTGCTGAGCAGCCGTGACCCCGCTCCGACAGACCGGACAGCTGGTGTTGTCGGTGTGGTGTTGAGCGGCCGTGACCCCGCTCCGACAGACCGGACAGCTGGTGTTGTCGGTAAGGGTTGAGCAGCCGTGACCCCGCTCCGACAGATCGGACAGTTGGTGTTGTCGGTGTGGTGTTGAGCAGCCGTGACCCCGCTCCGACAGATCGGACAGCTGGTGTTGTCGGTGTGGTGTTGAGCAGCCGTGACCCCGCTCCGACAGACCGGACAGCTGGTGTTGTCGGTAAGGGTTGAGCAGCCGTGACCCCGCTCCGACAGATCGGACAGTTGGTGTTGTCGGTGTGATGTTGAGCGGCCGTGACCCCGCTCCGACAGACCGGACAGCTGGTGTTGTCGGTGTGATGTTGGGCAGCCGTGACCCCGCTCCGACAGACCGGACAGCTGGTGTTGTCGGTGTGGTGTTGAGCGGCCGTGACCCCGCTCCGACAGACCGGACAGCTGGTGTTGTCGGTGTGGTGTTGAGCGGCCGTGACCCCGCTCCGACAGACCGGACAGCTGGTGTTGTCGGTGTGGTGCTGAGCAGCCGTGACCCCGCTCCGACAGACCGGACAGCTGGTGTTCTTCTTTCTGGAGGACTGGGCGGTAGTGAACGAGTACCGCCACACGATGGGCATCCGCCAGGTGTACCCGGAGGTCAACGGCACACGCGTGGTGTTTGTCGACGAGCGCAGTGAGGGGCACATCTTCAATCCGGTAGGTGTCCTCCAAGTATTAAAAACATGCACGTAGAACAATGCCTGTAACGATGGCATTATGGCGCCTTGCAGGGGACATTCCGATCGCTGCTGTATCACAATGAGGAAATATGACAGCCGTTCAGAAATGCATTGCCGCGATCAGCTTCCCACCGTCATTCTATGCTGATTGGAGACGTACTAGCATAATCGCACGAGAGAGACGGCACGACGCGGACCCGGCCGGCCCCACGTCATGCCGTCTCCAGGAGCGTGCTCGATGTGGCGTCATGGCAAGCGGCCTGTGCTCGGGCTGCGCGGTGGCGGGCCGCTGCCGGCCGGTGCCCTGAGCAGGTCTGCCGGCCGCTCCCGGCAGGTGAACGACCTACTGGAGCGCATCACCAAGTTCCCGCCCCAAGCGCTAGGCGTGCTCTGGGAGAACTACCCGCTCGACCGGAACGTGTTCATCGCCTGGGACCGCACCACCATCGCCACGTTCGTGTACACGCGAGAGAACGTCGATGGTTAGTGCTACCGCGACTCCCGCCTTTCTAGTCTGATGTAATGGTTATGGCATTATGAACTAGCTTTGGTATTCTCACCGTTATCAACTAGACTGCGTGACATTAACAGCTTGGAGGTCAGCCTTATCCTTTCTTTTCGGCCGTAGCGTGGCCTTCATAGTTCAGAGACACTTTATCACACGTTGCTGATATAATTGTCTGGCCATCCCCGACCCTGTACCGTCCTCGGCCCGCTCCTGTGTGCCGCCCGACTGACAGTCGCCGACGCTTCCCGTGCCCACTGCCAGGGGCCGTGATCGACATGGTGGACTCGACGCCGCTGCCGGCCGGCCAGTCACCGTTGCTGCTCTACAACGGCGAGGTTACGCTGCAGACCTGCAGTGGCCGCGTCACGCAGCTGGTGAGGCAGACCGCCGCCGAGGGGCGTCCCGGACCGATGTCCGCCACGTCCAGACCGCTAACCACGGTCGTTCCGAACTGATGTCTGCCGTGTCCAGCCTGCCACCGAGGGACGCCCCAGACTGATGCCCTGAGGCTGCTGTGGCGGGGCTGCCCGGTGTCCCCGGTTGCCACCTGTGAGTTAGGAGTGCCACCAATGTCCGGTTCATCGTAAGCTATCATCGCAGCAGGGAGCGAGCCGTGTGCCGGCAACGCGGCAGTACGGGACCGTATGGTGTAGCTGCCAGCAGCCGCTGACTCCCCACTGTCACACCGGTGGCCGCTGATTCCCCGCTGTCACACCGGTAGCCGCTAACTCCCCGCTGTCGCTTCAGTGGCCGCTGGCTCCCCGCTGTCATGCTGATGGCCGCTGCGTCCCCGCTGTTACCCCGATGGCCGCCGCATCCACGCTGCCTCACCGGTGGCCGCTGCATCCCCGCTGTTACACCGATGGCCGCTGCGTCCCCACTGTTACATCGGTGGCCTAGGGCGCTGGCGGACCGGCTGTGACCGAGCTGTGCCATCTCAAACAGGTGTTGGCCAGTCACGAGATGGAGGCCAACACGAACCAGTACGAGGAGAAGGAGCTGGTCACCGCCATGAAGAAAAACGTTGCACTCCGAAGGTAGGCGACTGGCGGCAGCAGGCCGCCACAGACTGTCTGTCTCCCTCTGAAGGTAGGCGACTGGCACCAGTAGGCCGCCACAGACTGTCTGTCTCCCTCTGAAGGTAGGCGACTGGCACCAGTAGGCCGCCACAGACTGTCTGTCTCCCTCTGAAGGTAGGCGACTGGCACCAGTAGGCCGCCACAGACTGTCTGTCTCCCTCTGAAGGTAGGCGACTGGCACCAGTAGGCCGCCGCAGACTGTCTGTCTCCCTCTGAAGGTAGGCGACTGGCACCAGTAGGCCGCCACAGACTGTCTGTCTCCTTCCGAAGGTAGGCGACTGGCGCAGCAGGCCACCACAGACCGTCCGTCATGCGATGAACGAGATGCGCCATCCTCGCTCCACTGCGTGATGTGATGACTGACGATCATAGGCGTTCGGTGGTGGGCACCATGGAATCCTCACTCTCCGTCCATATTTCTTTACATGTTTGGTATTGTTTTCAGTCTTTTCTTCTTAATCAGAGGCACTAGTGATTGAGTTCATTGATTTGGTTTTCACTAGCGAGAAGCGCGACAGCCCTCGGCCTCCCGTGTTCCGTCGGGTGCGCGGTGGCTGAGCTCGGCGCTGACCGCGGCCCGGCCGGCCCGCAGGTACAAGGACGCCTGGACGGTGGCGCAGGCGCTGGACAAGCCGGAGGCCTGGCGCCAGCTGGCCGAGGCCTGCATGAAGGACCTGCAGATCGACATGGCCATGCGCGTCTACAGGCAGATGGGCGACGTTGGCATGCTCTGGTCCCTGGAGACGATCCGCGAGATCGAGGACATCAAGCTGCTGGCAGGATACGTGGCCATGTTCCTGGGCGACTTTGACGAGGCACAGGTGCTCGACTGCAACCGCACGTCCGCGCGCTGCACCCGCGGCACAGGGACGCCATTTCTGTCTGTGTGGCCTGTAGAGAATGATCTACTGCTTTTTAGCCATGGTGCTCAGCTCGCGCATGTGCAATGTTCTAACGCCGCGTGAATGCAGAACTTTCGTATCTTGCCTGAGCGGACAGGGACGGCTTGATCTTGATCCATGTGTGCTTAAAAGGTGTCTGACTTAGCAGCTTGACGAATTTAGAAAAGGTCTCAAGCTTGTTCACCTCTTATATCTGTGCGGTTGGATCTTGTCAAGGCTGCATTCATAAACTGGAATGTTTGACGTTCTTGGTATAGGGTTCAACGCGAGATGTGCACGCTGTTATTTACAGGTTCTCTACACTGCCTTTTTGACTTAGTTTTTTTGGTGCATACTTTTTGAGCTTCCCTTTGTGCTCATCCATGTCACGACGGGTTATGCACAGTCCTTCATCATGTCTCTTCCAGACTTGCTTCCTCTGATACTTTTACTGATTGCAAACCTTCAGCCTGACATCCACGGCTGTTAACATACTCTCTTTAGGCTGGCAACTACAGCTGTTCACAGACCTTCAGCCTGACATCCACGGCTGTTTACATACCCTCCTTAGCCCGACGTTCACGGCTGCTTAAAGGCCCTCAGCCTGACATGCACGGCAGTTCATAGACGCTCTTCCTGACATCCGCGGCTATTTGTTGACTTTTTCCTGACGTGTGCGACTGATTACAGACCTTCTTCCTGTCGTCGACTACCCCGGTGGCAGCACTGGAGATGCGTCGTGACCTTCTGCAGTGGGACATGGCGCTACAGCTGGCCAGTAAGCTGGCACCGGACCAGATACCGGACATCTCGCGGGAGTACGCTCACCAGCTGGAGTTCACGTGAGTCAGGCTGGCCGTGCTGTCGGCCGCACGGAGCAGGGGTCACTGGAAATGCCAGGGCCTCAGAGTCGTGGTTTGGAAAGATAGCTGTAGTTAATCGCATATTGACGGTGGATGCCGACCATCGTCGTTCTCCCCGTACTCTATCGGACCGATGGTGCATAAAAATATCACTAGCAAGGTTGGCAGTACTTACCCACGGACCTTTTATTAGCTTCGTCATGCCGACCCATTCGCTTGACCTCACTGTCTTAAGTGATGTCCCATAACGCGTGAAAGGTTGGTCTGCCAGTCACCGTGCATTGGCGGCCTGACGAAAAGACTGTGGACGTGGTTCAGGACCGACTGCCGGGCGGCCAGAACCGACACCCTTCCGTGTCCGAGGTCCGAGCTCCGCGCCCTTCTCCCCCCTCCCATCTGTGGGGCCGCCTGACCTCAACATTCGTCTCCGTGTGGCTTCGCCCTCCCCCCCTTCCCTTCCCCATGTGCGGCCGCCCAGAACCGACACCCATCCGTGGGCAAGGTTTAGGACCCCCCCCCCCCCTCCCGCCCGGAGCCGACACCCGTCCGTGGGCAAGGTTTAGGACCCCCCCCCCCCCTCCCGCCCGGAGCCGACACCCGTCCGTGGGCAAGGTTTAGGACCCCCCCCCCCCCCTCCCGCCCGGAGCCGACACCCGTCCGTGGGCAAGGTTTAGGACCACCTCCCCTCCCGCCCGGAGCCGACACCCGTCCGTGGTCGAGGTCTGGGACCACCTCCTCTCCCTCCCAGAGCCGACACCCGTCCGTGGTCGAGGTCTGGGACCCCCCCCCCCCTCCCGCCCGGACCCGACACCCGTCCGTGGTCGAGGTCTGGGACCACCTCCCCTCCCGCCCAGAGCCGACACCCGTCCGTGGCCGAGGTTTGGGACCACCTCCCCTCCCGCCCAGAGCCGACACCCGTCCGTGGTCGAGGTCTGGGACCCCCCCCCCCCTCCCGCCCGGACCCGACACCCGTCCGTGGTCGAGGTCTGGGACCACCTCCCCTCCCGCCCAGAACCGACACCCGTCCGTGGCCGAGGTTTGGGACCACCTCCCCTCCCGCCCAGAGCCGACACCCGTCCGTGGTCGAGGTCTGGGACCACCTCCCCTCCCGCCCGGACCCGACACCCGTCCGTGGTCGAGGTCTGGGACCACCTCCCCTCCCGCCCAGAGCCGACACCCGTCCGTGGCCGAGGTTTGGGACCACCTCCCCTCCCGCCCAGAGCCGACACCCGTCCGTGGTCGAGGTCTGGGACCAACTTCCCTCCCGCCCAGAGCCGACACCCGTGCGTGGCCGAGGTTTGGGACCACCTCCCCTCCCGCCCAGAGCCGACACCCGTCCTTGGTCGAGGTCTGGGACCACCTCCCCTCCCGCCCAGAGCCGACATCCGTCCGTGGCCGAGGTTTGGGACCACCCCCCCTCCCGCCCAGGGCCGACAGCCGTCCGTGGTCGAGGTTTGGGACCACCTCCCCTCCCGCCCAGAGCCGACACCCGTCCGTGGTCGAGGTCTGGAACCACCTCCCCTCCCGCCCGGAGCCGACACCCGTCCGTGGTCGAGGTCTGGGACCACCTCCCCTCCCGCTCGGAGCCGACACCTGTCCGTGGTCGAGGTCTGGGACCACCTCCCCTCCCTCCCAGAGCCGACACCCGTCCGTGACCGAGGTCTGGGACCACCTCCCCTCCGGCCTGGACCGACACCCGTCCGTGTTCAGGCTCCGTACCCAACCACGCTGCTTCATAACCCGTCGCTGTTCACAGCGGTGACTACCAGCAGGCGCTGCAGCACTACGAGCAGGGCCTGTCGCTGGCCGCCGAGGACGCCTCCGAGGAGCACAAGGCCCAGTGCACGGGCGGCATCGCCAGGTGGGTCGGTCGGTCGCCGGCTGTGACGGGCGGCATCGCCAGGTAGGTCGCTCGTTCGCCGGCTATGACGCCGGCCGGCGGCGCTGAGTTGAGCTGACGGCCGCCGCAGCCGAGGGTTACGGAGGAATGGCGCGGCACCATCAACTTCATGACGAGCGCAGGTGCGCCCTGGGGCTATGTATGTACGTGATTTTGCGGCCAGATGTGCGTGTACACTCACCGATTACTCCCGAAAACTTCATCTTGGGTTCCTTGGGTTCCATTGGGTTCCATTTTTCTATTGGGTTCTGCCGGCAGCCATTGTGTCGGACGGAAAAGGTCCCAAGAATTTGTTATGTCACGTGGTTGCAACAGGAGATTTAGACTCGAATTGCACTAGCAACCAATGTGGAGGTCGTGAGTCCGCTACCACGTGTCTCCGAAGTTTCATTTCGGAAGCCATACTCTATCAGGATGGTTGACTAGCATTGCTTCGGGAATATGGTAGGGAATTTTACCGTTCATTTGGTCGACCCATAAGCAAACTAAAATGACAATCAAGTTAAGAATTAAAGGAACGATCAATGGTGAGAAAGACTAAAACTATAACTGATAATATAACTGATATAACTGATAAACTATGTCCTGAATGTCATATGAGGACGATCGGAAGGACTGTCGATTATTGATCGCCATCTGTCTGGTTTTCCGTCGAGAAAATATACCGAGATGTGAGGGGGATACATGTGGCTGCGGTCAAGGTTCGCAAAATATCCCAGGCGGCCTGCCTTGCGGGGAACGCTACGCTTGAAAGAGCTACACAAGGGCCCAAATGACTATTAAATATTGTCTGCCGGACGTGGTTCGTCCTGTTAAATAAGATGGAAGCAATGCGGTTAATGGTTGGGCAGTACGTTCCCAAAGAAGGGTTCAAATTCCCATCCCAAAAAACTGGAGAATGACATTACTGTGGCCTGGCATTAAATCAGATACCTGCCGAAACTGATGTGTTGCTAGCTAAAAACGAAATCTGGCCAGATAATGAAACAAACTGCTTCAAAAAAGCAGTAGCATTGACGTCTCTCATCACAGCATATTCTAAGAACTGCACAGCTCACTCACACACCGTAAAGTCTTCGTGCGCGCAACTGACCCATAAAGACCACGCTGACACAAACATTGAAAACTCAAGTAAAATCATGTAAATAAACACCGAAAGAAAATATGCCAGTTTATCGGTGCTTAGTCCGCTGCAATCTCAGAACTAACACAGTCAGGCAATCATGACGCAATCGATTATCCGCATTTGATTACGATAGGACGTCGTGCGTATCACCAACGCTCGCGGACAATGAGTGCGTCAACGCTTGTCTCGGTTGGTTTAGATTTTCTTCCTCGCAGCCAGGGCAGAGTGACGTCACCGCGGGACACCACATTCCGGTAATGCTGCAATGTCGGAGGAGTAGTTCTATCCCTTGATACTCCCTTGGTCGGGAGTATGTAATATGCCAAAAGAGAATATTCGGTACCATCGCGCCACGCTGTGCGTGATGTTACAGCCAACCAATGTACTGAGCGAGAGCTTTTGGTGGCTGCCACGGTTTGGAGATGTCGACCTTGCGACATTTAACAGAGCTGATATTTCTCACGCCAAAAAGCAGCTTTCAGCCTCGAGGAATCCCATGTGTCACAAGTTACTACTTCTGATATATTGTGATTAAAATAACCGCATTATTTGCACTTTCTTTCCGCCGCAGCACTAAAAACTAGCCCACCGTCATAATCGGATTTACTGATGTGTGAAACTCGGCCGTGTTAGACTGTGTAAAGGCCTTATTCCGCGGAGACATGGATGGGAAAAAATGCCACAACCTGTTGTCAGTAACTAAAAGCATCCATCTTTGGTTTGCCCAATCCTTCTAAAAAGGGTGTGGGGATATTTGAATATCGCTTTGTGTGCTTCAATCTGGTCCTCCCAGCACAGATCCACATACGAAGGTCAAACATGCCCGCTTCAGTGTTACCGCTGACACGTATGCTTATATGAAGTGTATGTGTAGCTTGGAGTTGCCTTGCGGACACCGGCACCGGTGGGAACATGAGTGCAATGAGTGGTGTCGGAAGACCGGGAGGAACATCCCGATCTCGGACGAGTCCCGTTTGCGTCTATGCCCTCTGCACCGGTCCGTGATTCATGAGACCGGCAGCTTCAGATCCCGCGTGCTGCGAATTAAAAATCAAACTGGTTTATCAAGACATCTGGTGTCAGGTGTTGCGAGCTTAACGCCCCGTGAAATATATGAAGAAATGCACTTTAATTTCCGAAATTTAAGTTATACTGAAGATTTCAAATTTTTCTGATCCTCGTTCAGTTCAAGTAACTTGGTAACCAGGAGGGCTTAGGTCAGTCTCTGTACTGCAATGCTTCTGACACGTGCAGTGTAATCCATGGCTTGTCCTACCTGACGCTGTGCTGCAGGCGCTCGGGAAGAAGGGCGGCCATGGGGGAGCGCTACTCATGCGCTCCCGATGGCGCGTGCGCCAGCGTTCTCGTCGCTTTGCACTATGGAACACTGCGCTTGTCTCCATACACAATATCCATAGACCACTTTTCTGTCCATATTATTGTGTTCGACAGCACTTAACAATCAAGGCAACACGCTGTGCAGAGGCTTGAAACGGTGGTCGATGATGAGTTGGCTATACTTTGTTCATGCCATAACAATTGATAAAGGATAACTAAAAATATATGCATAAGCTATGTTCTTTTTAGCTGGGAGTACTGTGGTCGTGCGATGTTGTTTTCTCTGATGTTCGATCTTCGGTGTTATTGAACTCAGTGACTCCTCCATTTTTAACGGGGCAGAACTGCTGTCTGCTGTGCAGCTGGACGATACTGCTCTCCAGGTTATGCGTTAACCTAGTGTCGTCCACCGAAATTCGAATCCGGATCTCCGGATTACCTGTTCAGTATGCTAGCTGTTCCAGCACGTGAGGCCCTGTGTAAGTCAGAGTCGCTGAAAAACAACATCGCATGAGCATGATGTTCCCAGATAGAAAATCATCCGTCATGTCTCTACCTGCTTGTGGGCAACTGCGATAAATAACATCTTCACTGGTGGTAAAATGCGGCGATTAGATTGAGTTCTTCCATGCCGTTACGGTTATCATACTAGACTGGCATTTCAGAGGTCCGGGCTCTAATCTCGGTGGACGGAGCAGATTTTTGCATTTTCTGGCCAGCGATATGGCAAAGGTGCATAACGGCCAGGCAATTTTGGTCCACCATAGCTGAAGTCACCGAAGAAATCAACCTGGACGAACCAAAGCGCTTCGCTGTACGCTGCGCATTCACCGCGAGGCAGTCAGTGGCCACCAGTGACAGTAAGCCGCGGGCTATCAATCAGTCCTTGTCATAAAAGTTGACCATGACACACAAGAATCTTCCAGTGACTTCCTGCGCCTAACTGTGTCACTGTGTCACACGCCAGCATTGCACGCCACGCACTGCCGTCTCGTAATGCACGCACTGACAACAGAAAACGCCCTCTCCCCGTCCCATCTTGGTGCAATGCACGCGCTGACTGCACGGCATGTCCCCTCCCCCTCTTGGCGCAATGCAAGCACTGACAACACACAACGTCCCCCCTTCCCGTCTTGGTGCAATGCACGCGCTGACTGCACGGCATGCCGTCCGGTCCGCCTCCACTTCCGCTTGCTCGGTGTGTCTGCTCAGTATGCCTCCCAGTCCGGAGCCGGACGCCGCCGGCCTGCGCGTCGCCGTCCCGTGCTGTAGTGGCGGCTGCGAACGGTCGCCGGCCACGCTAGCCTGGCCGGAAAGCGTCCAGCGCCGGGATGCCGAGCCGGAAGTCGGGCAGGAACTGCTGCATGCCGCCGGGGAAGTAGCGGTTCATGTTGTTGAACACGTTGATGAAGCCGTCGCGGTCGGTGGGGCAGCGGCGGTAGCGCTGGGCGCAGTACTCACGCGACTCATGCATGCCACCCATGAGCAGCGCGTGACTGTACGGGTAAAACGAGTATGGCTGCGCCATGGTGTCCAACGCCCTGAAACCCAGACCGGTTCGAGGTCACCGGCCAGCCCAAGATGATGATGGCCAGCGTCCTGCCATCGCGTGCAGAAGCAGGCCGAGCACCATCCCGTTCTGGACCTCTAAGCGGGCCATGGACGCCATCCAGCGCTGGACCTCTAAGCGGGCCACGGGCGTCACCCAGTCCTGAACCTCTCTAAGCGTGACACGAGCTCAACCCAGCGCTGGACCTCTAAGCTGGCCACGCCTGCCATCCAGCCCTGGACCTCAACATAAACGTGCAAGCCAGTTCGCCGACAGCAAGACAGCGTCAGGGTGCTCGTCGTCCACGGGGCGAGCGGTCTCACATGAAATTGGGGCCATGCATTTGACAGCTCTAAAAAGCAGACGTCAGGCGGGAATGGTGTCACGTGTCATAACTAATGTGTTCCATAACATCATTGCAATTAACCCACACCTTCAGTGTGCCTCGTTGATTGATGTTCGTTTCTTATGCCCTGAGGCCTGTATGGCTTTTTCGATGAATTATGTGAAACGGGAATGCTAACAGCATCGCAAAAGCATTCGCTGTGGCTGAAGCCTCCATCGTCTCTTTCCATTCTGAGCCCACCGACGAGGCTGTCGCGCTGATGCCGCCAGCCTTGGCGGGCATGGAATGTATCTGTTATGAAAGCTGTCGGCTTGCAGCGTAGTCTAAAGCTAAATGAGCTTCCAAGAGGAGGGCGCAGTTCACGTGGAGCGTGCATCTGCACTACGATAGCCAACAGTTGATAGACGGGCAAACATCGTCGCGGCTCGCAGGACAGATGACCGAAGGCCTCGCACTGCGCATTATGTATGGCAGTCTTGCCATGCGGGAACTACCAGGCGTGCAGGCACGGCACTGCTCTTTGCTTGTCTGCCGGCGCCATGGTTGCCGTATCACGGATGGAATCTCGGCAAAGCAGAGTTAGCACTGCTGCTTACCCTAGGAAGCTGTTGACCACCTGTGTGAAGCGTTTGTGCCTGCTGTGTGGGCGTTCGGCGGCGGCTGGCGGCGCCGGCAGGCTGCGGCCGGCGCGGCGCGGTCGCCCGGCTCTGTCCTGCGCCCGGCGCCGCTCGGCGCGGCCGGCCGGCCCGCTCGGGTTGAACACGCTGAAGGGCCGCTGCTGGCCGGGCCGCTGCTGGCCAGGCGGCTGCTGGCCAGGCAGCTGCTGGCCAGGTAGCTGCTGGCCAGGCAGCGCCGACGCCGCCGGAGCAGCCACGCCGGCCGCCGCTGGGCTGGGCGGGTCTGGCTCCAGCGCGCTGGCGACGGCCGTGCACAGCATGCGCGGCACGCACTCGAGCCGATCCATCTGGCTGAGCCGCTGCACCATTGCGGCCGTCTGCACCACCGACTCGTCGCTGCGACGGACGTGGCCGGGACGGGAAAGTCAGAGGTGTCGGGCCAGCTGGGCTCGTTCGTTTGGCAAGCGTGAGCACAGGCCGTCTGTCTCTGTTCAAGCCTTCTGCCGGGCTACGCATATCATGCTTTCTTTATCCGCCCGTTGTAATCATTGTTTGCATCTAATCGTGCTCCAAATCTACTCAAATCCAATTATTCTCGCAACATCATCATTTCTGCACATGGCTTTCCATTTCTGACATTCAGGACGCATTACAGAGAAATAACATCGCCAACAAAATAGCTGAATGCGTATGGTAAGGCAAATCATGAAACGATTCGCGCGAAGAGCTGCAGAGTATGTATATGCTCACTTGGCATTGGGCCCCAGCAAGAGAGACCCCAGCGAGGAGACGTCCATGGTGCGGGCGTGGATGCGCCGGTCTGACCTGGCGAACCGTCGGCCGCCCAGCCTGGCCTGCAGCAGCTCTCGCTGGCCTGTCGGCAGCGGTCCATAGTTTCTGCCCCTTGTATGTTTGCCGCAGCGAGCCAGCCGGGTGACGCTACAGCTCACGGCGTGCTGGGAGATGGTGCGTCCACGGAGCACCGTTAGAAGCTGCGCCAGTGATCTGCTAATCGTCACTGCGAATCAGTCTTGGATTCGGCCCCATTCACTTTGGTTCTGGATGGGAATCGATTACCCTTAAGAAATCTCATCTCCGCTTGTGAATGATCCATTGGTTAGGTGCTAGATGGTCGTAAAGCATAGGTTGTTCACTTCGCGCACAGAAACATAACCACAGGAACAGCACATTTCATTCGATGAACTGTTTCAGCCACTTTGGCATCTTTCTTGAAGACATGACGTTACGATACATATATATATATATATATATATATATATATATATATATATATATATATACAGCTTTTGTAACGTTTATTACACAAACCTTTTGACGAATGATGTACCGCAAAGATGTGTTTAAAATATATCATTCTGTATTGTGTTAATGTATGTGTGTTCTGTATTACAAAACTCACAGAATTTTGATTTGAAGTGGCCGCTCCGACGGCTACTAAACTGGTAGAACCGCCGGAGCGGCTATTTCAAAAAGAAATTCTGGGCTACTCGGAAGGATTTTGAGAAAAATGGGTGGCATTATGGATCAAATCGGACGAGTCTGCTCTAACAATGAGTGAAAATAAAAATATCATACCTGCATATGAATGTAAAGTAAACAAGATTGGGTGCTTAATTTTCAAAATGCCGTCATTTTATATATCTTGGAAACGCGTTAGTTATCAGACACCTGAGGCGTCTTGTGTGCTGCTAGGTTTCACACTTACCGGTGCGGTGTGGGGGTCTTATCTATACGAGTGCATTTTTTGGGAGGGCTTAACTCTACCCCTTAGCCCTGAATAATACATCATATATATTTGAGCCAGCTCTGCACTGCGAGGATATCAATAGCTCTGGAAAATTTACATGGTCGACGCAGACCTGCCAGACCATCCACAGGGGATGACTCAATGAGTTCAGTAAAAGTTAAAGACAGTTGTCAAAGTGTCACACTTTTTTAAAGCAAGCCTATCGGGTGTGCAATTGGTGCATGCCATGGCTGGATCCGGCCGCGGTGCACAGCCAACCTCACCTGTATTCTGCCATGCCATGCCTGGAGCTGGCCGCGGCGCACAGCCAGCCTCACCTGTATTCTGGGCGAGAAATACGTCCACCAGTCGGTCGACACTGTCGTAGGCGGCGGCCACAGAGAGCATGGCCAGGAGGGCGACCGTTGTGCCAAACTGCTCACAAGGCGCGGCTGGTCAGCGGCGACGGCGGCACAGACACCCATGACAGTCACAGCCGTGCGTGACGAACAGCATCACATCACGCGGCTGGTCAGCGGCGACGGCGGCACAGACACCCATGACAGTCACAGCCGTGCGTGACGAACAGCATCACATCACGCGGCTGGTCAGTGGCGACGGCGGCGCAGACACCCATGACAGTCACAGCCGTGCGTGACGAACAGCATCACATCACGCGGCTGGTCAGCGGCGCCGGCGGCACCAACAGACACCCATGGCAGTCACAGCCGTGCGTAATGAACAGCATCACATCGCGCGCAACGTCGTGAGCGCAAATGAAGGGTGGATAGCATGGCTTCATGAAATTTCCCATGGCACGCCTTTTTATATTTGATGCCTATCAACATGTGATCCTTCGCATATCATACATTTCGTCAATATCTATGATTGGAGGCTTGCGTAGCCGAAGTCCTCAGCAAAGGATGTCTCCCAGGTTTGAGCAATTGGTATCCCATCTCTCGTGCCTGGAGTCCTCAGTCGTTTGGTTGAAATATTTTGTTTTGATATGCAAATTATTGACATAGGCAAATGTCGATCAGTGGGGACAGGTATGGTACGGTTCCTGTCAGCTATCAGTTTATAATGCATTGGCACTTGACCTACCTGCCCACGCATGTCCCGTCTCGGCCTGTTGTGTATCCGGCTGGTGTGACGTTGGGCGCTCGGCTGCCGGCTGCCGCTCTGCTGGCTCCGGCCGCCGCCGATGCAGGGGTGCGTCGCTTCGCCGTGTCTCTACCGACTGCAGAGCCGACCCGCTGACCGGGTCGCCCGCTGCCGCATCCGGCTTCGTCACCGCTTTCTCCCGAGCTGCCCACGAACGGGCGTCGTCTCCGCCCCCGTCCCCGCTCCCGCCTGACTCCCAGTCCGTCCGCGACCCCTGCCTCGCTGCGGCTCCTACCTGGCTTCCGTCTCGGCCGCCATCTGGCTCCCTTCTCGGCCGCCGCCCAGCAGGCCATCTCTCGCTGACATGGTGCGGAAACGCGAGTTTGGGGTGCGCTGAGCACGTGGGGGACCGCCGGCGCCCGACCGGCCGACCCGTCCAGGCTGGTCGGCGGTGAAAGTGAGCCTCACTGTGCGTCTCCGGCGCCTGCCGCCCACGCCGGCCGGTCGCGGTGGTGACGTCACTACGGAGGTGTTGGACGGCTCTGTCGCCTTTGAGCAGCTATGCTTCTGAGCCCTTTGCACGTTCAAAGCGGGGGCAGGACCGCTCTTTTTGCACCGGTTTTAGCTGTCTGGAACATGTCTTGCGACACATTCAACAAGGCAGCACGTTCTGACCAGATCCGCTCCAAGAAATCGAATATCGCCCACACATGCTTTTGACGAAAGCGACTTGGTTTTGCAAGTAGCTGCTCCTGCTGATACTTATTAACCAGGTATTGTCTATACCAAAGAGACGAGGAACAACACTTAGATTTTCACGTTAAGACATGCATTATTACATTTACAGTACATGCATTACATGTGCTAAAATATATATATATATTTTAAATATCTCGTTTCACATCGCTAAAATGCTAGTATCGCCCGGAACGTGAGTGGTACCCGTAACATTGGAGGTGATCGGCGCCACAGCCTCCCACACCGGTCGCCGCGGAGGACATCAAAACACAGGCAGCAAGGAACTCCAGTCCTGAGTCCCCCGCAGCTGTACAAACACTCAGCCACCGGAACGCGGCGTGTGGTTAGAAGCAGAAGAACACAAGGGGCCTTTTTAGCGTCCTCAGCAGCCTTGAAAGTGTGTAGTTATCCTCAACTTGCTCCACTTGAAATTATTTGCTGTCGGTGTCGCTTACCTGCCACTCACGAAGCTAACTTTATCCGCTCGCTCGTCCACATATTGCTCAACGAACAGACGTGCCCGGACGAACTCGGGGCATTTCTTGTTCTTACCGATGGCCGCGAACGTACTGCAAACAAACAGTCGAGCATCAGTCACTAGCTTACGCTCACTTGCGGGACAAAACCTTCCTATTGACAGCACCCAATGGTATACCAACGTAGTGAGCCACCACACAAATGCCACCTAATACCTGCTGCTTGCGTTGTGGAGCTCGTGATTAAGTGAAATGATGAGACGGATATGGACAGGCGAATTCACATTTTGCCTGGGTACGACACGGAAGACTGTCAGGAAGAAGCGTGAACAAATTTGTCGACAGCTGCTGTCGACGAATAAATGCTTACTGTTGTTACTCATTGCTGCAATGAACAATAGCGCCAAACATTTATCTAAGTCGTGGGGAAGGCTTTCTGCCTGGGGAAACCTGTATCCACTGGAGTGTTTCACCAATGTGGAGATTACAACCGACATAGCCATACTTCAGAAAACTGCGAAATCTCTTCAACGACGTCGACACAAGGCGACAAGACGCCTTTGAAAGAAGCATTCCGTAATCAGTTTAATGAATCAACCAGTAATGCAACAATCTTGCCCTATTTTCGTACAGGCGGATGGTTGGGTTTCCGCCATTCATGCCATAGTGGAATCTAGGATGTGTATCTTTCAAACTAAGTCTGGTGCGGCTGCACCTTATTCAGTGAGACAAGTCACGTGCGGTGAGACGCTTGCCGTTGAATCTTTTCCGTAAGTTTTCCTTGCTAGTTTTTTAGGGGACAGTTCCGCCAATTTGTCTTGAAATGAAATGATAATCACTAGCAGCTCCTGCAGTCAAGAATACAGGAGCACCCGCTTGTGCACAGACATCTATTTTTACCTTATGTGATCTGACCGGGCGGCTTGGCGTGGACATTTGGGCATGTTCTGAGCTAAGCGTACGTTGCTGGGCTGCATGCCTGGGAGTGCAGTGACTTCGTCACCCACGCCGGCGCGGTGCCGTGCTGTTCTCCAGTCGCACGGTGCGGCCACACACGTCTGCTCCCCCCGGGGACTTGGCTCGGGTTTAACACGCGCTCAGTTGGGGCGGTACCGTGCAGCTGCTCCACTGATGTTCGGCTCTTTGATTTGGGCCTGTTCCCCAGATGTTCTATCCGCTGCGGAGACATTCGGAAAGGCGTGCAACTGGCTACTAATTCGCCCAGCAAACTCCTGAAGAAAGAATGTGCCGAAATACTGGAAGGCATGAAGGTTGGTGTTAACAACTCCCTTCCCCGCCAGTATGCCCAACTCACCCATCGTGAGAGGATCCTCATCTGGTTAAAGGCTAGGAAGAAATGGCGAGGAGGCGCCCTTGGACGTAGATATTAATAATGACATTTAACTTAAGGTAAATGCACCATCCTGTGATCATTCCAAAACATTGTGTTCGTACTGGCTGCTTGGCATCGATAACAATCTGAATATAATATTCATAATATTTGGCTGCTCGGTTGATGCTGGACTACGTTTCCGGTGTTGTGATGCTCACCAACAAGGCGGCGGACTCCCAACAGCCAACCCAATGACTTCCTGTCTAAGTCACTATGTGGTGCGTGAGCGCTGGTCTTTCGAAAACGGCCCGCCCGGCTCTGACCCGCAGCAATACAACGAGGCGGCCGTGCTGTTCGAGAAGGGCGCGCTGTACGACCGGGCGGCGCAGATGTACATCAAGCTAAAGAACTGGAACAAGGTGGCCGAGCTGCTGCCACAAGTTCAGAGTCTCAAGATACACTCACAGTATGCCAAGGTAGGGTCCAACGGCTCGGCTTCGTACGAGCAATATATGCTTTCAGTTCGCCGAGGTGTGCACTAGCGTGCAAAGCGACCTAATAAAATGGCCAGAGAATGATAACGTGTCGCGACGCTGACACACAGCTCTTGGCACTAAGTTAACAACCCACACCCTTGCGGTATAAGTCAAGCAGGATCTATTGTGGGAAGGTAAATTGATTCGAGACTGACAAAGGCAATGCTTAGACAGTTTTGCAACGTCTTTTGCTGGGAAGGGACATCGGAATACTGTCACACTCGAACCGCCAGCCGCGCATCCATAATTCAAATTTTCTACCACCGGGCTACTAGGCCCTGCGCGAGAAGCGAGTTGGTATGACTGTCCAGTTTTGTTTTAACTGAGAAGTCCAACGTTTCTATTTTGCTATAATGCGAGTTGCCGTGCCGTGTACCACATACTGGTTTCAGTCTCCTTAGGTTGGGTGGCGAGGGAGCCAGGGGGCATTAACACGCCGGTGCGTGGGAATCGGCGCTGACCGTGCGTCGCGCTGACCGTGCGTCCGCAGCGTCGTGCGGCTCGGCGCACGCGCGTCCCTCGTCACGTGAGACGGCAGCACGCTGCGGCGTCGCCGGGATTTCCGGGCAGAGGAGCAAGCCGGAACGGTTTCACCAACATATCCCCATTGTCTTGGGTATTGCGTAAATGCTTGAGTTTTGCGGGTCTTATTTTTAGGATGAAGAGTGGAGGGGAGGGTGGGGGGGGGGGGGGGGGGGCTGTCCGGCTGCCCCCGTTGCGACACCTCAGCCTGTGCGACTGAGCCTGAACATTACGCTACATCTGACTAACGTGCTCTGCATCCCTCTGGCCTAACGTAAGGCTGCTGGTGCTCCCAGTGTCACCCGGGCATGTAGACACATGACTGTCCAGTTTCGCCACATTGGACCATGCAGCAGGTATGTATGGTCCACTGCGGTGACCTGGCAGCGGTTCACTGCGCGAGCTCCGTGCATTCGTCTGGGAGCGTGTGTTTGAGGGCGAGGGGGTCTACGGTATCTTACCACTTGCTGTTTTTCTACCTAGTCCCATAGCTCTGCAATGGTCTCCAAGACCGAAAGAACTATGGCGGAGCCAAAGCCATGCCAAACTAACTTCCACGATATTTACAAAACACCACATCAGAGCCCAGCAGGACGAACGGCCGAGGCCAGCGACTACCGATTGCACCTTTCGCCAGTCCTGTGCGGACATGGCATCCACCCCTGAGAGGACGTGACATGACGTGACATGACGTGACGTGACGTGGCGTGACGTGACGTGACGTGACGTGACGTGACGGCGGTCGGCCGGCCGGCAGGCGCGCGAGGCCGAGGGCAAGTACAAGGAGGCGCTGGCCGCCTACGAGACGGCGCGCGAATACGACAGCATGGTGCGCATCCTGCTGGACCACCTCAACAACCCGCAGCAGGCCGTCGCCGTCGTGCAGGAGTCCAAGAGCGTGGAGGGCGCCCGTCTGGTGGCCAAGTGAGTGTGGTGGCCGCGCCCGCCGCCGGCGTCGCCCCCCCCCCCCCCCCACACACACACAGTGTGCTCTGCCGCTTCTGAGCGGACTATGTGGTCGTGAGAGAATCATTTGTATCCGCATGTAGCCTGCCGGGCGCTGAGTGTAATCTCTCAGACCGTTGATGACTACCACGCTGCACACGCTCATACTTAATGCGCTCCGTGCAGTCTTTGTACGCTAAGGTCTCCATGTTTTATTTTTACCCAAACGTTTTTGGGCCGATGCTTTTCTTGAAGATCCTCATTCGTTGTGTGGTCGATTCTAATAGTTCTTGTCGTTTTCACTTAACTCGTGTTTTTGCTCGCGGTAATCAGATTCTTCATGAAGATGGGCGACTTTGCTTCGGCCATTCAGTTTTTGGTTATGTCCAAGTGCATCGAGGAGGCGTTTAACCTGGCTCAGAAGCACGGCAAAATGGACACCTTCGCCGACATCATCGGAAATGGTCAGCAGTGTACCTCCCTCAGGGCTTCTGTATTGTTCATAATATTTCTTAGCTCCGTCCATGCGATCGACAGCGGGATAGTACTTGTAACACGCCAGCTATACGGCAGCCTTTTTATTCCCAGTATTTGGGCCCGGTTTCTCTTATTACGTGCTTACCTCAACAGATGTTTGTTAGCACGGCACAGTCGCGTTTACCTAAAATTTTTCGGGTTCATATCGGTGCTACGGTGTTATGGTGTTATCGGTGTTATATCTTACAAAAGCGAAGTTCCGCAAGCGAATGCCAATTATCAGAAAGGTTGTGTCGTCGTGAGAACCTGAGCGATGTTGGGTACCGCCGATGGGTACCGACTGCGATTCAGCCGGGTGATGTGGTGCATGAGACGATCCGTCGCACCCTCCGGAGATGCCTGCCGGGCCGCTGGGCTAACTGTATGCCTATGGCTCGGCTGCAGACGGCCGTCCAGAGGACTACCGCAGCATGGCGCTGCACTACGAGAATTCCATGAACTACTTCCTGGCTGGCAAGTTCCATCACATGTCCGGAGACTCGACCAAGGTACGGCCGCCGCAGGGCGTGCGCCGTCGGTGCGCTCTGGAGCCGCAGCCGTCCGTCACGGCGTCAGCGTGCTCTGAAGCCGCAGCCGTCCGTCACGGCGTCAGCGTGCTCTGGAGCCGCAGCCGTCCGTCACGGCGTCAGCGTGCTCTGAAGCCGCAGCCGTCCGTCACGGCGTCAGCGTGTTCTGGAGCCGCAGCCGTCCGTCACGGCGTCGGTGCGCTCTGGAGCCGCAGCCGTCCGTCACGGCTGTGGTGCAGCGCGCCGCCGCCTCGCCGCTGGGCTGGTGCGCCACGTGCGCCGGTGCGGCCGCGGCACTCACCCGTCGCCATCTCTCGCCGTGAGCGGCCGTCTCCTGCCGACGCCGACTGTCGACCGCCTTAACGCCGCTCTTCTTTCTCCTCTCTCGACAGGCGATCAAGCTGCTGCTGAAGGCGGCCCAGGGCGCCCAGGAGGCCGACGCCATCATGTTGGCCATCGACGTGGTGGGCGAGGCCAACTCGGAGGGTTTGGCCAAGCAGGTGATTGACTTCCTGCTGGGCGAGCAGGACGGCGTGCCCAAGGACCCCAAGTACCTGTTCCGGCTGTACATGGCGCGCAAGATGTACCGCGAGTCGGCCAAGACGGCCGTCATCATCGCCAAGGAGGAGCAGAAGGTTGGCTCGTACCGGTGAGCTGTGGCGGGGTATGTCTCCAGAGGGTCGACTCTCGTACCGGTGACGTGGGACGGGGCATGTCTCCAGAGGGTCGGCTCGTGCCGGTGAGGTGTGGCGGGTTATGTCTCAAGAGGGTCGACTTGCACTGGCGAGGTGGAGTGGGGTATGTCTCAAGAGGGTCGACTCGCACTGGTGGGGTGGAGTGGGGTATGCGTCCAGAGGGTCGGCTCGTACCGGTAAATTGGGGCGGAGTATGTGTCCAGAGGGTCGGCTCGTACCGGTGAGATGGAGTGGGGTATGTCTCCAGAGGGTCGGCTCGTACCGGTGAGGTGTGGCGGGGTCTGTTTCCAGAGGGTCGACTCGCACCGGTGAGTTGGGGCGGGGCATGTTTCCAGAGGGTCGACCCGCACTGGTGAGGTGGAGTGGGGTATGTCTCCAGAGGGTCGACCCGCACTGGTGAGGTAGAGCGGGGTATGTATCTGGACGGAACGGTGAGGATGTCGAGGAACTCTCTGCCCGAACACTGCAGTGGAGTCTGATGCACGCCCAGAGGAAGAGTCCTGCTTCCGGGGATTCTGCCAGACCGTTGATGGAATGCAGCTGGTGCTGGACTGTAAGTGCTTTTCAAGTGCGCTCTTTTTCGATGTTTGACTAATGTATGCTAATTTGTTTTGTGGCTGTAGCTTCTGTGAATCATTATTTCGCTTCCTTTCCACGCGACCTGTGGATGTGCCATTTGTATTGAGTGCCATGTGTTTCTTGCTATACGATATGTTCTTGCAGAAACGCCCACGACATGCTGCTAGGCATGTACCAGGAGCTTCGGAAGCACAAGATACGCGTGCCGAACGAGCTGGCGTCCAACATGATGATGCTGCACTCGTACATCCTGGCGCGGATCCACGTCAAGCGGAACGAGCACCTGATGGCGGCGCGCCTGCTTATCAGGGTCGCCAACAACATCTCCAAGTTCCCAGCCCGTGCGTCTTCTTGACGGCGGCACACCGCTGGCCTCCTGGGAGGGCATCGCCCGACGTTTGCAGCGGGGAGGGGGGTGGGGTGGGGTGGGGTGGGGTGGGGTGGGGTGGGGTGGGGTGGGGTGGTGGGGTGGGGTGGGGTGGGGTGGGGTGGAGTGGGGTGGGGTGGGTGGGGTGGGGTGGGGTGGGGTGGACCCGGTGTAGACCGAATCTTCGGGCCGGTATCGCCACCGCAGGGAGGGAGGGGGGGGGGGGGGGGTGGACCCTGTGTGGACCGAATCGTCGGCCGGTGTCGCCACCGCAGGCTTCCGAGGGGGATACTGCATGTGCCGTGTATTGGCAGCCGGCGTGCGGTATGGCTCACAGAGTCCAGGGGCCTAAGATTCGCTTAAGCTGACATTTCATTTGCCGTGGGCGTGGGCGACGGAGCGTGATTTCTGCTGGCCACCATTCTCCTCGATTTGGTGCGTCGCTGGCCGCGAGCCGCTGTCGAGTGTGTACTGCGCGCGGGCGGCGGCGGCGCGGCGACCCGCTGACCGATGTCCTTGCGTTGGCCGGCAGACACCGTGCCCATCCTGACTTCGACGGTGATCGAGTGCCAGCGCTCCGGTCTCAAGAAATCGTCGTTCCAGTTCGCCGCCACTCTAATGAAGCCCGAGTACCGGGACCAGGTGGATGCCAAATACCGCAAGAAGATCGAGGCGGTGGTGCGCAAGCCGGCCAAAACGGAGGAGGAGGAGTTCCCGGCCGCCTGTCCGTTCTGCGATAACATGATCGCGGAGACCGAGCTCAACTGCGACAAGTGCAAAGCACACGCTGCCCTACGCATCGCCCTCCGGCCGTCACGTAGTCAAAGACGACCTCACAGAGTGTCCGTTCTGCAACTTCCCCGGCCATCCGCTCGGAGCTGGCCAAGTGAGTACCGCGAACTGGCGGGGAGAGGAGGAGGGGGGGGGGGGGGGAGGGTGCTTGGACAGATACGGCCAGTGTCCTCGGCCGCGCAAACATCATTGGACGCATTGGACGGAGGTACCTTCACAGACACGTCTTGCTTGTTGACCCATGGAATTCTCGAGGCTGTCCGTGACCACGCTGGTCACGATAAGCCTGGTGTGTGACGCGTGATGAGTGCCTGCATGATGTATTCCTGTTTTGATTGAACAATGTCTGTTCCCCTCTTCCGTGTGCCTTCTCCATGCTTCGGTGTGGCCGGCGCAGCCGCTCGTCATCGGCTTCAATCCTGTCCCGTCACCGACCCGGGCGCTATGTCCGCGGATTTGGCGCGAGTATGACGCCATCCGCGCTCATGACTGCCCTGTCCCTGTCCCGGCCCGCCCGGCTGATGGGAGGGGGGGGGGGGCGCCCTGACCGTGCCACCACCCACCACTCTCCTGTCCCGGTCCGCCCTGCTGACGGGGGTCCTCCCGGCTGCTGAGTGTCCTACTCTGACCGTGTCACCACCCACCACTGTCCTGTCCCGGTCCTCTAGGTTGACGGGGGTCCTCCGGGCCGCTGACGGCCCTACCCTGACCGTGTCATCACCCACCACTGTCCTGTCCCGGTCCTCTAGGTTGACGGGGGTCCTCCGGGCCGCTGACGGCCCTACCCTGACCGTGTCATCACCCACCACTGTCCTGTCCCGGTCCTCTAGGTTGACGGGGGTCCTCCGGGCTGCTGACGGTCCTACCCTGACCGTGTCATCACCCACCACTGTCCTGTCCCGGTCCGCCCGACTGACTTGGGTCCCCCGGGCTGCTGAGGGTCCTACCCTGGCCGTGTCATCACCCACCACTGTCCTGTCCCGGTCCTCTAGGTTGACGGGGGTCCTCCGGGCTGCTGACGGTCCTACCCTGACCGTGTCATCACCCACCACTGTCCTGTCCCGGTCCTCTAGGTTGACGGGGGTCCTCCGGGCCGCTGACGGCCCTACCCTGGCCGTGTCACCACCCACCACTGTCCTGTCCCGGTCCGCCCGACTGACTTGGGTCCTCCGGGTTGCTGAGGGTCCTACCCTGGCCGTGTCATCACCCACCACTGTCCTGTCCCGGTCCGCCCGACTGACTTGGGTCCCCCGGGCTGCTGAGGGTCCTACCCTGGCCGTGTCACCACCCACCACTGTCCTGTCCCGGTCCTCTAGGTTGACTTGGGTCCCCCGGGCTGCTGAGGGTCCTACCCTGGCCGTGTCACCACCCACCACTGTCCTGTCCCGGTCCTCTAGGTTGACTTGGGTCCCCCGGGCTGCTGAGGGTCCTACCCTGGCCGTGTCACCACCCAGCACCGTCCCTGTCCCGGTCCGCCCGACTGACTTGGGTCCTCCGGGCCGCTGACGGCCCTACCCTGGCCGTGTCACCACCCAGCACCGTCCCTGTCCCGGTCGGCCCGACTGAGCTGACGGGAGCCGCTCTGTGGCAGGTTCGTCGAGTCGGACGACCCGTGCCCGATGTGCAACAAGGGTCCGATCGGCGCCGGCGAGCTGCGCATCTTCCCGGACGCGGCCGTGTTCCTGCCGCTGATGGGCGAGGAGTGAGCCGCCGGCCAGCACCCAGGCGCCTGGTCGGGCCGTGGCCGCCGCCGAAACGGCAGTGGTGCGGCAGCGGTCACCGCACGAGGCCGCGCCCGTCTACCGCCGAGTCACGCCATTGCTGCCCGTGTTATCTGTTGCGTTATGTTCACGTAATTTGCATTGCAATACACCACTGCTGCACTCGTGGCGTTGCCTGGTGCTATTTGATGCGATGCCGTGGATTGATTCCAATTAGAGATGCGTTGATTGCAGGCATCGACGCAGTACAATAGCAATGCACCATCATAGAATAGAGCAATACGAAAGTAATATGTCATCATGCAACCAATCAACAACATCAATCCATGGTACATGGTCCCATACAAGCCTCAGTCGAGTGAATTCCTGTAAATGTGAACAAGAATCTTTTGAGGTCCTGATTTTTTGACACTGTGTATTCTGAGTACTTTGCGGACAATAGTGCGCATCAGTTTACCGTGAGTCACTGGTAGAACGACCTGATTTGGTAAACAGTGGTCATATTGCAAAACTCCACTTTTCAATTTCAAGCTGTCTTCACTGTCGCTTGTGAACACGAACACAGTTCAGCGTTTGTAATCCAACCCAGTGTCACTTACCATAGGCCTTCTGGTTGGACCAGTAGCTATTTTATTGCAGAAAACCTGTTTGTTACCCCTATCCAGTCAGCTACGGACGCTGAAAACGAAGGTACAGGGGACTTAGGCCTCGCAAACGCACGTGCGATTAATCTTGGCATTGTCGCGATGTCTTGCAGCTGACTGTGGGTAAAGAATACTGACAAGCTTTTCCTCTGACTTCTGTCCAACACGCGGATGCTGTAAAACTCGCGCCGGTTTTGAAAGCTGTTTCGTGCCGGGCACAAATCGATGTTTGGCAGCGCTTCTGAGGAGTGGTCGGGCTTTCGCCCCGATACACTGTTGGGTGACGTCTGAGAAGGGATCGACGGAATCGATAATCTAATAACGATAGTCCCCGAGATGAAGTGGCCTGGGGGTTGGCCTGGGCGACGCAGTATCAAGGCAAGCTGGCTCAGCACGTGCTCTCTCTCTCTCTCTCCTCTCTCTCTCTCTCTCTCTCTCTCTATCTCTCTCTCTCTCTCCTCTCGTCTCTCTCTACATCTCCTCCTCCTCTCTCTCATCTCTCCTCTTCTCCTCTCTCTCTCTCACACTCACGCTCATCATCTCTCTCTCTCTCATCGTCTCTCTCTCTCGTCTCTCCTCCAGTCTCTCTCTACTCTCTCTCTCTCTCCTCTCTCATCTCAATCTAAACGTCTCCTAGTCTCTCTCTGTCTCTCTATTCCCCCCTCTCTCTCTCTCTCTCTCGCTCTCTCTCGCTCGGCGCACTGCGCACACGCACGCACACGCACACACACACACACACACACACATACACACACACACACACATCACAACACACACACACACACACACACACACAAAACCACACACACACACACACCCACACACACACCCACACCCCCACACACACACCACACACAAAATATCGTCGGTGGGGCTTCGGCTCCGAGCTCCTCAGAGGCCGGCCCGCAGACTTGGAGGTGCTGCCGTCCGAGCAGGGTCGCCCGCGCCTGCGCGCTGCAACAGGTACGCTCGACCCCGAACATGTTGGAATGTTGTACGAACATTCCATGTCACTGGAGTAGGTTCTTGCTGTACAGGTCAGTGGGGTAGATGAGGAAAAGTTCCAATTTCCTGTCTGGGTTTTAAGTGAAGTTTGACACTGGAACGCCGGCCGGTCTGTCTCTCCTGCCCGGCCGGATGTACCACGCAGCTTACATTCACGATTTGCCTTTGCGTCCCGATGAATGTGGCTTACGATACATGACGAAGATAAATGACTATCAAAAGACAAAGCATGATTGTTGAACAAGTGAAAGTGAGCACGATCTTCAGGGCAGGGGTGTAGTTTCACAAAATGAGTGGGGGAAGAGTAGTAGAGATGATCCAACCTACCTTCAAAATATGCCCGAAACGGCTATCTCCTCAGATCTCGTCAATTTTCTTCCCGAAGTTGGGGAGGGGGGGGGGACCGAAGCCTCCAGCTGAATAGGGAACTACACTCCTGCTTCAGGGTTTGTGATCGCTCATTGCGTAGTAAATGAGATGAATATTTAGTATTTAGAATGTAGGACTCATTCCGTTCCAGCCAGGGTGCAATACCTTTTCAGTTGGTGTAACTTTTAGCCTCTTTAAAATCCTTAATAGGTCATAATTTTGACCAGAAGCAGCTGCTTTGGTGGGAGAAATCTTAATAAACTGCATGGTCACCACTATGAACGCAAGTCTTTTCATTTGCACTGCTTCTTCTAACGCTTCTAATCTGTCATCTTTGCAATACACTGTTTCATCAAATCAGTTGCATACTAAATACTAGGGAAGCGTGAAACACCAGGAGGAGGCATCAAACCGGATGGTGCCGGGTGAAGGCACGCAACTGGCGCTGCACGCTGGCGACTGCCTCCGTTTGTCCCGCTAACGGGACGGTTCTGTTCCATCCGGTGCCGTAGTGTCGCTGGACACTGAGTTTCCGCCGGCGGGTCCAGCAGTGTCCTTCGCTTCGGTCAATAGTAGGCAACAGCAGTCGTGTGGTCCTGTGGATCTGATGGATCAGCGTCAGCCGATAATCCCGCAAAGAGAGGCGCGACCATCCGGCCGGCCAGTCTTGGCGACCTGAGGAAACGAATGGCTTTCTTCCAAAATCTGGATGTTCCCTACAGCCCTACCTCGTCAAGTGCAGGGGCGGATCCAGGATTTCGTCAAGGAGGGCCGCGCAGTAATTGTAGGGCCCCCTGGAGTTTGGGGCCGGTCCAAAAAAATAGCCTTGTATTTTGGACATTACATTTTAAGACAAGTCGTATGTAACGTATATATATATATATATATATATATATATATATGTATATATAGGTACGTGTATATGCATGTATGTATTTAATCATTCATTTATTTCATAAATACGGAAGCCCATCTTGCTGTGCACGGCCTCATAAAGCTATGCGTGCTACGCATGCGTACACATAGAACTGGCTCACTTTCTACGCATCATGTTAAATACCGTGATTTTGAGGACAAGTGTTTCGGAACAACAGGCAAAATAAACTTGAGTTAGCTGCTAACAACCATCAACACCAAGCATGGACTTGATTCCTAGGTTTTGTTTTTACGGCTAGCCGGCTGGGCGAAGTAATCAGCTGATGGCTGATGGCTAGTGTATAATTTTTCCTCTGTTATAAAGGAGTACAACATATCCTAGCAATCTAAATAGGTTAAGAACGTGATGCACAAGTATAATAAGTGTTACACACTCAATAGCTGATGAAAATGACACATGCGACGTCGGCGGCATGTCAAATTACGTTCGGTCATTGCGCGTAAAAATTTATCAGCGCATATTCGACTGCTGCTCTGAGGCGAAGGCACCAGGGCCAATAGGGACGAAACCCAAGCGATCATGGATGCTGCAGGAGGCCAACAAGTGGCTCCCATCAATAAGTATAGAGTTCGCAGAGCAAGCAAAAAGAACCCAAGACCAACGTGGTGGGCCCATGAACGACCGGTAGTGCCTTGGCAGGCTGACATATAAAGCCCCGGCCAGAGCACAGAACCCCCCAGCGAAGCGGAATTATCCAAGACCATGAATTAGCAGCCCCTGTGCAATCAAGACTGCGCGGGCAGATTAACAACACGAGCCTCGATAGGAATGAAGAGTCCTCGGCAAATGAGACCAAAGGGAGAGAGCCCTCGATCGAAGAGGACGGCCCCTAAGCATCGAGTACCTCCGTGCTTTACCGTATAAAAGCCCTAGCAACAGCACAAGACCCTCCAAGCAAGTAGGAAGACTCCGAGACTTAAATGAAGGGCCCCTGAGCAACTGAGTTTACCCTGGCATATGGGCCTGGAAAAAGCTTAAAGAGCTTTTGGGCGAATTGGGACAATCCGCGGAGGAGAAACTGATCGATCAACAATGCTCAGGCATGGAGGCAGATAGCGTCCCAACAGCACATTGGGCCCTACGACAAGATGCAGAGATCAAGGGTAACGTGGAAAGCTTCTTAGCGATCGGATTGACCCGCCAAGTGGACATGTAGTGTCAGGAAACTAACAGCGTAATGAGCTCCAAAATTTCCCGCAAGCAACGCTTCCCCGATCAGCAAAAATGAACTTGATCTGCTTATAAACTCTTTACTTTTGCTAACACTTGTTCTTGGTCGTCGGCATGGCCCATGGTCCATGGTCCGTACCTCCCGCTCCCCCCCCCCCCCCCCCCCTCTGCATCCGCCACCGGTCTGAGCAGCTTAATAGATGCGGCCCACCAAGAACATAAGGCCATCCATTCAAAAAGAAACACTCACGACACAATGTGTAGGGCTCTGAACGATCGAGTGTGCCAGAAGAAGTTAACATATAGCGGCCCCCATCAAGGGCATAGAGCCCTCCATTCAAATAGGAAATACCCATGACCCAATGTGGTGGGCCCTCGAATGATCGAGTGTGCCCGAGCAGGTCAACAGATAAGGTTCCCAAAAAGAGTGTAGGGCCCTCCGTTCAAATGGGAAGTATTCAAGACCCAACGCAGAGGACCCCCCAATAATCCATTGCGTCAGAGCAGGCTAACATATAGGGCCCCCGTCAACAGCGTAGGGTCCTCCATTCAAATAGGAAATACCAAAAACCCAATGAAGAGCGCCTCCGAATGATCCAGTGTGCCCGAGCATGTCTTTGGCGCGTTGAGGCAGGTCAGGTCTTGTTGGGGTCCCACAAATAAGGCCCCCAACAGAAGCGTAGGGCTCTCCATTCGAATGGGAGGCACCGGCGAACTTATGCGAATGCCCCCACAACGATAGAACGTGCCCGAGGAGCTCATCAGAAGGGACCCAAGAAGAACGTATGGCCCTCCATTCAAAAAAAAGTACCCAAAACCCAGTGCGGAGGGCCCCCGAAAGATGGAATATACCCGAGCAGATTATCAGGTGGCCCAGACAGAATTGTAGGGCTCTAAATTCGGACACCAAGTTCCGATGTGCAGGGCCCCCGGACAATTTAGTGTGGCCGAAGCGGCGAACAGGTGGGGTCCCCGACAAGTACATAGGGCCTTCCATTCAAATAGGAAGTGCCCAAGACACTATGTGGAGGGCCCCCGGATATTCGAGTGCGCCCGAGCAGGTTAACAGATGGGACCCCGGCAAGACCGTACGGCCTTCCGTTCAAATGTAAGATACCCACGGCACGATGTAGAGAGCCCGGATAATCGAGTGCGCCGGAGCAGGTTAACAGATAGGGTCCCCCGAAAAGCGCGGAGGGCCCTCCATTTAAGAGGGAAGTACTCAAACCCCCATGTAGTCTCCCACGATCGAATGGGCCCGAGCATCTTATCAGAAGGGGCCCCGACAGAAGCGTAAGGACCTCCATTCAAATAAGATGTACCCAAAACCCGGTGCCTGGGCCCTTTCGGGGCCCCAGGGGGCATGGCCCAGTGTCCTCACCCCTCTGGATCCGCCCCTGGTCAAGTGCAACAGCCGCGCTGATGACACGGCAGGCGAAGTAAAGAAACATCTGAATGCAAATGACCGTAGCATGCCATTCAGATTGGACCAGAAAGGTCTTACAAAACACTGTTGCTAGCAGCTCACATTGATGGCACCTATGTAACTATAAGAATAAAATGGCGGTGTGATTATGAGAAAATTTTCCCTTTGAAAGATCTTGGGGCATGACTAAGTAAGCATGACTTGTGCCTAAATAAGTTCAGTTGTAAACATTCGTAAACTTTTAAGTGCAAAAGACCGCTCTTGACAAGGCAATCACACCATTTAAGAAACATGTTTCTCAATATGCCATCGCTTAATTGCGTCATGGAATGGTTACATGATGTCTAGAGGGGCCGCCAAAATAGCTTTGCGAAATTCCCATCGCAGCCTTTCCGAAGCGGACAGGTTGACCAACTTGTGGTACTTCAACTTCTTGATAGGTGTAATGCTAGATGGTACGGCGTTTTTAGCACCCAAGTATCGTTGTGTGCGCGTGTTTTAGCCCATTTTCGTGGTGTTCCGGCATATCAATCCGTCGTTTTGTATCGTTTACTTGCATTCACATTCTGGTTTATGACGTTGTTTCTAAGGGGGGATTATCGCAGCACCTCATGTTCGTAACCCCTAATGTATCACAACACCTAATGTTCGGAACACCTAATGTACCACAAGGCCTAATGTTCATAACCTCTAATATGTCATAACCCCTAATTTATCATAACCCCTAATGTTCGTAACTCCTTACGTATCACAAGGCCTAATGTTCATAACCTCTAATGTGTCACTTCACCTAACGTATCATTAGGCCTAGTGTATCAAATCACCTAATGTTTCACAACTCCTAATGTATTTGCAATTCCTAATACATCACAGCGCCTAGTGTATCGGAACGCCCAGGTGTGTCATAACCACTTATGTTTCATAGCGCCTAACGTAATCATAACACCTGATGTTCACAACCTCTAAAATATCGCAACTCCTAATGTATCATAACACCTAATGTGTCCAAACACCTAGTGTATCATAACCCCTAACATATCGTAACCCCTAATATCAGCTGACGACGCTGGCGAGAGCTGGCGATTTTCAAAAACCCTTTCGGGCCGCATCTGAACTTCCACTGAAGTCTGCCAGATTATGCGGGCGTTGTGGCGCGTACAGTACTGGAAGGCGAGGCAAGCTGGGCGGTGTTCGAAAACTCATTTTTGATTCTTGTCATAAATCATTTTGTGCTTTCCAGGCTGATGGGCTCTGAGAAGTGTAATGGAGTAATAGAAATATCAGTATGGATTGATAAAAATACGTTCTCATAGCGCCCATTGTTTGAAGCTCATAGGGAAAAGTAGAGGGTTGACATGGAAGTGAGGGTAGCTGGAAGGCAGGGAGCTGGTTAAATCAGTATTTGAACCTGAGTCACGCTTGTCACAGTTTCTTGCATGGCTGAAATCTGTTCTCAGCACTCCTTGTTTGAAGCTCATAAAGAGAAGTAGAGGGTGACACGAAAGTGAGACAGCTTGCAGACGGAAATGGCTGATCATTGTTTTGAATCCTGAGTTGAAAACAGGGAAATGGTTAATCAGCATTTGAACCTGAGTCACACGTGTCACAGTTCTTGCGTGGCTGAATGATCATGGCTGATGATCATTTTTTGATTTTTGCAAGCGTGTGAACTTATAATCTAAACGGACTTGGGTTTTAAGAAGGTTAGGATTGTGAACAGCAACCGAAAGGTCTTCAAGATGGCCATTGGGAGTTCAAAAACCCCATACAAGTGTGGGAGCACTCCCTTAAATCACAATTTTGGGTGTTCAGCCCCCCAAAATAAGTTGACAAACTACATCCCTGCTCCCTGCTCCGAAAGGAAAAGCGCGCTAAATCTGAGAGACAACTGCTTGAGAGAATTTCGGAGGCAGGCGCAGACATTTTTCTTCCCGCCCTCCTCACTCACCTCTACGTATTTTGCAAAGCTGCAACAGCGAAAAACAACACTTCTGTTGTTTCGACAAAAGCATGTTGTCGAAATTTCAACCCATCTGCATCCACATTCTCCTGGTTGTTCTTCAAGGAATAAAGCTTTTACGACTGCCTTACTTGTGCTTGAAATAATACCGTACAACCGTCAACGGTGAATCCAAGGAAACGTATACGATAGAGCCGCGGTTTCAACTTAATATTATTGTGACCTTTGATAATAAACATATGATGCTCCTGCATTCATCTTCAGCCCCTCTTCTTCCATCTTTGTCAAGAAAATGGGTGGGATCATCACATTAAGCGATGCCAGCAAATTATCTAAAGCTGGGAAAAATTCGCATCTTCGGATTGTAACGGCACTTAGGACATTATCTCAGCCGCCTCAGATTTATTGGAGACCCCACGCCAGGCTTCCATCGCATAAAAAATACATTATTTAGTTACCGTTCTTGCAGTTCTGAAAAACAACAACGCCATCTTACGCCACACCGGTGGGAACGATTTCATTTTCACCCATGACATTCGACCAATGACACGCTGTGTTCAGCAACATCAGACGTATATTACGGCACTTGCTTGCATTCACATGCACGCAGAAAAAGTCAAACACAGCAGCAGGCAGATTGGGTTTAAACAGCAACCTCGCGGTAGTGCAAAAGCAGTCAACAGCTCCGGTTTGCAACCCACGTACTTTGCGGCGATATATCAGTCAACAAGTATTTTGGCCATCAAAACTCACAGCCAACACAGCATCGGCTGATTCTGATTTGTGCAATACAACTCACAGATACACGATACCTGAAAAGCCCTTATTTGGTAACTACCAAAAACTCACAACAGCACGACAGCCGAAAGCTCTGGTTCGTACCATTACGTAAGACCGCGTCACAAGTTTGAGTACCTACCGTGTTATCACAGGAGATAAAAACGCGCTTCCTTTTTCCACCAATATTGCGCTTGTGTGTGAGCTGAGTTTGGGTTGTAGATTATCCCGAATAGAGTGTGTCTGCTTGCAATCAACGGAACAGTCGCGGATGGTCCCGTCAGAAGTGAAATGTGACAAGTACGGGCTGAAAATATCGTCAGACGGGACGGCGTATCGGTTTATCGGCCTGCCGGGGCACGGAAATGGTGGCTTGATTATATCTGCAAATGCTAGGTGAAAATACATGGCTAGAGAGCAACTCTCATCTAAGTTTGATCGAAGGTGTGTATGGGATACTGTAAAAAGCTATGTGACAAGAAGAATCTCAATCCCAATCTCAGGATGCTCGTGTAGGCACTAATTTGTAATGGACTAATACCATCCCGAAATTTATTTGTTTATTGCGAGCAGAGTACACTTCCTACGGCATCACAACTTTTGCCGCACCCTGCAAACACGGCAGCACAGCAGCCGATGGCGACAGCAGACACCCGTTTCGCTCACGCCGGAAGTTTTGCGGCCCAGAGCCCTGTTGGTCTCGAGACAGGTCTGCGGACTGTGTGGAGCAGGATGCGGCCGTTCCCCCCCTTGACCGTGATAGGGGGGCTCACGGCGGACCTCATTTGGTGGCCGCCCGCCAGCCAGTCGCCGTCGGCCCGGTTGCGGGCAGGAGCTCCGCCGCCGGCCGAAGAACTGAGATAGTGGCCCTGTTCTTTCCTATGTTGATACTACTGTGCGTACAGCAGGGCTTGGCGGGCTGACGTGCCGGAAGGCCAATCGCGTAGAAAGACGGACAGCGCCTTTGTCCTGCAGACGTCCTTAACAATAACCAAAAACAACAGATAACTGCAAGTTGCCAAGGACCCTTTATGATCTTTGGCAGCTCCCAAGTACAATTTCGCGATCGCCGAAACGTCTTTTGGACCTGAAATCCTATTTCAAAAAAATCCATAGACACTTGATTTTTGTATTAAACATTTCCATACATGCCCACTGGTCAGAACGCCGAATCTGAGGTCCGTCCGGCAATGTGAGGCCGACACCAGCGATTTTTGTTGCATCTTACCTTTAAGACGCTGTTCTGAGCAGCAAAAAAGCTTCGAATTATTATTGACATGTATTGGCTCTACTCACTCACATTGATCTCTGAATCTAGAGGGCATCTATAAACAATAAACCCTAGATCGGGAGGGCTCGTTAACGCTATTTGCAGGGCACCCTCCATCGCAGATCCCAAAAGCTGGATAGCTCCTAAAAACTAACTTAGCCATGGGCGTATTTGCTATGTATTCAAAAATTACTTGGCTTAGCACACAATTATCCACCATAGCAAGGGGTTCAAGATATGTTTTCATTCATTCATGTGCTATCTGCCATTTTGGAGAGGCTCCTTTAGCGGGGTGTGTTCTCTTTTGGACAATACCACCTACGGCTACTCGATCTTCTTTTTCAGTCAGTACCATCATTTACATCACAAAGTACCACCGAAATGTTTTTATCGCCAAACTCAGTGATCACACTTCTAGCGTAACCCTGCGTGCCCAAGCGCGGACACGTGCTGTGTGGCACGTGGCCGCCAACGGTGCTAGAAAAGCTGTGAGTTTACGGAAAACATTTTTTTTTTGAAGTTTCCGTTTCATGGTCGCGTTTTTCTTTTTGGATGGGCGTTTGGCCCGAAATGTCTCCCCATTCAAGAATGTTGCCACCACAGTGCAACTGACTAAAAGCCGTGAATAAGAAAAAAAATCCCTGGAATGTGTTGATTGTTGTATTTAACATTTCAAGCATGCCTGCAGTAGGGTGGCAATTTCGCCAGGCCACTTAGGCAGCCCCTCAGACGTCATTAAAACGCTCCATGAGGCAACCAAACGATGACGTATTGACGAGCATATTTACTGAATAGTGAAATTGCGTTGTCTAGAACAGTGAATACACTTAGTATATCAATAGCTACAAGTGAGCTTATTACATCAGTAGTAGTCGTTTTAAATAGCAAAACAATAAGTAACCAGGATATTTACATACCTGCGGAATACTTAACGTATTAGGAGCGGACAAACTGGCCCATACCCTGCTTCCCCTCCCCCCCCCCCCCCTGGTCGCTGGGTCTGCGTCCCCAGAAGATGTAAGTTACAATACCTAAATGTACCCTGAGCCTGATCCATCACTTTTTTGTGCCCTCCTACGCCGAGGCACCATACATCCGTCAGGTATATGCCGCAGTTGGCAACACGCCATCTCAAGGTCACCGTATAGCCTCCAGACAAATAGGAGTCTAATATGCTGCCACCGCATCAACCGCGTCAATACGGCATCAAATATCGGTCTGAAAATAGACTCATGCTCGCCATTGGGCAACATGAATGGACCTGCGAGGAGCCTGACCTTTAAGATTCATTGCACAGCTTCAATTATAATTATAGGTGAGGCACGCAGTCCTCGCATTACTCGGGCCAATAATCCATCAGATCCAAATATGAAAACAGCTAGGTGCCCGACGTGATGGCATCCTGTATGTTCCCACGGCCTGTAGTTGGCCACCGTATAACCCTCCAGGCTTTTAGAAAAAAAAAATAAAGCGGCTACGTATGACTTCATCTTTATTGCATTGATCCAATTCTGAGCGGAAACACCTTCAAGTTCCACAAGTTGTCCTTGGCGACCAGGTTTGCAAAAACTGCTTTAACCTTTCGCCATCGCGGGCACATAAAAACGTTTGTGATATTTGATTTGGCGTATTGTTGGCAGAATTAATGCGTAACCCCGTATTTGACACGTAATTTCTCGGAGGCAGCACAGCACACTACGCATATGTGCCACGTTTAAAGGCTACTTCATAGGATCAAACTTTTCAATGGAATCTCCCAACCCGTCCGCAAAGTAGCACGAATCTTTGGGACTTCTCACAGGTTTGATGTGTAATTTTTGACAACCAGGGTATCAGTTTCCTATTCAGTTGATGCCTTCAACCCCCTCCCCAACTTGGGGTCTACCCCCTCCCCCAACTTTGAAAGAAAAGTTGGTTAAATCCGAGGAGAAGCCAGATTTCTGACCAAATTTTGGGACGAGATTTCATTGGAACAGGATTTACCCCGCCAACTCACTTTATGGAACTTTACAAGAACTAACAGCATTACTTCAAACGGATCCCAGCGGCAGCCCTGGGCGTTCGTCTTTGGAGTATGCGTATGGAGCGCGGGACCATGAGGGCGCGCCACGCTTTGGTGGTATTGTTATATGGAACAAGTGAGAGCCAGGTAAGATGAATGTTGTGGATGTAACAAGCTGCACCGGACATCTGTCTGATAATACGCAAAGAAATTGGGCAGTGGGTTGCTCAGGTGCTCAAAGACAGAGGTGGTGAAATCACTCCGATATTCAACTTTCCACTTATCTCGCGCGATAGTTATCTAATATTTGCCAAAAATTATTATCACCATTGATGAGCTTGACGTCACCCTTTATAATTCCCAGATCTTCATTTTATCGTTATCACCATCACTCTTTAGTATCACCTTTTATCAGTCATCACGACTTATAATCACCAGGTCTTCATTTCCAATGACCTCTCACTGACGTAGTGGGTCCGGAAGGGGTCACATGGTCTCGCCCTCCACCATACACACGCACTTTCCCTTGAGCTCCGTAGGCTCAGTGGGCCCATAAGAGGCCAAACACACGCAGCTTTTTCACACAAAACGCAGCTAAATTACGTCATTGGGCTTCCAGACGACCAAAACGGTCGGAAGCGAAAGGGAAGGGCCCCATGAGCAGACAAAAAGATATTTCGCTGATTTAAAGAGATGGTGATTGGAAATATTTTCAGGCATCTTATGCTGCCCAGAGGGCCTACGCTGTTGCCGGGGACCGTATATATCCACCTGGGTGATCAATCCGCTCTCTAAAAATCCTTCCATGTTGCCCATGATTTTTTCCCTTTACTCGGGGGCCTGTGCGCTGCTGTCAGGGCCCTATATGCTGATCGGCTGGGGCACTCCTGATCGATGCAGGGCCTTCCACGAATTCTTCCCATTCGCCTGAAAGGCTATATGCGCTATTTGCGAGTGCCACATATACTAACCAGACGAAAATCCTCGGTTGTTCAGAGGTCATTTACATCGGTCTTGCGTTCCATCCACTTATTCGGAGGACCCCCGCGCTGTTGCTGGAGCCCATAGCTAGCGTACCGAGGAGCTCGATGCCCAGAGACGCGCGTCATTGGTCAAGGGCTCTTTCCTTTGATATCATTTTCAGAGGACCCCACACTGTTGTCGGCACCTTTCTACAACCTGACCGGGCGCTCTTGATCGCACAAGGGCCCGCCGGCCGCCAAAATGATCTTGTGGGACTTCACATTTACTAGGAAGACCCTACGCTGCTGTCGGGGGCCCTATACGTTCATCTGCCGAGGCGCTCTCTATCTATCAAGTGCAGCAATTCATGTCCATTGGCCTTGGGTTCTTGCAGTTTGCACGGAGGACCCTATACAGTGACCTTAGTACCCTTTGTGTTGACCTGTTGACATCCTCGCTCGCTCAGGTGCTGTCGCTAATGGTCTTTGGTTTTCTCATTTTAAAGGAGGCAAGCACCAAAAAGAATGCCGTGAGTTCACTTGTAACTATTGGTATGCTGAGTGCATTCGCTGTTCTAGACAGCACAATTTCACTATTCAACAAATATACCCGTCAATTCGTCATCACTTGGTTGCGTCATGGAGTGTTTGAATGACGTCTGAAAGGCTGCCGAAGTGGCCTTGTGAAAGTGCCACCCTGACGTAGGCGTGCTTGGGAACGTTAAATGCAGAAATCAAGACTTTAGGGATATTTTATATTTCATGGCTGTTAGTCAGTTGCACTGGGGTGGCAACATTTCACGAATGGGGAGACATTTTGGGTCATTTGGAGGCATCCACCTCACAGTTAACGTACTAAAATGTGGCTGAGGCCAGGCTGACCAGATTTCAAAATCGAATCTATTGGTCATACTGCCCCCCTAATTTAATAAAATCCCTGTACCAGGGTTTATCTGCAAAGGGAACAGTCACAAAATGAAAATTCTTCTCCCGGGTATAGCACTCCCAAAATACGCTACAGGCCGCCGTTGGCGCCCACCGCCAGCTGGCCCGCCTGGTGCCGGTGAACGGCGCCCACCGCTGGCTGGCCCGCCCGGTGCCGGTGGACGGCGCCCACCGCTGGCTGGCCCGCCCGGTGCCGGTGGACGGCGCCCACCGCTGGCTGGTCCGCCCGGTGCCGGTGGACGGCGCCCACCGCTGGCTGGCCCGCCCGGTGCCGGTGGACGGCGCCCCACCGCTGGCTGGCCCGCCTGGTGCCGGTGGACGGCGCCCACCGCCAGCTGGCCCGCCTGGTGCTGGTGGACGGCGCCCACCGCCAGCTGGCCCGCCTGGTGCCGGTGGACGGAGCGGCTGCCACCTACATGACTGATTGCCAACTGATCGTCTGACTGCCTTGTCGCAGTCTATTTGTTGATAGAGAGTGAAAAATCGTGAAGTTCAGGCAAGCATTTTGCACGCACTACACAGCACTTACAGCCCATGATGTTACATTGCGGTTGCCCCTGCTCCAAACGCCCATCGAAAAGAAAAAACGCGTCCATGAAACGGGAACTATTCAAGAAATGCTTCCCATAAGCCCATGGCTGTCCTAGCACCGTTGGTGGCCACGCACCACACAGCACATCTCTGCGATTGGGCCTACAAGAGATACGTTCGAAATGTGATTACTGAGCTTGGCGATAAAACATTTCGGTGGTACTTTGTGTCTGTAAATGATGACACTGACTGAAAGAAAAGATCGGGTAACCGTGGGCGGTATTGTTCGGAGGAGAAAACACCCCACTAAAAGGATCCTTTTCCAAAATGGCAGATAGCGTGTGAATGACTCCTCTGGAGCACCGTTCTATGGCGGAGAATTGTGCTAATCCAATTCATTTTTGAATACGTAGCAAACAGGCCCTTGCCTGAGTCCTTTTCCGGAACAAGTCACATTTGTTGGACTTCACATGATTTGGGCTCACATCCAACAATATGTGAGGTGATAGAAGAATTAGGGCAAGAGTATAAAAAACGACCAAAAAAGCAAGTTGCTATAAGAAAATTTCCTGTGACACACAATATTATAATGCCTCCTGCCATCATTACTGTTACCATCATAACATTGATAATGTTATTATACAAAGAAGGCATGCAGAAACAAAGCAAAATATAAGCCAAGTTATGATGATAAATCAAAGAAAAAATGTTGGTTTGGAGTGGCTGCATTATCGCACTACATCTGCGTGGATGGCTTGTTTGCTTTGGCTGATCGCATAACTCAGTACTGTTTCAATTAAGCAATGTAGTTGAAGGTAATGGGTGCAAATGTGCTTTCGCGAAATGTTCGCAATGATCAGGAACACTGAGCAGGAGATTTGAATCACTTGCAGTTTTCGGTCATGATTTTAGCAATGTTGTCGACGCCCCAGTTGCTAAAAACGAACCAAATAAGCACGTCAGCTACGACTGCCGAATAGCTCCTCGACGCACGAACTGTTCCCAAGAGGTAAGAATGGGCAGTGAATGGTAGGACGCGGTATGTGCCAAAACACAATTTCATATGCCGTAAACGTATATTTTCATTACATAGAAAGTGTCCAGTAGAACGCACATGTTTGGAGCCTTGTCTAGCACCATAAATTACATTCATTGTTCCACGGAATGAGATAATCAAGGCATGAAAACGAGACTTACCAGGAACGCCTCTGTGGTTTCTCAATATGTTGAAAGTGTCTCCAGCTGCTTAAGGTTGAGTTCTGCGCGGTGAAGTGTGGGTTCAGTTGCTCAGAGTGCCCGCCGAGTCATCTTCTGGCGTCGTCATTGCTATGGAGCACGGCCGCGAGCTAAGGGTGGGAGCGTTATGCTGCCGACACTCGTATCTGCTAGAAGCTAATGAAGTGGCCATCAAGCCTATATCTTTCCAGTCTTAAGCAACTGTAAGCTGATTTTGCGGGTCGAGCTGTAATTGGCAATTCGATCGATGATATGGTGATGGTAGGTTATCTAACAATCATTCTTGATATGGGTGTCAGACCCTAAGCAGTATGTGCATTGCGCGTTTCTTGCGTGGCCACAAAGGAAACGCAAAAGGTGGTTATTTGTACGATGTTACGAAATTAGATGTTACCAAAGAGTGTTCTTGCAAACATACGTCAAACTTATGCGTGCCTTCCGTGATTCCCAAGATACGGTACAAGAAGTGACGTCCATTTCAGATCCCGTTTGGTTGAGCGTGCATGTACATTAGTGCCACGCTGAACACAGTCGCACTGTAAGAATGGGCGGGCACAGCTGGACACAGTCGCACTGTGAGAGGGGGCGGTCACAACTGGACACATCAGGGAGAGGAGCTTCACCTTCGTATCAAACTGCGTCTCTGACAGCACATACTCCTACACCTACACTAATCATATATGCTTCTAGATGCACATACCTCCTGAAATAGATGCGTATATCCGCGTGGTGATTTTAGATACCATAAGACACTTATGCATCTAGCAAGATGTCCAGTCTCAAGCAAGCTGGTGTGTTCAATATGTATCCTTTGCTATTCTAGATACAATTAGGCACTTGCGTGTCTAGAAAAATGCTCAGTGTCAACAAGTTGGTGTGCTCAATATGTATCCCTAGCAGGCATCATCTTTATGTTACAGCCATTTTTGAATGACATTTTTAGCTCAGGAATCCGGCTGTATTTCATAGCACCGTCCAGCAAACCCAAAGCCTAGCCTGAAGGGATTCTACTGTTCTGTGAATCGCCGTGCCAGAAGTCTGAGCCGTCGCTGAGAAAATGAAAGAATACAGGCTTGCAGTCTGGGCGGTTCCCATGCCCCGTGGAGCGTTCGGGCATGCGGAGGACTCAGGATGCTGTTAGAAAACCAGGTTTGCACACAATTGTATGAACTCCTCCATGCATCCTAATCTCCGCGACCAGTCTTGTGTGATATCTTAGGCGGTATTGTTTACCTGAGAGCACATTTCAGGTCTGATTACGCTCAACAATCCCGCAACAAGAGTGGCAAGACCCGCCAAGACCTGTCACGGTCTGCAGCACATTGTTTTATGCGGTGTTATCTCGGCACAGCAGAACATCTGGAGATGGCCGCCAGAAAATTGATTAAGTCGAGTCACATCATACAAGTAAGTGTCAGTGCAGAGAGTCGTGAAGCCAGCACGTGAGGGGGTGTTTTGGTGAGAACGATCCATCGATATATTTCCCCAAGCGTCCAATATTCATATATTCGCTAGTCAGTTGGCTTAGCAGAACCGCGCTACGGCAAACGATGGCTTCGGAGCAGCCATATTTGGCAACCATAGTCTGGTTGTGCCGTTCCTCTGGCATAGCAACAGAGAAGCCAATGAGGCGTAATATTCGTTCACACCTGTTGCGGATCCGTTGAGTATTCTGCGGTAGTCAGCTGCTGCAGACTAGAGGTACCAAGCGAATTTCTTTACCCAGGCTTTGAGTTTTCTTTGCCCGCGCTTTGAGCTATCTTTATCCGCGCTTTGTGGGCTCGCAGCACCTCGGCTCTACAACAGCTGGAGACTGCAAAATATGTGCTCGCGAAGTGTAGACAAGCTTTCTTTTCAGCTAGATTATGCATTCCACCTTGAAGCGTATGAAGTCGTGTCACATGCTAGCGTTGGAAACATGCAGGCACACATGTATAGAAAACAACTGCAATTTAGAAATTAGGAATTAGGTCTGCTGAACGAAGCTCTTGGAATTCGGTCTGCACGATTATTTATAAGTAGAAGCAATAGATTTTTTTCTCATGCATGCTGTTTCATCCGAGACAGGATGACCGTGTCGTATTGCCGTAGACGAGTATGAGTGGGCGCATCACGAGTGTAACAAGCCTGCCTGTCTGACGTGCTGCAACAGCCGTCTCGCTTCTGGCCGACGCAGGTGATCCAGTCTTTGGCGAAGAGACGGCCTGTCGGGAAGGAGCTGGGCCCGTCAGACTCGTTCCTCGAGAAATATACCTCTGCCGCCGACGCCAAGGACCATGATGGCAACGAGAAGGGTGCAGAGAACCCGACCTACTGCTGCGGGACATGTCCTGGCTATTTCACCGTCAACAAGTCTGGACAATTTCAATATTGGGTAATGCAGAGATTCAAATTCACTGCATGTTTTAAGAGGGTGACTTTCGAAAAAGTGGTATCGCTGAGCATAGCTTGTAGCAAGTACCCTGACCCCACCTACCCAGGAGTCAGTACCAAAGTCCCGTTCGACGAACAGTTGCTGACAAAGCATATTACCGCGCCGAGTGACGTCACGATTCGGCCGCCGGCGCGCGGGCCCGCCGACCTCGGTGACCGCCAACGACTTGTGACGTCGGCGGGCCCGCCGACCTCCGTGACCGTTAGCGGCGTGTGACGTCAGCGAGCCCGCCGACCTCGGTGACCGTTAGCGGCGTGTGACGTCGGCGCGGTCTCCGTGATGTGAACTCTCACATCCACCACACAGGGAACAAACGTCCGGTGCTCGAGCGACCGAACGAAGGGCGATCGGCCCGCTCTGGCTATGCGAGGGTGGCTGTAGCCACGGAAGGCAAGGTACGCCTCGGGGTGATAAAATGTAGGTTCTCGTTAACACAGCCATCCAAAAGTAGGCCGAAAGGATTGGGGAGTCCCAAAAATTGTCATCCGCAAAAGCAAAAAGTCGCGAAATGTTCCCTGGATACATTTCAATTCCGCGTTTTTTGCTAGGAACGTTGCTTTTCCGTCGCACAGGTCTGGAGGTTTTTATCTTGGAATGGGGGCTATGGAGGGTAGGTACCCTGGAGTGGCAGTGCCTTAGAACAGTAGGTTGGGCCGTGTATGAGAGGCGGAAGATTAGGCGCCATTGTAACAATATATCGTTGGTCCAAGATTTGCTGGGGTTGAGAAACCGCTGTTGGTAAAATCCAAATATCCTTTTTTCAGGGAACACAAAATTATGAAACTGTTTTGGTTGACCTTATCTTTAAAAAACTGCAAGACATGCGCGTCTGAGTTTTGTTAGATTTCTCGCTGCGGAGTCTACTGATCAAAAGTCACATTGCAGGCTGCTGTGCATTGCAGCGCTTGCAGGCTGAATATGTCATCAACGTTTACCCGGTTCTTGCCTTTCGTCGTCTTTTTCGAAATCACTGGCACGGTCGCGCACAGCAATTTATATGAAAAGGGATCATTGTAGTCGGTTGACAACTTACAACATTTTGACAAAACGAATGATGACTAATGCGTTCTCGTGCTGTGAAGCCAGAATGGTCGCTTTTCACCTCACCTCTTTTATATATTGAGTGGCGACCGTAAGGACATGTGCTTAAGCGCCTCAGCCGTCCACCGTGGCCGTGGCTTGACTGGAGTCAGCTGGTGATGTATGGTCCACGACTGTGGCGGCGATCGGACCATGGCACTGACGGTGGCCGCCCGGTCGCCAGTGGCTGCTGCTGATGACGCTGGCCGTCCTGTACAACCTGGTGTGCATCATCGGCCGGACGGTGTTCTGGGAGCTGCAGAACACGGCGTCAACAGCCTGGTTCACCCTGGACTACGCCTGCGACGTCATCTACGTGCTGGACATGATGATCAAGGCGCACGAAAGTACTTGCGTGACCACACTAAATAGGGCGTAGTGTTAAGGGCTTCAAACAAGCGGTAACGTTTCCAGTGTATGTTGGGGGAGCGGAGGACTATGGGTTAGGGACTGCCTACACTTGGCCGCTGACGCAAGCTATGTCGTCTGGCATAGTTTGCAAGTACGCTAAAGCGTGTCGGCGTGGTGGCTAGTAAACTGTGGACATCGGTAATCTTTTTCTTTGCGACATTTTATTCGGGGTTCCAGGAAACGTCAAGAGACAAAAGACAAAGGACAAAAAGTCAAATGGGAAGACGTCAAATGGGATAAAATTCATCTGCAAAAAGTCAGCACCGTAACAAGTGAAGTAAAAACAAAACAGGTGGCAAAAAGCAAAAATGACAAAACTAGTATGTAAAAAGTAAACAGGAAAAGTCAAACATAATACAAGTGACAAAAATACGAGCCAAAGAGCAAAAAGTCAAAAGCATGAAAGTCAAATGCAAAAAAGTCAAAACTATAAAATTCAAATGCAAACATTAACAAGAAACATAAGTCGCATGCAAATACAGATCAGACTATCAAACAAATACAACTATCCTGGCTGGAAGGCGAGCTTTTGCAGGACTTACGCTTACGGTGTGTCACAGCTAGCTGCCTTACCGAATGTGGAGTGATCACGTGCTTCAGTAAGAGTTATGGCCCCCATTTCAGCAAAGAGCTTCTTTATTCTACCACAGAACCTCCTCACGCGGAATGGGGCCTTCTGAACAGAACTCGATACACAAAGGGACCTTATAATTTATAAAAGTTGTTTCATTACACAGAACAGGGGCCTTCTGATTCATAAAGAGTCCTTCTGAAAATCAAAGCGTGACTAAACTTATCTAGTGGCTTCAAATCGTCACTTTCCGGATGCAGAAAAGTCGGCTCTTGATGTAGAAGGAAGTCTCCTGAACCGAATTAAAGACCTCCTATTTCAGTCACGGGGCCTCCTCGATCCGATTTTCATGGCGTAAAAGGGGCCTTCCAAAATGTGGGCGGCAAATACGCCTTTTTGGGGCAAACAGGCCTCGTGGCCGAACGGTGAACGCCGAGTGTCGCGCATTTGGTCCGGAGGGTGTCCCGCGCGGGCTCGTAAATCACCACCCCGGAGCGTGCTTCATTGTAAATCATCTTGATGTTTTGTTGATCCAACCTTTTGCTCCTCTGTATCTTTACATCATATGGACTCGTATTCTTTTGACCTCTTTTTTCCTTTTGCCTTTTGCCTTTTGCCTTAATTTCTCTGACCTTTATCCCTTTTGACTGTTTGTTCACTGGACCTATTGCGTAATCTTTCTATCCTGACTTGACAATAATTTTTTTGGTGCGAAAAATCGTCACTTGACTTATTCACCTTGACTTCTTGACATTTAAATTTCTGACATTTGCCCTTTTGTCCTTTCACTTTTCGGCTTTCGAATTTTTGTTCAGTTGCCGTAATTTTAGCGGCTCAGCAGTGTTGGTGGATGTCTTGCCTCCATACTGATTTGAGAATGCCGTTGCGCTGTATGAGGTTGATGCATCTGATTGCAGGTTATTTGGAACAGGGACTTATGGTACGTGACCCGGAGAAGCTGCGCATTCATTACATGAAGTCCGCCGTCTTCGTGCTGGATGTGCTGTCAATTCTACCAACGGACTTCTTGTACCTCTACTTGGGCACCGAATGCTACTACCACATGCCATGCCCGTTTTTAGTCCGAATCAACCGCATCCTACGCTATCCCCGCATGACCGAATTCTTCGAACGCACCGAGACCCGGACCAATTTCCCCAACGCCTTCCGCATCAGCAAGGTGGTGCTGTACATCCTGATCTTGATTCACTGGAACGCTTGCCTGTACTTCGCGCTGAGCTTCGCCATCGGCTTCGGCACGGACCAGTGGGTGTACCGCAACAAGACACCGAACATGAACGGCACCCTGTCGCACCAGTACATCTACAGTTTCTACTGGTCCACGCTGACGCTGACCACCATCGGCGAAACGCCGCAGCCGGTGGAGGACACGGAGTACATATTCGTGACGCTCGACTTCCTAGCCGGTGTACTTATCTTCGCCACCGTGGTCGGCAACGTCGGCTCCATGATCACCAACATGAATCTGTCGCGCACAGAGTTCCAGAAGCGCATGGATAGCATCAAGCAGTACATGGAGTTTCGCAAGGTCAGCAAGGATCTGGAGAGACGCGTGATCGAGTGGTTCGACTATCTGTGGTCCAACAAGCAGTCGCTGAACGAAGAGGGGATCCTGTCGACGCTGCCGGACAAGCTGAAGGCCGAAATCGCTATCCACGTGCATCTGGAAGCACTGAAGCAAGTGCGCCTGTTCCAGGACTGCGAGCCCGGCCTGCTGGTCGAACTGGTGCTCAAGCTGAAGCTGCAGGTCTTCAGCCCCGGTGACTACATCTGCCGCAAAGGCGACGTCGGCAAGGAGATGTACATCATAAGCGCGGCCGGGTGGTGGTCGTGTCTGACGACGGCGCCACCGTGTTCGCCACCCTGCACGCCGGCAGCGTGTTCGGTGAGGTCAGCATCATGAACATTCCCGGCAACAAGACCGGTAACAGGCGCACAGCCAACGTGCGCAGCGTCGGCTACTCGGACCTGTTCTGCCTCTCCAAGGATGACCTCTGGAGCACGCTCACTGACTACCCGGAGGCCTGCCGCAGCCTGCTTGAGCGCGGCCGCCAGCTGCTGATGAAGGACGGCCTGCTGGAGGAGGAAAGGCCGGCGAGCGCCACCCAAGGGCAGGCCAGTGACCTCGGCGCCCAGGTCCGCCAGCTTGGTAAGGGTCGGGCTGCCTCTCTGCACTGGCGCCGGTTTTTCAACGACGTCGCTGTGCTGACCCTGTGCTGTTGCTTACTTGGCATCATCGCAGACCCACGCTTTCAGCGATACGCCATAGTAATGACGTGGGCGATCAAAATAAAGTAACCAGCTACGGTTCTTCGTAATTCCCAGATGTGCAGTTTCCTGTTAAGTTGGGAGGGGTCTCCAGCCCCTTTCCCTGACTTATTTTGCGAAATCACGCCCCTGGTAGTTTCTGTAACGTGTGCTCTTCTGAGCCGGTGCGTTTGCGCAGAAAAATCGATAAACTCTGGGCTGTTTGTGATGTCAAGCCAACAACACACTTTGCATTGAGTGTTCTGATTGCCTTGGTTTTCATGAATTACAGAACACGCACTGGAAAAGCTTCAGACAAGGTTTGCAAGGTTGCTGGGGGAATATGTGTCCTCAGAGCAGAGAATGAAACAGCGTCTAACAAGCTTAGAACGCAGTGTACTGAGCTCAGGAGAGCCGGAGTGGGCGCACAGCGACGTGGACGGGTACGTGTTGTTTTAAGCCCCTGTAAATCATGACGGTGATACTAACATGCGCACTAGAGGACAGTCATAGACGCTGCAGTTAGTGAGTTGGGCAGCTTTTAAGGACGGTGTTATCAGCCACCTGAGCGATCTTCCATGTCAGTGTGCATTAAAATTGCATGCATGGCGTGCCCTTGATGTTTGATTTGGATGGTGGAACGCAGAACTGCACGCGCATACCCCAGCTCAATGATGGGGCAGCAACCAAAAGTTTACGGAAATTTGCTCGAAATATGGCATCGAGTGTGCGGTTATGTGCATCATGCCGCGGCCAACCGACGACCGTTGTGGAAAGCGTGCATGATCCACGCCGCATGAAACTCGCGTGGAACGTATTCGATGTGAGCATTAAACCCCTGTGGTCGTGCGTCCAGCGTGAGTCACAAATATTGTAGCTGGATAGCGCACAGGTCTTTCCATACCACTTTCGATGACACTGTAGGCTGGGACAGCGCGTCCAAGGTCCGAAAAAATATGTCCCCTTACCAGCAGTGGAGCGCCGCGGGGCAGTGTTTAGACAACCGACATTTCGGTGTCGGAAGTGGAAGAAGGGATTACCAAAAATGATGGCGATACCCCGAGGCCGGCCGTGCTTGTGCGATCTGGTCGCTGCGCGGCGCCAGTGTTGTTCACTGGGCACCAACCTGTCGACAGCGCTGCGAACCTGCTGAGGCCGCGCCGTGCGTCAGGCTCAAGGCGCGGTTCAGAGGCATCAGAATACTCCCTGGTGGCACCCTCTCCCGGTCGAAGCTACAACTCCGAGTTCAACTCACCGTCGGCAGGCAGGAACCACGGCGAGCAGTGAGTCGTGCCGGCCAGCCAGCTGACGGGGCCGTTTAAAGCTGCTGGGGCGCTGCTGCACGCTGGCAAGAAGGGATGGAACGCGTTACCCGCCCGGCCACCATCCAAAACGCTGGTGCAGGCCAGGCGGTCGGCACTCTCAGTGTAGGAAGACAAGCCAGTGGGCCGACGTCTGACGCCCCGCCCGAGGGCAGTGTCCAGGAACGCTGTGTTGGGCATTTAGTCAGTGCGTAGGGTCAAGCTTGCCTGCAACAAGCTCGATGATTTTGTTGAGCATATGTGGGATGTATCATGCCACTGTATCGAGTCTTTCGAGAAAATGGAGCATAATGGGGTGTGGGCATCAGCCCTTATTCTGTTTAGTACATGTGTCTTACGTTGTTTATCCGAATGGTTTCCTTTGCCATGCAATGAGTAGAGACGCCAATTAATTATTCACAAGCCTTCCACTCACGGTTACATTAAGTGCTGATGTTCGAGCATCGATCACTCTCACCGTTGCGGCATAGACGTCGTTCGCAAGGGATAATTTTGCGGCCCGACAAGTGACACCTCAGAAATGTGGGCTCCGATGCTCAGTACCACCGTAGGTGCCGACGATTTGTCAAGTGTACTGAGACAATAAAACAAATACAGCAGACAAGATTTTGGCTTTGTACCTCCGTGCAGACCATTCGGCCACTGTATTTCCCTTTAATAAATTACACTAGAGTCCAAGGTAAGTCGACCATGATTAAGTCCTATTAACGAAGGTTTCTGCACCCACTAAACATGACGCCGTCAGGACCGCTTTTATAAATACCACGACACACTACATTCAAAATTCCATGGCGATGCCCAGACGCGCGCACCCCGCTTCTATCTTCAGAGAGCTACGGCGCCGTGCGGTGGGTCGGAACGCCGCCACGCTGACAATCTGCCCTGTGTGACACCTCGGCGCCCCAGCGGCGTCGCCTGTGTGACGTTCTCGGCGCCCAGCGGGCGGCGGGCCTGTGGGGAGTGTATGCCTTCGAAGCCCCAGCGGCGGCCGCCCTTGTGAACGCTTCCGGCGCCCTTTGTGACGCCTCGAAGCCCCAGCGGCGGCGCCCCGTGTGACGCCCTCGGTGCTCCTGTGTGACGTCATCAGCGGCCCAGCGGCGGCGCCCCGTGAGACGCCTCGGCGCCACTGTGGTGACGCCTCGAGCGAAGCCCCAGCGGCGGCGCCCCGTGTGACGCCTCGGCGCCCTGTGTGACGCCTCAGCGCCCCAGCGGCGGCGCCACGTGTGACGCCTCGGCGCCCTGTGTGACGCCTCAGCGCCCCAGCGGCGGCGCCACGTGTGACGCCTCGGCGCCCTGTGTGACGCCTCAGCGGCCCAGCGGCGGCGCCCCGTGAGACGCCTCGGTGCCCCAGCGGCGGTGCTCTGGGCTCTGGACGGCGCGGCGCCTTCGGCCTCAGCTGCCCCGTCGGAGCCGCCGTGACCTGGGTCGACTCAGAGGGTCACGTGCACCACCACTGAGTAGAGGGTTCACGTGTGACGCGGCAGAAGCGAGTGGCGCAACGGCGCCGAGCCGAGCGCACAGTCCACCAGCGTTTCCCGGAGAGCGGACGAATCTCGTCTAATACGCATGATGCTTAAAGCAATGGTAACGGACGGAAGGGATTGCACGGGACTTTGCGGCACTGTCGACATCACACTGGTGCCAGATGGGCGGCTGAGATGAATGCTGAAGTCAAGGCTGGCTGGTGATGAAGTCCTCCACGACGAAGCCCAGACGGGCACCTGAAAATGGCGGTTACCATGAGGTGCCTGCCCACATGAAAACCGCATGGGAAAATGCCACCCTGCGCCGTCCTGGTGCGATGCATTTTTTCTTCTTCTCTGACTCGGGATATTAAAGTGATCCGTGATTTACAAAGCGCCACCAGTGGTGGTGTAATTATGGCGACTATTGCACCTGTCAATCTAGAGGGCATTCGAGGACTAGGCCGAATTAGTTAAAATATTGAAATCGGCGTTAAACTCGGCTCAAGGGACACGTATGTATATGTATGTATGTATGTATGTTATGCACTCATATGGCATTACTACACGCTGTGTTTTATATGATTGTCATTCCAGGTTGAGAGCATGTAGGGCTGGCTATTTAAAACAACTAGAGGTGATGATGCTCGTCGTTTTACAACTCACACATGACGCTGTCGTGGTGTATGTATCCTATAAGCCGCAGCTTTCCAAGGTCAACGTTACAAGACGAATTCGTGCAAACCCGTTTCTGTTTTAAAAGTATAAATGCTAAAACTTTCATTACGCATGAAATTAGTAGGCAATCAGACTGCAACATGAGCATTACGCTGAGCATGCCCGACGTAGCAGCGACATCGTGGCAACAATTTCAGCGCATATGAGACGTAAATCCGAGCCCTCAGAGTTCGGCGCACGGTCGCCATAAATTTCAGCGCATGGAGCCAATTTTTCAAAGATTTTTGATGTTGCAAATGTAATATCGGCAAATATCCTCCGAGCGTATTTTGAAACGCCAAAACTAATTTG